>NC_090447.1:1259680182-1259983490 GCF_031143425.1 Pleurodeles waltl
TTTGCACAAAACTATCTGGAGTCTGGCTGTGATTTCAAAATATTGTAATTGACATGACAGTGCAAATATGTCCTTGTACATAGTGAAGTCAACAAACCGCTGCCACAAAGCTGTAGTCCATGGGGAAACGAAGCACAGGACTCGTAGTGGGGACCCCAGATCTGAAATAGGGAGGGAAAAGCCACAACTCAGTCATCATACACTGGGGCAAATAGACAAGCAGCAGAGATGCAGGAGAGTAGTTTACATTTACTAAATTATGTTTGAATTGTTACCTGTGTCCTATTGGAAGTACTGTGCAATGATTCTGTCCCTGTTGTCTGTTTCAGCCCCGTCGTCTTCCTCCTCGTCACTCTCCACAGGTTCCACAGCTGCCACAACACCACCGTCTCGACCATCCACCTGCAGGAAAGGCACCTGGCGGCGCAAAGCCAGGTTGTGAAGCATGCAGCAGGCCACGATGATGTGACACACCTTCTTAGGTGAGTACATTAGGGATCCACCTGTCATATGCAGGCACCGAAACCTGGCCTTTAGGAGGCCGAAGGTGCGTTCGATCACCCTCCTAGTACGCCCATGGGCCTCATTGTACCATTCCTCTGCCCTGGTCCGGGGATTCCTTACTGGGGTCAGTAGCCACGACAGGTTGGGGTACCCAGAGTCCCCCAATAGCCATACACGGTGTCTCTCTAGCTGTTCCATCACGTAAGGGATGCTGCTATTCCTTAGGATGTAGGCGTCATGCACTGACCCAGGGAATTTGGCATTGATATGGGAGATGTACTGGTCAGCCAAACACACCACCTGGATGTTCATAGAATGGTAACTTTTCCTGTTCCTGTACACCTGCTCACTTCCTTGGGGGGGAACCAAAGCCACATGGGTCCCATCAATGGCACCAATGACGTTGGGAATATGTCCAAGGGCATAGAAATCACCCTTCACTGTAGCCAATTCGCCCACCTCAGGGAAAAGGATGTAGCTCCTCATGTATTTCATCAGGGCAGACAACACTCTGGATAACACCTTCGAAAACATGGGCTGAGACATCCCAGAAGCAATTCCCACTGTTGTCTGAAATGACCCACTTGCCAAGAAATGGAGTACTGACAGGACCTGCACCAGAGGGGGAATCCCTGTGGGTTGGCGGATGGGGGACATCAGGTCGGGCTCCAGCTGGGCACACAGTTCATGTATAGTGGCACGGTCAAGCCGGTAGGTCAGGATAATGTGGCGTGCTTCCATTGTCGACAGGTCCACCAGCGGTCTGTACACGGGAGGATTCCTCCTTCTCCTCGCCAAACCCAGCGGACGGTGCCTAGGAAGGACAACATGGAGCACACAGTCAAGCAACCCACAGGTACGTACTCACAGCTTGCACAGTAAACGATTCTCTATGCAGTGAATGGTGTGTATGAGTGGCTATGCAAGGCCTAGGCCTGTGTGACGCAGTTGAAATTGAGCCATGTGGACCTTCGAAATGGCGGCTGCCTGACCTGTGAAGTGTGACAATGGGATGTGAGGTCAATGCGCTGGCGTGGCACACCGTGGCGGTAGGCGGTCGAAGACCGCGGCGCGAAGCCGCATTGGATAACATTGAAGCCTATGGGTATCAGGAGCCAATGGCGAAGTGCGCCGGCGGTGGCGGTACGCCCCGCCGCGGTACGCACCGCCGCGGGCGTGACCGCCATTTTCTATCTACTTATTCACTCGCGACTTGAACTTTCACAGGAGAGGACCTATACTGCAAGTGTTGCTGTGACCTCGGTCTGGAAGGGACAATGGCTGCTGCGACTGGGGAAAGGGCCCCTGCCTTCACTGGAGAAGAGTTGGAGAAACTTGTGGATGGGGTCCTCCCCCAGTATGCGCTACTCTACGGTCCTCCAGACCAACAAGTGAGTTTAATTCAATATGGATTTGGGGCCACTGGCTGGCTTGGGGGCCTGGCAGGGGGCATGTTGGGCCTGGCGGGGGGCCTGGCGGGGATGGGGGGCATGTTGGGCCTGGCGGGGGGCCTGGCGGGGGGCATGGCGGGGATGGGGGGCATGTTGGGCCTGGCGGGGGGCCTGGCGGGGGGCATGGCGGGGATGGGGGGCATGTTGGGCCTGGCGGGGATGGGGGGCATGTTGGGCCTGGCGGGGATGGGGGGCATGTTGGGCCTGGCGGGGGGCCTGGCGGGGATGGGGGGCATGTTGGGCCTGGCGGGGGGCCTGGCGGGGGGCATGGCGGGGATGGGGGGCATGTTGGGCCTGGCGGGGGGCCTGGCGGGGGGCATGGCGGGATGGGGGGCATGTTGGGCCTGGCGGGGGGCCTGGCGGGGATGGGGGCATGTTGGGCCTGGCGGGGGGCATGGCGGGGGGCATGGAGGGGATGGGGGGCATGTTGGGCCTGGCGGGGGGCATGGCGGGGATGGGGGGCATGTTGGGCCTGGCGGGGGGCATAGCGGGGGGCATGGCGGGGATGGGGGGCATGTTGGGCCTGGCGGGGGGCATGGCGGGGATGGGGGGCATGTTGGGCCTGGCGGGGGGCCTGGCGGGGATGGGGGGGTTGGGCCACTGGCAACGAAAATGCAGACAAACTTGAACGTGGTATTTCTCCCTCCCTGTACGTGTCACATAGGTCCGCGCCCATGAGAAGATCGGGATTTGGCGTGCCATCGCCAAGGAAGTCCGGACCCTGGGGGTCCACCAGCGACGGGGCACCCACTGCCGCAAGAGGTGGGAGGACATCCGCCGCGGGACCAAGAAGACCGCCGAGTCTCTGCTGGGGATGGCCTCCCAACGTAGGCGGGGTGCCTGCCGTCAACTGACCCCCCTGATTCACACAAGCAACATTCCGATGCAGACATGCCAACAGTCACTACCACCTCTGTGACCCCCACCTCCTCGTCTCCCTCCTCCCTCCCTGTGACGTCTACACTCACACCTTCATTCACCTCACCATCAGCCAGTGTTTCCATCACCAGCACACCCTCCAGTACAGTCCGCACACGTGCAGTCACCACCCCCACTGCCATTTACACGTCCCCTGTGTCCTCTCCCACTGTGTCTGTCACCCCCTCTTCCACACCACACAAACGCAGCCACCCACCCACCCAACAGCCATCCACCTCACGACAGCCTATCCCTCCTGCACCTGCACCCAAAGACAGCAAACGTGACTCACCTACAACCACATCCTCTCCCTCCACTCCCATTCCCACTGTACCTACCACTCTCCATTGTCCCAAGAAAATCTTTCTCGCTACTGCTAACTTCTTTCCTGACCCTGAGCCCCCCCCCCCTCCTTCTCGTCGGGGTAAGAAGAGCACCTCAGCCACCACCAGCCCTGCAGCCCCCTTGACAAGGGTGCAGGGGTATTGGAGCCCACCAGCCCGCATGTCTGGATCTTCGCCCAGCAGCAAGGGGACAGGCAGCCCACCCCCTGGGAAGAGGAGCAGAAGGGGGAAGGGCCGCCGCAGGAGCCCGGGTTCTATATCCCCCCAGGACACTAGCCAGCCACCGTCAACAGCCACAGCTCCAAAGGGAGGAAAGGGCCACAGACTCCCGACTAAGGAGGGCAAGGGCAGCAAGGCGGAGAAGTCAGGCAGCAGGCCTGCTGCCCATGGAGGACCCGTCACAGCTGCCCAGGAGGAGCCCACAACCCCCATAGCCGCTGCCCAGGGAGGAACCGTCACAGCTGCCCAGGGAGAGCCCACCACCCCCATAGCCGCTGCCCAGGGAGGAACCGTCACAGCTGCCCAGGGAGAGCCCACCACCCCCATAGCCGCTGCCCAGGGAGGAACCGTCACAGCTGCCCAGGGAGAGCCCACCACCCCCATAGCCGCTGCCCAGGGAGGACCCAGCCCAGCTGGCCAGGAGGGCCCCACCACCCACAGCCCAGGTGGGCATTGAAGGAGCACCATCCCCGCTGCCCAGGAGGGCACCACCAGGCAATGAGCAGTTGGCCATAGAATGGCCGCCGTCTCCAGCACCGCTCCGCTGGGGACCGCCGTCTCAAGAACCGCTGAACTGGGCCCTTCAAGGCAAGAACCGCTGAACTGGGCCCTTCAAGGCAAGAACCGCTGAACTGGGCCCTTCAAGGCAAGAACCGCTTAACTGGGCCCCGCCGTCTCCAGCACCGCTCCGCTGGGGACCGCCGTCTCAAGAGCCGCTGAACTGGGCCCTTCAAGGCAAGAACCGCTGAACTGGGCCCCGCCGTCTCAAGAACCGCTGAACTGGGCCCTTCAAGGCAAGAACCGCTGAACTGGGCCCCGCCGTCTCCAGCACCGCTCCGCTGGGGACCGCCGTCTCAAGAACCGCTGAACTGGGCCCTTCAAGGCAAGAACCGCTGGCCCTTTGGCAGACGTGGCAGGGCAGGATCTGTCTCGGGCAGGGCTGCAGGATGTCCTCTGTCCAACATGCCTCCTCCAGTGGCAGTGGAGTCTGTTATGGACTGTTTGGCTGTGGCTTTGCACTCCCCAGGATGGCCCAGTGGGCAGGCCACCCACTGTATGGACTGTATGGACTGTGGCTTTGCACTCCCCAGGATGGCCCAGTGGGCAGGCCACCCACTGTATGGACTGTATGGACTGTGGCTTTGCTCTCCCCAGGATGGCCCAGTGGGCAGGCCACCCACTGTATGGACTGTATGGACTGTGGCTTTGCTCTCCCCAGGATGGCCCAGTGGGCAGGCCACCCACTGTATGGACTGTGGCTTTGCTCTCCCCAGGATGGCCCAGTGGGCAGGCCACCTACTGTATGGACTGTATGGACTGTGGCTTTGCTCTCCCCAGGATGGCCCAGTGGGCAGGCCACCCACTGTATGGACTGTATGGACTGTGGCTTTGCTCTCCCCAGGATGGCCCAGTGGGCAGGCCACCCACTGTATGGACTGTATGGACTGTGGCTTTGCACTCGCCAGGATGGCCCAGTGGGCAGGCCACCCACTGTATGGACTGTATGGACTGTGGCTTTGCTCTCCCCAGGATGGGCCAGTGGTCATGGAGTCCCCTTGTGGATGTGGCGTTGTGTACTCAAGTGGCTGAGGTGCCCCCCCTTCCCTTCCCCCTGAGGTGCCTGTCCTTTTTTCTTTCTGATGCCCCTGCAGTGTTCTCTCCGTGGAGTTCTTGTCGTGGGACTGGGCCTTGCCCCTTTGCTCAGGACCCCTGTGGTCCACGGACAGTGGTTGGACTACATATAGTAGATGTATATATTTTGTACATAGTTTATTTATTTATTTGGATTACTGCTGTCCATTTTTCAATATATCTGCCCGTTTAAGATCTCTTCTTTTGGTCTTTGCATTATTTCGGAGGGGGGGGGTTTGTGGGTTGTGACAGTGATCTGTGGGAATGCATTGATGTGTGTGTTGTAGTGGGTGTGGGTGGGTGGGTGTGTGCCGGTAATCTTTTCCCTCCCCTGTGTCGTAGGTGCAGTACTCACCGATGTCTTCCGCGCCGCCAGGCGTGCTCCTGGTACAGGAGCAGGTATAGGAGTGCGGGGATGACCTGTAACTCGGGTTCCATACTGCCGGAATCTCGCGTGGAGTATGTGGAGGTGAGCGTTTTCCCGTTCGTAGTCTGTTTCCGCCGTGTTTTTAACGGCGGGGCTCCCGCCCCGGAAAAGGTGGCGGATTGGTGGGTCGTTATCGGGTAGGCGGTAAATTGTCTCCCGCCGGGCTGTTGGCGGTGACCGCCAGGCTGTTTGTTTGTACCGCCGTGGCGGTCGGAGTGTTGAAGCGGCGGTCTCTGTTGGCGGTAACCGCCAGGGTCAGAATTCCATTTTTTGGACCGCCAGCCTGTCGGCGGTATGGTCGCGGCTTTAACACCGACCGCCAGGGTTGGAATGAGGGCCTCAGTGATCCTGCAATATTTCCAGTGAGACACAGGTAAGACTACAAACCTGCCTACTACATGTACTTAAACACTACTACCTCTCTACTGTCTGTCGTTTTCATGTGGATCCCACTGTGTGACATCTGCTTTGATTCCTCATGGATTAGAGCTGTGTGACTTAGGTATGTTGGCATTACAATTGAAAGAGGTTTTTGCCACAGTAAATGCTAATACATTATTTCGAAATCACAGACTGACTCCAGATTTTTTGTGCTTCAAGGGTGTTTATTTAAGTGTTCAATCTTGGTGGGGGTTGCAAAATGGTGAGGGGGTGATGGTGGAGGAATGTCCATGGCAGAGTCCAGTCTATTAGTCTCACAGGTGCATTGGCCAAATGGGCATAGGAAGTGGAGCTGGGGCAGTTTGAGGATGGACAGGGTGACAAAGTGGGACAGAAGGACGACAATCAGAGTGGTCTCATTTCTTGGCGGGGGTCTTGGCATCGTTCTATGTCTTTGTCCTGGATCTCAGGGACTGTTTGCGGGGTGGTTCTCCCTCTGCAGGGGGTGGGGTGCTGGTGTGGTGGTGCCTCCTGTCCACTAGCGCCGGCGAAGGTGGTGGGCAGTTAATCGTCCAGACTAGTGTCAGGGGCCCCTTGTTGTGCCACAGTGTCTCTCCTGGTGTTGAGTACTTCCTTCAGCACCCCTACGATGGTGCCCAGGGTGGAATTGATGGTTCTGAGATCCTCCCTGAAGCCCAAATACTGTTCCTCCTGCAGGCACTGGGTCT
Source organism: Pleurodeles waltl (assembly GCF_031143425.1). NCBI lineage: Eukaryota > Metazoa > Chordata > Amphibia > Caudata > Salamandridae > Pleurodeles > Pleurodeles waltl. The sequence continues at coordinate 1,259,686,787 of NC_090447.1, forward strand.
CCTGAAACTTGCCCAGTACCGTTGCCATCGTCTCCTGGGAGTGTTGGTAGGCTCCCAGGATGGAGGAGAGGGCCTCGTGGAGAGTGGGTTCCCTTGGCCTGTCCTCCCCCTGTCGCACAGCAGCCCTCCCAGTTCCCCTGTGTTCCTGGGCCTCCCTGGACGTGTGCCCACTACCACTGTCCCCAGTTCCCTGTTGTTGTTGGGGTGGTGGGTCACCCTGGGTTCCCTGTAATGGTGGACACACTGCTGATTGATGTGTCCTGGGGACAGAGGTATGGGCCCGCTGGGTGGGTGCTGTGCTGGTGTTTCCAGAGAGTGGAAGCTCTGTAGTGGCCTGTGACTGTGTGATGGGAACCGACTGTCCCGAGGTCCCCGATGGGCCGGGCTGGTCATCTAGATCCAGTTGGACAGAGGTGCTGTCATCACTGTGGGCCTTTTCTGTTGGTGGTGTGGACATGTGTGGACCCTCCTGTCAGGTGATGTTGGGTAGGGGTCCAACAGGGGTATAAAAGGATGTTTATTACATCTGTGTGTGGCATGGTGTGCAATTGGTGGGTGACCGTTTACCCCAGTGCTTGCATTCCTGTGTGGGACCTTGTGTGATGGTGGTTTAGGGGGGTGTATGGGTATGTGCAGTGGGCATGCTTTGGTGATAGGTGTCCATGCTTTGTTGTTGCATGCAGGGCTTGGTGTTGGGATGTGTGGTTTGTGATGTTGGGAAATTTGTGAGGAGTTGGAGTGATGGGGGTGAGGGTGGGGGTATGTGATGGCATGCAGGTAGGGTGGGGGATGTAATAGGTAAGATTTGACTTACCAGAGTCCATTCCGCCATCTACTTCTGCGAGGACTTCAGGATGCAGAATTGCCAAGACCTGCTCCTCTCATGTTGTTAGTTGTGGGGGAGGAGGTGGGGGTTCGCCGCCAGTCCGCTGAACCGCAAGGTGGTGTCTTGAGTTCACGGAACGCACCTTCCCCCGTAGGTCGTTCCACCTCTTCCTGATGTCATCCTGATTTCTTGAGTGCTGTCCCACTGCGTTGACCCTGTCCACTATTCTTTGCCATACCTCCATCTTCCTTGCAATGGAAGTGTGCTGCACCTGTGATCCGAATAGCTGTGGCCCTACCCGGACGATTTCCTCCACCATGAACCTGAGCTCCTCCTCCGAGAACCTGGGGTGTCTTTGCCATGGGGTGGTGTGGGTGATGTGTGGGGTGGTGTGTGTGGTAATAAGTGTGCTGATATGCAGTGGGGTGTTGTGTGAGGTGCGTGGAAGTTATGTGGGTGATGGTGTTGTGTGCCTGTGGATGCTAGTATTGTTGATGGTGGTGTCTCTGTGCTTCTTTCTCAATTGTGGTCATAGGGGTTTGTGGGTGATGTGGGTGTGCGTTTTATATTGTATTGGGTGTGTGGGAGTGGTGTTTGTATGTGTATCAGGTGTGTGTATTTGGAATTGTCCAATGTGGCTGTGTTTTGTATGTGTGTGTATATTTTTAGCGCAGCGGTGTGTAGCGCCAATGGAATACCGCGGTTGAAAGACCCTCGCGTGGATTCGTGTGTCGTGATAGTGTAGGCGTATTTCTGTTGCCGTGACGGTGGAGGTTTTGTTTTCGCCAGTTTATCACTGACCTTTGGTGTGGCGGACTTGTGTGGGTGTCTGTATTTTGGCGGATTCCGTGCTGTGAGTCATAATGGCTGTGGCGGATTTCTGCGGGCGCAGCCGTGGGTTGGCAGTCTTCTGCACAGCAGTAAGCGTCTTTTACCGCCAATGTTGTAATGACCGCCTAAGTCTGTTTTCCTTAAAAGAAACATAGCTCTGTTTAAATAAGCTTTCTTTTTTGGGAAAAAATTGTTTGAGAGCTTGCATCACTGTCTACTCCCCAAATAATGTTTTTTTTATAGTTCATGAATGGGATGGGGTCCCATTGGGAACATTCCTTTTGCAAATGGGTTTCTACTTCACCTTGGCAGTCAGTAAGATTTTAAAATGTTTTGTGACTGAATTTCGGTTGCAAAACATTTGTGTAACTCGTATACATTTGGTATTTGGAAGGGATGCCTAGAATATGCTCTTTCAAATACTGATTTGACATGGAGTCACAAACCCATTTTAGGAGTCCATAAACGTTTATTGACTCCTAAAATGGGTTTAGTACATATTACAAAATATTTTACATAGTAAACAACTATGTGTTCCAAGATGCTTGACTTTCCCACTATACTACATTTTGGTGAGTATAGTAAGAGACTGTGTGCAGTCTTCAAAGATGTAAAATCCAATATGTGTGTGAGTTGGGTTTCAGTCCAGTTTTCTTATCACACACTACCAAAAGCTTAAAGCATGATTCTAAGTTCTTCCAATCTTGCAAAAATATACAAAGATCCAAAGCCCGAAATTTAATGATTGTCAAAGCTCAAACACCTTAGTCACATTCAGAGACCAGGATTAAAAACAGTCTCTCCTGGTTCCACAATTTCCAATTGGCCACAAGATCACACTTAATGTGGGGATGGTTCTGACGGCAAGGCACAAACAATGCTGACTTTAAGGAAATGCAACTATGTTGGGTGCCTAGCCCAGGTTTTCATGAAGCATTTTTTATGACCATATTTTGTTTACGTTTTAAAGGTGTGGTTAAATGCCACATTACTTAGGCCTTCAATATGATCGTTGGCAATGTCCTGGCAGTGCATTCTGCTTGGCCGGTGGGCGGAAACAGCAGAATGTTTGTAATTCAGCCGGCAGGGTCTCAAGGGGGCTGGCGGTCTATAAAAAGACCGCCAGCATGAACACGGCGGAGTTTCCCGCCATGTTCATAATGAGCCCCTTAGTGCCATGCCTAAAGTCTACCCACCAGTCCACATTATAATGGTGGTAGTGCAGATGTCTGCCCACCCTACTAAATTGTCCACCTCGTTAGGACTCATGACATGTTTTTTTCCTGCCCTTACTACCAACATTCAGCATGATTTGAGCTCATAGCTGGCAGGTAAGCAGGGCACAAATACTAAAAAAGAAGTGGGGAGGGCTAACCAAGTTAGACACGTAAACAAGTGACATCATGGCGTGTGATATCACAGGTTGCGACATCGCGAGTGGCATCACAGCATGTGGCATTACAACCCATAACCTCACAGGAAGTGACATCACAAAAAGTGACATCAGATTTTAAGACCTTACACATATCAGGTCTATAAGGAGTACATCTGACCGAATTAAGGGCCAGATGTACGAAAGGATTTTACCCATTCTGTGTCTATGGGAAAAAGCTTTCGTACATATGGCCCTAACTGATTTAACAAATTAGATTTTGCATTGTGGTTGTACCAAAAAAGTGACAGACCATCAATGCAAAATCTGGGCCTCAATTTCAACATTTATTTTTTGAAACCTCTGCCATAAAGAAAGGGACACAAGGAGGAACTTGGCAAACAATATATTCTTCTTAATTTGCTGCAAAACTGCATTAAAAAAAAAACCTCATAGGGTTAAGATACTGGCTGCAGAGAGTTTAGTATGCCCTGTAAATCTCAGGGAATAATAATAATGGTAAAATAACTCTGGTGGTTAACACATTTTCTGGAGAGATGTGTGTCGTGTCTAGTCCCAGTTTTGAATCAAAGTACCATAGAGGGTTAATGTGTATTTAGTTACAAACATCATGACAGATATTTATAATATGTAGCTAGGTAAGTGGGCTACTGTTTTTAACATGGAGATCCTTTTGTTACTTAAACTTCATAAATTGTAATCCTTCTAATGTAGCACAGTGAGCTATAAAGGACATGTGACTCCTGCACCTAATAACCCTCACTTTCCTATGTAACACATCCTGTACATAGATTTACACTTATATGATTTATTGTCAATGTATGTGTACATGTGATGTAAAGCGCTCAAGACACCCTGCATTGGGCTAAGTAGCGCTATAAAAGAAATAAAGCACAATAGTGATATTTAAATTGTTATTTGTGTAAATATAGGAACAGACCAGCACATCTGACATTCTTACTGTGCATCCATATCTGAGATATACAGGAACTGATCAAAGTCTAAATCATGCCTCTCTTAAATACCTGTGAAGTGACAACAAGCAGTGTGCCTTTGTTTCCCCTCCATTGCATTTGCAGGTGGGTGTGAGGCTACTGATAGCTCCAGCAAGAACAAAAGGAGGCCTGATGGCCACTTAACTTCGCCCTTTGTTTTGGCCCCAGCATCAATTAAAAATAAGAAAGCCTCCACACGGTTGCCTCCACACCACTGCCATACATTGCTGCTCAGAAGGAAAGCAGACTACGTGCAGGTGCTGCTGAATTTGTTGCAGTGATTAAACATTACACCAAGAGGAGTTCAGCATATTACAGTGTGGCACAACTACTTGGCAGGGTGGGCGATGTCCACCTTGTGAAAATAGTGGGTGGACGCCATGTACTTAAGTGTACTCCCGAATTGTGCACTGAAAGGTAATAACACCAGTAGGAAACAGGGAGGCCTATTGTCTGGTTTGTAGGGCAGAACGTGATTACAGGCCAGGATCCTGTGTAAGTACTATAATTTACTACTGGTTTAGTAGCCCCTCATACATAGTTACCCTACTGCAGAATAACCAAATTACACTTGTCTCACTAGGGGCAGTGAGAGCAAGAAGAGAGGGCGGGTTAGTGTCAGAAGGAATTGCACTGAGATACAGTGTGATGGGGGTAATCACACTTGTTAACTTAATATCTGGCCAGAGCTGTACTTTAATAGCAATGGTGTCTGAATGCTCTTTGGATTAATAATGGGATATGCATTCGGACAACTATCACATATTTAAATCCCAGTCGTTAACTCAGCATTTCTTTCTTCGTATGTCAATAAAACGAGTACCATTAAGTTATATATCACCATAAACACTAATTATTTACTACTAAGTAATTCTACAAGGTGAATGTGCACTTTATAAATGCACAATTATGTTAGAGACTAGGGGCTTGATTTAGAGACCAGAATGAGATGAAAACTCAAAATGTACTTCTACTTATAGTCATCTCCCCACCAAAACAATCTGATACCTCCTTGCACAAAGTGACCTGTGAAGTAATAATGGAAAGTTGGCCACTTGGTAACTTTCCCATGTCCACTACACAGCCCAAATCCATTACACATTTAGCTTGGATGCCCATTTAGAATTTATATTATTCAAGTGATTAGTGTAGCTAAAGTAGCTAGATCCTTGCTAATTCTTCCAGTCTGTGTAATCATCTTTTTTCATAATTTGCAACCTTCGTGCAACTCTCATGGGAGCACTCCTAGAAAATATCCACTCACCCTCTGAAAAGGAAATCTTTGTAGTATTTGCTATGTTTTGAAATGAAATGTATGTCTATTCCAGGGGTGAACGGAATACAAAATACTTATCAGCAATGAAAAAACATTTCTGTTATTAGACTTACAGGAATTCAGCTGACAGAGAGCCCATAAGTTTCTTCTACAAACTCTGTAATGTCTCTCACGCCAGACACATAAACAGGCAGTGCGGTGAGGATGCAAGGCTGTTTATTTCCAAAAATACTAGCCTCATGAGTTCTATGAAACTAGTTTCACAGTACCTTGGGAAGAGCACTAACGACCCCTTCTGCTTTTATATAATTGTTTTCAAGTACTATTCACATGTAATGGTGTTTTAAATAATAGTTACCTCCAGATATGCTCAGGGATAATAACTTTATAATCAGTGAACAACAAAAATGCATTGTATGGTTTCAAATCTCGCTAAAACTGCAGCATTTTTCCCAACACTTATCAAAGATAAAAAAACACAACCACCAAACGTCTACCTTTGTTTTATTCAATGGTTAATTTGTAAATTAAAACGTGCCAGTGCTCAAAACTCTCCTCTGAAACAGGCGGTTGCTGCATTTGAATGTGCAAGCACAGAATACGAAGGTAGCGTAATCCTAAAGCCACCGCGGGCCTCTTTAATCCATGTACAGCCACTCCCTGCCCCTTCAGCTCACTCTTGAAGCTTTTTAATTTCTCTCTTTGTGACGTTTTTCTATCTTGCTTTCCTCCGTCTTTCCCATATATGTCTTGTGCTTGCAGTACTTGCCTTATGCAGAAAAATAAGTGCCGGCCTGCAAAAATAAGTGCTGGTGCCACCATCTGCCACCACCGGCTCAAATTAAGCGCTAGTTTTATGTTACTTGGGGCCATGACCCCCTAAACATATACTTCTAGCTAGGGCCCTGACCCAGTCTATTGCCTGCAGTTGAATCACAATATGATCAGACATCGCTCAAAAACAGAATAGTAGAATTTTAAAGATGTGAGAAATATAAAGGCTCTGTTCCTAGATATAGAAACTGATTTGAGGTAAAATGAGGTGGAGACTAGCTTTTGGGAAAATCATGGGCCTGCTTAATGGGGCAGATTGTCGGCCAATGTTGAAGTTTATTATCTTGCTGCCCAATTGCACTGCCTTCAACCCTGAGGGGGCAGAGATAAAAGCTTGCTTAGGGCAGTAGTGTACACAAACCAATATGAAGGAACGCGTTATTGACCAAATCTCATAATAGTACAACAGACCAACCATATTGACCAAATCCCATCTGAGATCATTAAAAATGGCCAAGCGATGCTGACAATGGTTCCTGAAGTAGCAATAAATGACCACTGCATATGCAATAGAGATTCCTCTTTAGTACCACCTCCACCCCCCCCACCCCAAATTTGAAGAGGTGTCAAAATCATATGATAAACTGTTGTGGAAAGAAACAGGGATTGACTTCCAGGGTTGGCGACTGTATTTAAATGGGTCAGGTCACACTTACAAAACACTTAGAGAAGAGTGTGGGTATAATGCACCAACAATGCTGGCTATATCACTTGGGTGATTAAAATACTAACCACCAAGAATGGGGGCCCTATCAACAATGTTGACATATGGTTCAGGTAGGCATGCGGTGACTATACTTCACAATGCATTGCTGCCTGAATTCCATGCTAATATAAGTATGGCAAAACTAAGGTGGGAATGAGAACGTTTGCCAAGAACGAACAAACAAAGAAGGAATGGTTGACCATACCAAATACTAAAATACACAAAGTAACAAGGGGCCAAAGAATTTACTCCGTTCAATTACCTGTATCAAATATACCTGGCCAATATGAGAATAGCTGGATTTAACTGGATTTCCTCTTTCTTTATCTGGCAAGTGTACATTAACCCTTTTTTTTAAATCTATCTCCCCTGGAACTGGTGGTCAGTTTCGCATTAATAGAGCTACTGCCCTCCTTTGTTATGGGTTACTCCAATTTCATGGTTGTTAGACATCTTAATCTCCATTTTGATGAGACTTCAGATGGGACAGTGACATCACTAGTCACAGACTTAGAAGCTTTCAACGTATTCAATTGGTAAGATCCCCCATGCATAGACTGAGCCACATCTTGGGCCTGGTCTTCGCAAATTCAATAATCCTCTCAGTGGACAGCCTCTTGCCTCTGATATGGTCTGGCCACTTTGCCATCCCTTTTCAGGTCTGTGTTGTTAATTCTACACCTGCCCCTGCTCTTGGGCAGGTGGTAAGGTCTAGGAAATGGGCAAAAGTAACTTCGGCTAACTTTTCTCAGGCTCTGACCCAGCATCGCCCAAGCCTTGATAAATGTGTTGACACAGCTAATGCTCAGGTATTAGATTGAATAACAGACACGCTTCATCAAATTGCACCTAGGATTGATCACACTGTCAAGTGCTCCATACCTTCGGCTGAATGGTTTGACAATGAATTATTAGCCTTCGAAAAGAGCTGTAAGCCTCTTAAGCATATCTGGAGCAGGAAATTTCTTCCCACTGATAAGGCTAACTACCAGCTGGCCCTGAAGAGTTACCTGAAATTTATTAAGGCGACTCGTCGTACTGTTTATGCTAACAAAATTGGGGCAGAGCAAAACTCCATACGAGAATTTTTTTCAGTTGAAAAATCCCTGTCCTCGTTAGCTTGTGTTTCAGCAACCGTGCCACCTTCAGAGGAATGCTGTATTGCAATAGCTCAGTTTTTCACTGACAAGGTTGCATCCATCTACTCCATCTTCCCTCACACAGCCAGGCCTGTGCCATGCTGTAGTCTGTGGTTTGAACTTCTATCTGATGATGCTGGACTATGATGTTTCAAGGCTATTGGCGCTAAAGGAGATTCTTTCCCTGGTGGCAACAGTGAAGACTGGCTCTCCAGCTGACCCGTCAGCCCCGGAAATCCTGGAGCATGGCATGTCTGTCATATCACCTCTGTTATGTGACCTCTTGAATAGCTCTTTGGAGATGGGCAGGGTTCCCAGTCAGTGGAAGCATGCCATGGTTATGCCCCTCCTAAAGAAGCCTTGTTTGGACTCTTCTAAACTGGAAAACTTCAAGCCAGTTTCACTGCTCCAATTCAGATGAGATCCATGGTGGCTGAATCATGGGTAAATCAGCAATTGGCTGACCTTATTGAGACAAAAGATCTCCATAAAACACAGCCTGGCTTCTGCCCCTACTACAGTACTGAGTCAGCGTTACAGCTAACATCTGAGTCTATTAGTCAAATCACAGATGAGGCACTACAGCAGTGGCGCAGATGCTAGACATTAGTGCTGCTTTTGAGACCGTGTCCCATAATCTTCTGCTCAAGCAGCTCTGGAAGTGTGGGGTCAGGAACAAGGCTTTGCAATGGTTAGCTTTCTTCCCTCAGGATCGATCCTTCCAGGTATTGACAAAACCGTTTCAATCTCAAATCTTTCCTGTGCAGCAGGGGGAGCCTCAGGGCTCCTCTCTAAGCCCTACATTGGTCAATACTTACATGCGCTGCTCCCTGGCTCATATCATCAAGCATCACAACTTTTATATTATCTCGTACGCTGATACTCAATTGGTGATCACCCTGTCTCAGGAAGTTACTGACACCAATGCACGTCTACGGGCTTGCCTTATAGAGGTCGCCCAATGGATGGACATGAACTGCCTTAAATTAAGTGCTGGAAAACAGACTGTTGTTGGTGGTTGGAAACCAGCCTTCTATCTAGTCTCCTGATTGGTGGCCTGAAGTACCTGGCCCTTGGCCTTCTCCGAAACCAACAGTCAAGAAGCTTGGTATCTGGTTCAATGCAAAGCTGTCTTTTGATACCCAGATCACAACTCTAGCTGGCAAGTGCTTTGGGATTCTAAAAATTCCTAGCAAAATTCCCAGCTTTCTTCCTGAGGCGGCTAGGAAGACAGTCATCCATGCCTTGGTCAATTTGGGAGTGACATAAACACAGTGGCTCAGACATGGGTGCAAAATGTGTGCAGTCCAGCTGCTTCGGAACCTCACTAGGCGGTCGCCTATGGGTTCGGCTTTGTAACAACTGAATTGGCTGTCTCTTAAAAAATGACTTACTTTCAAAGCTATGTGTTTCTGTCACAGGATCCAGAGAAATAAAGGTTTTGCCACTTGCACCAGTTTCTGAAACCTAACGTCCCTGTGAGGAATTTAAGATCTGCACGTTTTTTTTTTTAGCAGCAGTGCCCAGGATCAAAAGGACACGGATTGGAGGCTGTTCTTTCAGCTTCCTAGTGGCAAATTGATGGAATTCCCTGCCCTTATCAATTAGACAGGAACCTTTGGAAATATTGTTCTGGAAAAAGTTAAAAACCAGACTCTTTTAGTCGGCTCATTAAGTAGGTGGCTCTTGGTTACAGGCTTTCCTTAGGTTACTGACTCACTCCCATCTAGCGCTGGGACACTCCGTCTGGAGTAGCCATGTGCTTTATAAATCATTATTATATCAGAATAATGCCTGAGTAGTTATATTCAGCAAGCAAATTTATTTTGCATTGTCTGGGACTGTATGGTGATCAAACAGTTTTGCAAGGAAATAATATCAGCTGTGTCTGGATAACTGGTAAAATACTAACTAGATCAATATCTCAAGTTATGACTATTAGGACAAATGTGTAGGCCAAACAAAACACAAAGCAGCCCTGTAAGTTCTTAGATCAGGTTATGGTGCTAACTAAAAGAAATATAGTCACTCTTTCAAAGGTCAGTACAGCACCAGGCATTAGTGTAGGGTTGCTGGACGTAAAAAAGCTGAAAGGTTGAAACTGCATCTATGGTCACACAGTAGAGATCACAGGGAAGGGTAGTAATGAATACTGAGAGGGATACCTTATTTACTGGCAATAAAAGCACAGTTAGACAACAGACCCATGTGACTTGCATTTGCAGCTTAAATTGTGGAATGTGCAACCAGGATATTAAATGACGTAAAGTGAATGAGTGACCAAGTTAGCTTACTTCCCACAAACTGACCTATACAACTAAGAGAGCAAATAATTATGGACTGTGAGAAACAAGTCAATATTCCAAACAAGTCTTATGTATTATTAATAGCAAATCTGTCCCACACTAAAAACTATAGGCCCTCATTATGACAGTTGCGGTAAAAAACGCCTACCGCCACGGCATCAGCCGCCAAAAGACCATCGCCGTGGCTACCAGTTGACCGCCTTATTATGACCGTAGCCGGAATTCCGCCAGAAGGATGGTGGAGTTCTGGCTACAGTCATGGCATCGGATGGCGGTAAGGTGGCGCTGCTGCAAGCAGTAGACCCCCACAGACCGTATCATGACCCATGATACGGCCTGGTGGTGTTCTGCTGGCGGACGTTGCTGCTGGCAGCAGCACTCCGTCCCGTCTCCTCCCCGAGGACCCCCTGCAAGCAAGTAAGTCAGGTGCTCTGGCAGGGGAGGGGTGTGGCGGTGTTGTGTGTGTGTGGGGGGGTGTATGTTTCTGTGTGCGTGCATGCGTGTGTGTGGTGTGTGGAATGTATGTGCATGAATGGATGTGAGTGTACATGTTTGTTGTGTTGTGTGGATGTGTGTGTGCATGTATGTATATCAGTGGGTGTGGATATGTGTCTGAATGGATGTATGCATGCTTGGGTGAATGTGGGTATGTGTGTGTGTATGCGTCTGTATGGTGGTGGGTGAAGGTGTGTGTGTATGTCGTAGGGGGGACTCGAGTGGGAGGGTGGGTGATGACTCTGGGGAGGCGGGTGGGTTGGGGGATACCCCTTTCAGCGCCAGGGAAGGAATTCCCTGGCACTGATAGTGCCTACCACCATGGTTTTCGTAGCTGTATGGAAGCCACAAAAACCATGGCGGTAGGCAGGGTCATAATCCCGTGGGTGGGACAGTGACAGACGCCTGGCTGGAGACTGAAGTCCCAAGCCTGGGGGCTGTTACCGCCCTGGCGGACGGAGTGGTACACTGGCGGTTTGGCTTGAGCCAAACCGCCAATGTCATATTTTGGAGAAGAGTACCGCCAGTCTGTTAGCAGTACTTTTCTCCAAAATACCACCATCCGCCGGGGTCATAATGAGGGCCAGTTATACTGTCCCGCACAACTCAATAACATGAGATGGTCTGAGGCAAGTCAATGTTTCTATTTCATATGAGTATAAAATTATCTCAATGTATGCTCATGCAATATTGGTGTGGCCTGTGGCAACCACCAAGATGTTCAGATGTGCTAGGGTTATGCATTATATATAACTTGAATAAAGAACAATTTAAAAGAGTGAAAAGCCCGTGACCTTGCACCTTTAGAGATGGAGGCACTAATGGCCTGATTACGACCTTGGTGAAGGGGATAACCCTGTCCCAAATGAGACGGATATCCCACCCGCTGTATTACAACTTCCATAGGACATAATGGAACTTGTAATACAGCATGCGGGATAACCGTCACTTTTGGGATGGAGTAATCCCCTCCTCTAAGGTCGTAATCAGGGCCTAAGTGTGGTATTCCCAACTGTTGTGTTATTTTTCCATTCCTCAGCAGACAATCAGGGTCACACTAGTTATGGGGAGGTAAGTTTGCTTACAGAAACTATTGATACTCACTGTATCGTAATTATCAGGTGCAAAATTACTGATGCAGGTTTATCACAATAGGTTTATAGGAATCCTATTTGGGCAGGAGGATATGCAAGCTAAACAAGTAACTACTGAAATAAATTTATGCCATTGGGGAAGATGAATATAATTACTTGAAAATACAACAGTTCTTTGCACGTCTTAGCAGTCATGGCAGATTGCTGACATTCATCGATTTGGGCGTTGTGCAGACAAATGCAAGGGGTGTTGCGTAGTTAATTTCTACTGCTAAAATACATGGCTAGCTAGACAGGATTACAGATTCTCTTTGGGTCTGAACACCATCTGGACAACAACATTTTTTGTTTGTGGAATTAATACAGTGCTTTCCAAGAAAGAATGTCTGATACTCATGGACTGCATGTATTAGTGAGATATTCATCAATTAAATTTTGCATTATGGACACACCTGACTTTCTGCAAGATTATTTATTTTTACATATCTAAACCAGTGATAATAATTTTCAAATAATTCTAACTGAAAATATTCATTTTAAGTTGTTGCACAGGAAAGTAACAATTTTAATTTTAAAAGCAACACAGACACATACACTGTCCAGCTTTTCATTTAATTGTTATGAGGATTAAAAAATATTGGCAAAACCAATATGTCTGATTTGCATATTGAGTCCTGATAAAAGTGTTTAAATTAATATGTTGCAGTGATAAAAACCAGAAAAAAATTACTCTATTTAAGAGGTATCTGTGAGATAGACTTTAATCTTTGGTAATTCATTGTACTTTTGATATGTAAAATTGTCACTCGTGAATTTCCTGAAAGGTGGAATAGTAAACTAAATAGGGTGTTTCAAAAATATCCCTCCTAGGACTCCTTCCCATTGGCAAATCGGTTCCCATCCGGTCTGTAGGCTGTAGCTCATCAGTAGTTAGCAACTGGAACCGCAGCCTCAAACCATTGGTGCATTCCTCTCCAACTCGGAAAGAAGATGGGAATGCCCCTTTTACCCCTCCTATATGCGATCCAGAAAGAAAAGCAAAAAACATTTTAATTTTCAGACTCATAATAGGGCTTTTGTATGTTAGGAAAATACATTTTTTTGTTGTTAAACCCTGTGATTTTGCATATCTCAGGATCTGTGACAGCTTTGGTCATATAGACCCCAGCTTCCTTATAGACAGTGGTTAGTTTCTATTATTCATTGCACATGGTGTGCACCAGCACTTGTGGACCGTGGCTTATATTTCATCATATACTTTGACCTAGAGCAACAGCGAGAAAAACAGAAAATGAATAAAGAAGAAAGAAGAGAAATATAGGAAAACAGTGACAAAGGGAGAAAACATGAATGGAGAAGAAACTGCAAGAATGGAATAAAACACAAGAAATGCAGGGTAGTGGTAGAAAGGACCATGGGCATGCATGTCATTTAGGGGGTCGCCAGAGGTCGCAGTTGCGACCCCTGATATGTTTTTTGCGACCTCTAGCATAAGAGGGGCCAGGCGTACAAAATTAGAAAGCATGCCCGGAGCATTCCAGGGGGAAAAATAGCTTAGCTGTGCAACTCTCTCATACGTACTCCAGTAATATATTATATTTGACGTGTGTTAGAACACTAACCAATGTGCAGAAAACAGTTTTATACTAAAAACAGAGCTCAGAGATGCTTGTACTAATTCTTGTTCCAGAATTTATGGTTGTCCCATCTACACTCTAAAAACGCATGCAAATAATGAAGTGGCAGGGTAACAGAACATCAGTGCAAATTTAAAGGACTAAAGTGCAGTGACACATATGCAAATTGGCAAAGGAACCATATTAAAATGCACCACACTGAAGAATAAACAATATCAAACTTACCAAAAGTTTATGAATGTATGCTCTGTAAAACAGAATGCAGAACCACAGAGCAAACTAACACATGTTTTCCAAAAGAGGTGCACAGTGAAGTATTTTGATGTACTGGCACAGCTGTCCTCATTTTAATTATGCTATTGTTTTATTTGCTTTAATAATATTTTGCTACTTTGATAACCTTACATTTTAGTTGGGAGAGCAATTCCAACGATGTGATTATGACCAAAGGTCATGTAGCACCACTTGCTCGGATTTCAGCAGGATCGACAGTCATATCATGACACATCCTGTGATGTCATTAGGGTCAAAGAGTATGTGATGTGATGTCACTTCCACTACCCCTGGCATTTTCGTGAATCGATGACCGTGGGCATGGGGTGAAATTAAGACTTGGCAGCTGCAGTGTTTGGCACCACACACCGGCATCTGGTGAGAAAAGCACTCGACCGTACACTTACTTATTTATACAAATTAAGAGCTCTTAATTAAACGTATCTCCTCTGCAATCATTCCTTGGGGTACATTTTACTTTTACAAAATGACATGACAAAACCAGTCACAGCTCGTGGGTGTTAAAAGGGGTGGGGCGGGTGACACGCGCAGGGGGGGGGGGGGGGAGCATGGTGGGTGGAAAAAATATGAATACCATTTAAAATAAATAAACTTATCTTTATGCCGTGCAGCGCTACGCTACGCTCCTCTGCTGGCTGGACGCAGGCACAGGCTCCCAGCCTGCCCTGCGGCCAGTCCTGACGATGCTCAGAGCACCACCAGGCAGACTGAGATCCTGAGAACCCACAGCCATGTATAATTGGACGGCCCGAGACGGCAGGCCAAACACACATGCGCTCTGAGGGGGAGTGCTTAGCACTCACCCTCAAACTCTTCACCCCCGTGGACTCGCCCACTTACAAGGAAACTATAACAAACACTGCTGCCGTTGCTGGCAGGGGTGACGCTCCTCTGCCCTCATGGAGGAGCCGCCCCTGGACAAAACATACAAATGCCTCACATAGCACCACTGCTCAAAAATACACATAATGCACCAATGCTTAAGACGCGTTGAGCAAACATGTGACGATTGTTGTAAGTCAGAAGATTAAACACAGCAGCGACACAATCTAACAGTGTCCGCCATAACATTTGCCAGTTCAAAGTTAATACTTTTCAGACTCAGAGGCAACTCTTTCTCGCAGTCATTTGCATATGTATTTTCATAGCACCTCTTTGTTGTACATTTTTACCCTGCAGCTAGAATTAAACCTCTTTCAACAAGACTTAAAAATGATCCAGAACAGCCCCTAGATAGGTTAACAGTTAAAGCGCACTAAAGAGAAAAAAGGTGTGGTCTTCCACTCCAGTATTAAGGGACAGGCTTTAATTGGTGCAGCAGGAAAAAACAGCACAGTGCTAAGAGGACTTTTATGAAATAGGGTCCTTCTACAGGCATTGAAAGAAGCCCATGTCAGTTCGGGTTGGATGAATTCTGTTGGAAGGTTTATTATTAGTAGATGCAGGTAGGTACCTTCAGCTTGCAATAAGGCCACAGTCACACCATAAGGTCCAGTCAAGGTCTCAAACTTAGCTGTGAGCAGACAGGGTTAGCCTAGGAGACAGGTGGGTAAAGCATTTAAAAACATCAATACATTAAATAAGTAATCCATACCACACAATAAAAATCCCACACCAATTTCTAAAATTTGGAAATATTTTTAGGATTAAAATGACACTAAAATGAAAAGAATCCAATATAGGGAACTGGAGAAATAAATGATTAAACATTAAATCACAAAATGTGCTTTCCAGTGCTTAAAAACAAATAGTGCCAGCTGGTGACATCTGGTCGTGCTTTACCGAGACTAAGTCAAAGTTTGAGGCCGACTCCAATGGAGCCCAAGTCAGATACACTGAGCAGGAAGCCTCTGTCAAAATGTTACCTACGGACTTAGGGCCTCATTACGACCTTGGCTGAAGGGATTACTCCATCACAAACCTGACAGATATCCCGTCCGTCACATTATACGTTCCATAGGATATAATGGAACTTCTAATATGGCGGGTGGAATATCCAACACGTTTGTGATGGAGTAATCCCTTCTGCCAAGGTTGTAATCAGGCCTTTAGTCTTTTTTTCAGAGCTTTTTCTCTTTACTTCGAGCCAGTCGATTCAGAAGGCCGAGTTTGGAATTGACAATGGCAGCTTGGTCCAGCGCGATGCGTCGGTCAACTCCTGGAGGTCTTGCTGATGCCAAAGAGCTCCAGAGCTTCAGCAGGGTAACCCTGAAATCCAGGACAGGTTGTGGTTTGAGGTCGCCGGCTTGACTCTTGACGACAGGTTGGTCCACTTATGTAGCTTTTTACCTAAAATTCTCCAAGTAGACTCAAACTTCTGGATCTTCTTACTGAAGGTCCTTTTGGAGGTTCAAAAGTGTCCACAACACCAATCCAAGGTTCCAGAGTCTCTGAGTGGCTTCTTGGAACTACAGTTCCCGCAGTGCATATGGCCAAATCCTTAAAAGTACAGTTAAATGTGGTCAACTGGGTTTCTCTTGCTTGATATGATGCATATGGAGCTCTTTTAACCTGTTGCTTTCAGGGAGTCACTCCTTCAACTTTCAAGGCAAGGCAAAGTCCTTTTTGGACTGAAGGCTAAAGTGTGCAGTAGGAGCTGTCCTTAAGAATGCAGTCCTCTCTTGTGTAGTCCAGGGGTCCAACAGGGCAGTCCTTCTTCTTCCTGTAGTTTCAAATCAGGGATCCGAGTTGCTGGGCAGCTTTCCCATATTTATCCATGCTTCTGTGGTGACAAGTAGAGGGGCACCCCTGACCAATGGGGCACAGGGTGCCACCCTCAAGTATGAACATTTCTTCCAAAGTGTGGCATATGTCTGTCCTAGAAAGCCCTTGTTTGCCAAAATCCAAAATCTCTCCTAGGGGTTAAGGTCTGGCTAACCAAATCTACAGGTGTGGCAAACTTTCTCTAACACTCAATCTAATTATTGGGGCTCCCATCTGGCTGTGGATGGAGGAAACGTTGGAGGTCTGGTTTCTATCCCAGATGTCTTTCCCTCCTTTGAAGACCATTTTGGCCACCCAGCCCCCTTCCTGCTCTGGCATCCGTTGATGCAGTTCTCCCCCCCACCTGATGGTTCCTTTGTCTCAGCCTAGGTCACTTCACACCTCATCAAGGTAGCCTAGCCAGCCTGTCTAAGGCTGGCCAATCAGGAGAGGGTGCCACAGGGCTAAGTTTAGGTATCTTTAGGGAAAGAGTTCTAAAACTATTTCCCTGTAATAGTTATCATAGATCTAATATTGGCATTTTATTGGATTTATCTTAACTATTAATTTGACACCACATATTATATTTTTAGCTCATTCCTATCGAAAGTAAGACTTAATAATTTTAAATAAAGCCTTCCCATGTTAGCCTATGGAGCTAATACACTACAATCGGGAAAACAAAATTGGCGGTGTTTCCCTCACCAGGGCTTATAACACATCTTTTATATTGTCCCTGCTTACAAGTACAGGGCCCCCTACACCCGGGGGTACCTAAGGGAGACCTTAGGGGTGACATATGTAAAAATAAGGTGGTTTAAGACTTTGGAAGTGTCGTTAATTCCAAAGTCTAATTTGCATATAATTTTAGTATAAAATTAGCCTACAAAGCAGGGCTGACTTTTAAAATGACAGCAGACCACACAGCAATGCACGCTTAAGTGCATTAACTCTGCTGGGCCTTGAAATCTACATACCGTACCATATACTAGGGACTTACAGGTAGGTTGTCAATACCAATTGTAAGTATACCTAAATACTATGTACTTTTAATCAGAGCACAGACCGTGACAGACCAACACCAGGAAACCTCAATGGTTCACAGACGCCCTCAAGGAATCCAAAAAAACCTGCCGTACCCTCGAGAAAACCTGGCGCAAAGACCACACCGTAGAAAACATGTTAGCCCTCAAAATCGCCACCCGCGAACACCATCAGCTGATCCGCGTCACCAAAAGAACATCCTTCAAAGACAGACTGGACAAGAACACTCTCAACAGCAAAGAACTCTTCAACATCGTCAGAGAGCTCTTCAACCCCAACACCAGCTCCAACTCCATCATGCCCTCACAAGAACTCTGCAACTCCCTCGCTACCTTCTTCCATCGAAAGATCACCGACCTACACGACAGCTTTGGTCCACAGACCCAGCCAACCACCACAGAACCCACAGCCCAGCCATCACCCTCAACGCCTGGACACACATCAGCGCGGAAGAGACCAAGACTACCATGAACACCATCCACTCCGGTGCCCCTTCGGACCCCTGCCCCCATTTCATCTTCAACAAAGCCGACGACATCATCGCCCCCCATCTCGAGACCATCATCAACAGCTCATTTGCTTCTGCCACCTTCCCCGAGAGCTGGAAACACGCGGAAGTCAACGCTCTCCTGAAGAAACCTACGGCGGACCCCAGCGACCTGAAGAACTTCCGCCCCATCTCGCTCCTCCCCTTCCCGGCCAAAGTCATCGAGAAGACCGTCAACAAGCAACTGACCAAATTCCTTGAAGACAACAACCTGCTCGACCCCTCCCAGTCCGGATTCCGAGCCAACCACAGCACGTAAACCGCCCTCATCGCAGTCACCGATGACATCAGAACCCTGATGGACAACGGAGAAACAGCCGTCCTCATCCTCCTCGACCTCTCGGCTGCCTTCGACACTGTCTGCCACCGCACCCCAATATCCCGCCTCCGCTCCACCGGCATCCAAGGACAGGCCCTGGACTGGATCGCCTCTATTCTCTCCAACCGCTCCCAAAGAGTCTACCTCCCGCCGTTCCGCTCGGATCCCACCGAGATCATCTGCGGCCTCCCACAGGGCTCCTCGCTCAGCCCGACTCTCTTCAATGTCTACATGAGCCCCCTCGCCGACATCGCACACAAACACATCAACATCATCTCCTACGCCGACGACACCCTGTTGATACTTTCCCTCACCAAGGACCCTACCACCGCCAAGACCAACCTGCAGGACGGAATGAAAGACGTCGCAGAATGGATGAAACTTAGCCGCCTGAAGCTGAACTCAGACAAAACGGAAGTCCTCATCCTCGGAAACACCCCGTCCGCCTGGGACAATTCTTGGTGGCCCACGGCCCTGGGCACCGCACCTTCCCCCTCAGACCACGCACGCAACCTCAGATTCATCCTGGACCCGCTTCTCACCATGACCAAAGAAGTCAACGCTGTCTCATCTTCCTGCTTCCTCACTCTCCGCATGCTCCGAAAGATCTTCCGCTGGATCCCCACCGACACCAGAAAAACAGTGACCCACGCCCTCGTCACAAGCTGCCTGGACTACGGAAACACCCTATACGCAGGAACCACCGCAAAACTCCAGAAACGTCTTCAGTGAATACAAAACGCCTCTGCACGCCTCATCCTCGACATACCCCGCCACAGCCACATCTCCGCCCACCTGAGACACCTGCACTGGCTACCCGTCAACAAAAGGATCACCTTCAGGCTCCTCATCCACGCACACAAAGCCCTCCACAACAAGGGACCCGAATACCTCAACCGTCGCCTCAGTTTCTACACGCCCACCCGCCAACTTCGCTCCACCAGCCTCGCACTCGCCGCCGTCCCTCGCATCCGCCGCACCATGGCAGGTGGGAAATCCTTCTCCTACCTGGCGGCCAAGACATGGAACTCTCTCCCTGCCACCCTCAGGACCACCCAGGACCACTTCGCCTTCCGGAGGCAGCTCAAGACCTGGCTCTTCGCTTTATTTTTTAGAATCTGTCAGGCCCTTGCCGCTATTTCATCATGTCACAAGTATGTGTCTTGACATCTTTGGCAGATAGTAAGTAGCATTTCCATTTTGTGTCATGTATACTTTGTGCTACCTAACATATTCCAGTTTAGCTGCCCTAAGGCAGAAAATATTCAAGTGGTTCCTGTTTCAAATATAGTGAACTGAGAAAACTCCTTCGAAATGTTTAGGCTTGTGTTCATACTTACATTTTTTCTTTTAGTATCGTATAGCAGATAGTTTGCACATGCTGGCCAAGGGGAAACATATTTTTATGCTCTTGATTATTATAAAAACGAACGAAAATGCATTAGCCCTAGTTTTATTCAAACTATGCTGCACAACAAAAAATGTACAACTTGTCCTTGTCAGTAAAATGTTTTAATTAAACAGGTAAACGCTGGTTAGTTGACACACATGATCATATTACTCCCCTTTTCATATTAGCCACTCAAAAATGATGACATATAACTGAATAAAGTGAGCCTCACCTAAAACACGTTTTGTAACTTGTCTAGTCCAGTGGTTCCCAACCTTTTGACTTCTGTGGATCCCCACTTTATCATTACTGGAACCCGGGGACCCCCACTGAATCATTATTGGAATCCGGGGACCCCCCCCCCATTAAGTTATTACTGAAAGCTGGGGACCTAATCTATTAATATTATTTAATTTTCTAAGCAGTCGCGGACCCCCTGAGGAGGCATCGCGGACCCCCAGGGGTCCCCGGACCACAGGTTGGGAACCACTGGTCTAGTGCAATGTTGCTTTCTAAAGGTCTAAACAATGTTGCTATCTTTCAGCTTATTAGTCACTTCACACACATTCATTCAGTCGAGCCAAAGCTGGTCATGTTTTTCTTACATGATCATGAAGGCTTTGGTGCAGCCATCATTGGATCTAGGTGAGAGCGTGGGTTGCTGTAATAGATGTACATTTTTTTAATGTTTAATGCATTTTTCCAAAAATTCAAAATGAAGAAATAATCAAACTGCAGAATTTAAATTTTAACAATGCAACATGTTGACATAGGACAATTACATTGTATGGATGAAAGAATACATAACATATAGAGAGTTAAACTTTTTTCCAGTTTCCTGTCATTCTATGGTTATATTTCTGTCCTGTACAGCAAGGTAAAGAAACAATAAAAAAACTTTGCCAAGCTAATGAAAAACAAAACAAATCAATGCTTCCCTCAAATATCATGAACAGAACAGTCCCCCGTTAACCCGTCTTCCTAACAAAAAGGTAGAAACCACTGATGCAATGCCCCTGTAGGAATTTGTGAGAAACCAGGACTTTTGCAGTGTCCCTCCAGTTTTGCCCCCATTTTGACTACTAGATACTGGTTTTCTGACTCTGATTGTGACTCGGCTGTGCTAACCAGACTGAAATACTACAACTCCCAAAATGCACTGATTTGTTCAAAGAAATCTCAGGGCAGGGCTGGTAATATGACAGAGTTACCTGATAACTGATAGCTCAATAACTCATCCCATCATTTAACATATCTCTGATGTGCCTTTAAGTAATTTAGTGGCTGGAGCTGTAGTTCTGGGACATGATTTTCACACCAATCTTAGCATCATTACTTGACTTTCCAAAGAGTTGAAGTCAATAAAACTTGTCGTCCAAATTAGACCATCTTTATGGAACATTCACACCACTTCGTTTATTCCTTTGTAAAGAGATAAACAAAATCAATGCCCCAAGTGAACTATTTTCGCACAAAAGCTCACTACCATTCAGCGCCTGTCGCTTGATGTTGATAACTGTCAGCAACCTATCCTTATAAATATAGCATTCCTGCATAAAAGTGCCGCTACTCTCTCTTTCAATTTAAAGGGGTGCACTAACACCAACTGAAACACTCTACTGGGGGGGACGTGGGGGGACAAGGCCAGTCTTCGGTCGCGGCGCACTCGCACGCGCTGCCCCCTTCCGGTGCCCACAGTCACCCACCTGCTGATGTAGCTGATGACCCGGTAGTGGTGACCCTCCATCCGGAAGCCTCCGTCCGAGAACAGGTTGTAGCCCCCGCCGCTGCTGTTGAAGCACATCAGGTCTTTGGGATCCTCCTCGGGCTGCAGCCGCAGGTAGTCAGGCTGCGTGGCGAGCAGCTGCTTTAGGGGCAGTAAGGCCATCTCGCAGTTGCAGGTGGTGAGCGTGCGCAACTCCCCGGAGCCGGCCGAGACGAAGCTTTGTAGCGGCGGCCTGGCCATCCTAGCCCAGTCGGCAGCCTGGCCTTGAACTGTAGTAGACATTCAGCAGTGCCGCAGAGCCGAGCGAAGGCGCGGCTGCACCGGGAACAGGGCTGGCAGCGACTCGGCGCACGTAGAAATATGAACACAAATTAAAGTGTCGTAGGTACCTCCTTGCTTTGCGGTGTCCTGCTCGCTATTCAGTTGGTTGCACGCGCTTAACGAAGTGATGTTTTTCGCAAGGAACTCGGATTGTAAAAGGATTAGTCATATACAAGCCGTCTCTCACCACTCCCAAGGAAGAAAAAAATAGGCAGTGTCATAATAGTTCTAGCTGTATGGAAAATGCAGGCATACTCGGCCCTTCCCTTCAGCCGCCGTTGGCTGGTAGGGAGTCAGATTTCACAGAGAAGGACCGGCCATGGCAGTTAGAGGAGGAAGTGTACGTGTTATCTCTCACCTGAAGGCTGCTCCTCTCTTTCCATGCCTTCTCCTTTTCCATGGGCAGTGTTAGCAGGTGGCGTTACCTAAACTAGCTTAACCCTACGCTTTGGGACACCAAGGAGATATTTTGGGTTAAAAATGCATTTTATCCAGACTTTGCGTTGTAAAGAGGCGCGTTTCATACAATAAAGTAAAATAATGCTGACAATCAGCAAATCAATATTTTTATGGAAAAAATGACTGTGCCAGTCGAAATTTTCTGTTGGCAGGCTTAGGGAGAGGGGTGGTATGTCATCTATGCGGGAAACCAACCACAAGTACGTTTATTATGTTAGATTAATTAAAGTGTTGTCGATTCAGAAATAGAAGACCTCTAGATTTCCCAGCACGATGGTATACTTTCTATGCAAATTAGAAAAACTAAAAGTTTGAAAACTACTCAAGCGATGATTAAGAAAGTTGTGAAAGTTTCCTCAAATTACTTGAGGGAATTTAACAGCACGACATAGTTCCAGTGTATTCCAATCTTCATGCAATATTTTAATGCTTCTGTGCCTTTTGTGATTCTATTAACAACGAGAATTTGTTTAATAAAAAATGTCTTTGACTTAACCCCTGCACAACAGCATAGGAAATAAAGTATTTTCTTTTTCGAAATTATGCAGTCTGCATCTTTGAGTCATAAAAGTTTACATTTTGTCGAGTGATTTGTGTACGGGCACAACGGCACAACATCGAAAGCACTGATAAGCAGCATCAGTTGAGAATTTATCGCTGACTTGAAAACCATTCTTGAAGGATCATTCTTTCAGATAGCGTCTAATTAAAGTTAATGGATCACATCTGATAAGTACCTAAAACGTGGGTTGTTAATATATTGACCCTAAAACATGTTTTGCATTTATTACTAGATGGCGGTATTTCACAAAGTTGTCTTTGCATACTATAGCCTGCCTAGGTAGGCTAAATTCCAATGCATTTTTGCTCTAAATTGGCTCACAGGTCAGTCAATCAAACTGCAGTTGTAAAGCGCAACACTGTCATCGCAAGGGGTATCTGGGCACTGTGTCTGTGTTGAAGAGCCAGGTCTTGAGTCTCTTACGGAAGTCTGCCAGCGAGGGGGCTTTATGGAGCGGGAGGCAGCAGCAGCCGCTACAAATCTCAAGGAGTGGGGAGTGAGAGACTGGGGGAATAAAAAAAAGTTACCTCTTACTGTTGCCGCCACCACCTGCCGCCTCAATCCTCTTCTTCTGGTGTCCCAGCATTCACTGGGACACCAGCACAGGCTCCCCAGCAATCCCGGGCTGCTTCAATGCTAAAGCTAATGCAAAAACAACAGATGATGGACGGAATGCAGAGCAAATCAAACATTCCCCCCCTATTCACAGATCTGGGTTTAATCCATCAGTTTTTTTTGCTTGCCATGCCATTCCAGTTTGGACCCAGCCATATGCAAATCAGTCTCGACCCTGTTCCCATGGAAACAGTCCAGCCCGAACTGCCAGGCCAGGTCCTCCCTGGACCAGAAACAAGCATCCTGGGACCGGGATCAGGGTATCATCCTTCATCAGCCAGGCTAGCTTCAATCTGGTGGCATAGCAAACACGGGACCCACGTCTGGGCATACCCTTCCCACTCTGGGCAACAAATGCAAAAACAACAGATGATGGACGGAATGCAGAGCAAATCAAACATTCACCCCCAGTCACAGATCTGGGTTTAATCCATCAGTTTTTTTGCTTGCCATGTGTTGGAAATGGCCCTTTTTGCAGGGTCATCCCCAGTCTTTTTGCCTCCTGCCTCCTATGTTTTCTGACCTGCTGCTGTTGGCTTTTGAACTCTGACCACTTTACCACTGCTAACCAGTGCTAAAGTGCATATGCTCTCTGTGCAAATTGTATGTAGTTGGTTTATCCATGATTGGCATATTTGGTTTACTGGTGAGTCCCTAGTAAAGTGCACTAGAGGTGCCAGGGCCTGTAAATCAAATGCTACTAGTGGGCCTGCAGCACTGTTTGTGCCACCCACATAAGTAGCTCTGTAATCATGTCTCAGACCTGCCATTGCAGTGTCTGTGTGTGCAGTTTTAACTGTAAATTCAACTTGGCAAGTGTTCCCACTTGCCAGGCCTAAACCTTCCCTTTTCTTACATGTAAGGCACCCCTAAGGTAGGCCCTAGGTAGCCCCAAGGGCAGGGTGCAGTGTATGGTTAAGGTAGGACATATAGTAATGTGTTTTATATGTCCTGACAGTGAAATATTGCTAAATTCGTTTTTCACTGCTGCAAGGCCTGTCCCTCTCATAGGTCAACATGGGGGCTACCTTTAAATCTGATTTAAGTGTAGATTCCCTTTGGGAGCGGATGGACATGTGGAGTTTGGGGTCTCTGAGCTCACAATTTAAAAATATATCTTTTAGTAAAGTTGATTTTAAGATTGTGTGTTTGAAAATGCCACTTTTAGAAAGTGAGCAGTTTCTTGCTTATACCATTTCTGTGACTCTGCCTGTTTGTGGATTCCCTGTCTGGGTCAGTTTGACAGTTGGGCTGGTTGCACCTCACACTAGACAGTGACTCAAAATGAGCTGGGGTGTAGTGTGCATTTCCTGATGAGCCATCTGTGCTAGGAGGGTGGGGAGAAGTGGTCACTTACAGCTGAAAGGGCTGTGCCTGTCCTCACACAATGCTGTCTCCAACCCCCTGGTGAGTGTCTGGGGCCTGGCCTGGGAAGGGCAGGATTTCGCATTCAAAAGAGATTTTACTTTGAAGTAGGCCTACTTCAAAGGAGAAATTGGGTATGAGAGGGGCACCCAAAACCACAGACTTTAGATCACTTCTGGAAATCAAGAGGAACCTCTGCCTGGAGAAGAGCTGAGGAGAAGTGCTGTCCTGCCTGTGACTGTGCTTTGTGGAGCTATCCTGCAGTTGCTGCTTCTGCCAGAGTAAGAGGGCAAAGACTGGACTTTGTGTGCCTTCCATCTTGTGAAAAAATCTCCAAGGGCTTGATTTAGAGCTTGCCTCCTGTTGTTTGAAGTCTCAGGGACAGCAAAGACTTCTCTCTGCCACCACCTGGAGTCTCTGTAGAGACTTCTGCTCTGACAAGTGGTGCCCTATCCAGTCCCTGGGCCCCTGGAAGAAAAGCTGGTGGAAATCCAAGGAAATCGACTTTGGACGACTTCGGACAGACGCCGCTGCTGAATCCGGTGACGCCGTCTGCACCTGACGCCGTGACCTTCGCTGGAACGCGAGGATCTTCGCAGGCCCAATGCCGCTGCAGCCCCGCTGAAATCCGTGACTCCGTGGAAGTCGCCGCACCACGTCGTGACCGACACCGCTCGCGCATCGACTTGTTTTCACTCTTCACCAAAGGTACTGTACTTGGGGGTCTACGCGACTCGGTGCCCGGTGCCGCTGGTGTCGGCTTGTTGGGAACGACTCCGTCACAATGCTGTGTTAACACCTCATCGAAGCATTTTGTGTTTCTAAGCGCTATTTTTGAGTTTAATCTTTAAAAAATCATAACTTGACTTGTGTATGTTGGATTTTTTTCGTTTTGGTCTTGTTTTGTTTAGTTAAATATTTCCTATTCTTCTAAACTGGTGTTGTGTCATTTTATAGTGTTTTCATTAAGTTACTGTGTGTGTTGGTACACATACTTTACACCTAGCACTCTGAAGTTAAGCCTACTGCTCTGCCAAGCTACCAAGGCGGGTAAGCAGGGGTTAGCTGAGGGTAATTCTCTTTTACCCTGACTAGAGTGAGGGTCCTTGCATGAACAGGGGGTAACCTGACTGTCAACCAAAGACCCCATTTCTAACAGCCACACTTTACACCTGTTTTGTCGATATTAAGGTGGCTTTCGATTGGGTCCCGTGTGACCTACTGTGGCAGAAATTAACAAACGTTGGGATCCCAATTAACATTCTGAGAGCAACTCAGCTGTTGTATACTGTTACTTGGCTATATGTAGGGAGCTCTCACAGAAAATGTACACAACTGGTCTGAAACAGTGCTGCTTGCTTGCTCGCTCCGTTGCTGAATAATCTTTATATCTGAGACCTGTCCCATGTCTTAAACTCTACCAATGCTCGCCCATCAAAACTGGGTGGTCTTTCCATGACACATCTTGTACACCAATGATCTACTTTTACTGAGTCAGACATCGTTTGGGTTGTAGTGCCTTCTAAGCAGTCTTTTCATTTACACACAATTGAGTAAAATAGAGGTAAAACATACGAGCACCAAAGTGATCAAATTTGCAAAGGAAATCAGAATAGCCGGCGTTTGGACCTTTGGAAGTATTCCATTTGTATGTACTACGCAGTACAAGTATCTTTAGTGGTGTTTGACTCCAGGGGCTCCTTAACTCTGCATATGGAGGCCATGAAGTCAAAGGTTGCTTCTATAACACAAGTCTTCCAACAGCTTGCAAAAACTGCATTGTTCCATTGTTGGGCCACTACGAAAAGGTGATGGCAGCAACCAACTATAGCACATGGCTTTAAAACTGTGGGTGAGAAGATGGTAAAACTTTTAGACTTATTAACATTCAAACTCCCAACCTATACCATGGAGGCTCATGTGTGTCTTGAATTTGGCTTCATGAAAAACAGCTGGGCTATTAAAAGTGCTTTTCTCAAAATGTGTCACAGTTTTCGCCCGGCCAAAAACAACCCGTGTCTAGCAAGAAATAAGTACTCCAAACTCTAAGGTGGGTCTAAATGATTACCTAAACAATGCAACACACTCTCTTCATGCAGGCTATCTGTGGAACTTTCAAATCTCATCCAAAGAATAAAACAAACATATCAATCGAACTGCCAGCTCACTCTCTTTACAGGAGGGTAAAGCTCTCCTGGCAAAGAAGGCGTACCCCTGGTAAGTCATTAATTCCTACAAACTTTTAAAAACTCAGCCTTATTTCGACCATGGCTATCCATTTCATCTGGTGTTATCATTCATGCGCCTTCATTTTGGGGTTCCCCCAAAACGCTGCACCAGATTCTACTTTGGTCCAGAACATCTGAAGGTGATGAGTGCAGGCTTTGTGGGAAGGAAAAGGAGACCACGATCCACCTCCTATGTCTCTGCCCAGTGCTCCTCCCTGAAAGAGGGAAATTACTGAGGGGTCCCTTCAATCAAGCTGGAATAAGACCTGTCTCACGGAGGCCCTTAACCACGAACACACATGCCTGAATATAAGGAGTGTTAAACTTGTATAGTTATTTGTGGTGAAAGCAAAAGCACACACCCATTGGTCAGAGATTAAAAATAACGCACAAAAATAAGATATGAAACTAAGGACCAAATTTAAGAAAAGTGGTGCTGCATCCAATGCAGCAACACTTTTCTTGCGGCCCCTATGCCCCCCTAATGCCACCATGTGCTTGCCATGTTTATGATATGATGCATCATGGCGGTATTAGGAACAACAGTGTCAACATTTTTGACTCTATTGTGGAGCTTTGTTCCACAAGCATCAAAATCTTTGACGCTAGTGGAGCAAAGTGCAAGGAGGCTCATTGATTACAATGGCTGTGTCCTTTTAATGCCTGCTTTCAGCATGCGTTAAAAATGATGGCAAAAATGGTGCAATGAAATCTTGTAGATTTTATTGCTCCATTTTTGCGGACCTCCTTGCGCTGGAACGCCCCCTTTGTATACATTATGAATGGCACATGCATAATGTGGCACAAAGGGTTACAAAATGGTGCACTGCATGCATTGCACCACTTTGTAAATATGGTGTGAGGTAGAGGCCACCTTAGCATAAAAAATGACGCTAAGGCAGCGTTAAAGTGGCGCAAGGGGCTCTTAAATCTGCCACGAAGTATCTAGCCCACTGTTAATCAGTTACATTCATAATATTTGTTTTTATTTCAGTTTATTAATTCCTGATTGTGCTGTTTTTAATTGCAATGGCGTTTAAGTATAATTATGTGTAATGGCTTTAACTAACTAGGCACTCTACTAATTAATCTGAGAATCTGAATTCAAGGTAGTTGGAGTCTTTTATGTATCTGAGGCTCTGATCAGTAGGCCTGCTCACTAGCCCTTGGAGTCACTCTGGTGATGCTTGTCTCAAGATGAAAGTCTAGTCCTTATCACTCAGGCAACAGGACAGCCGAGTAGTAGTTGTTCTTGCAGTAGAGCAGCACAGCAGTCCTTTTGAGTCTTCCACTGGTCCAGAGGTATACTGAAAGTCTGGGTTTGAGGGTCCAATATTTATACCTAGTGCTATCTTTTATGTAGGAGAAGGATCTGAAGGTTTCCACCTCCAGAGGCGTTTGGAATTTCTGCTCTGGTCCCAGCTTTTCTGAGGGCACAAAAGACTAGCGTCAAACCCTTTCTGAGTGTGCTGAGGAAAAGTGTTTGTGATGTGCAAGTGTGGTAGGTGATAGCTCTGCTACCTCATCAAGTCCGAGATGGCCCATTCTGCCAACACCTATCCACCTTTGTCTCACTGTCTAGGAGTAATACACAAAAGCCACTTGCCTGCCAGCTACACCTAGTCATGTGACCCAGGTTATATGCTTCATTTACCAATTGGGACAAGAAAATGCCAATGTTCTAAAAGTAGCATTTTCAAGCGGTGACTTAAAATCCGATTCTCCCACTACATAGAGTTTTACATTATAATTAGTTAGATACTAAGCTCAAAATTCCTCCCTGCTCCCAATTGGAAGTTATCATAAATGAAAGGTAATAAGTTAACCAATGTTATTCTACAGTAGAGGTAGGCCTTGCAGTAGTAAAAAGGAATGTGTGAGTTTTTCACTACCAGGAGATGAAAAAGTTAAAAATACATGTTCAATGTTTTAAATACAGTACACTCTGCCTATTGGGTATTTAGGACCTACTCTAGGGGTGATTTATGTATTAAAAAGGAAGGTTCAGGCCTGGCAAAAGGTTTATTTTGCCAGGTTGAAATGGCAGTTTATAACTGCACACACAGGCTGCAATAGCAGGCCTGAGACATGTTTAAAGGGCTACTTAAGTGCATATCAAATCAACGCTGCAGGTCCACTAGTGGCATTTAATTTACACTCCCTGGGTACACATAGTATCACCTTTCTAGGACTTGCAAGTAAATTATGTATAGGGCAATTTTACCATATTTAAAGGCGAGAATACAAGCACTTAAGAAGTGGTTAGCAATGGTAAAGTATGCATGCAGAGTCCTAAAGTCAACAAAAATGAGTTAAACAAAAACAGGAGGAGTAAGGCAAAAAACTTTAGACACCTAAGGCTGACAGGTCTAACAGAAGCCATGGCTGCTCCCATCTGGCAGGAGCTTTAAAAATGTGTCCATCTGGTTGGAGCAGATATTTGTTTCCCTGCCTGCGCTAGTGGGCTGGGAAACATAGGGTAGGCTCCCTGGGAAACAATTGAGCCAGCCCAGGGGATGGGGTTACTTGGGGATTTACAGGTTTGGGCGTGGGAGGGGCACAACCCTGTCACCTTTTCTATAGCATTCGTCCTCGAGGATGTGGTCACTGAAGCCTCTCTGTGGATCTGTCTCCCCAACTGATCCTCGATGGCATGAAATATACAAAGCTTTTTAGCATTATTTGCTCAAAAACTACCGATCAGATTTACATCAAATCACCAAAAGCACCTTTTCTTTCGGACCTAGATCTAGCTTTCTGCCAAATTTCATGTCAACCCATTCAGCCATTTGGCCTGTTGCTGTGTCTAATGTTTCTATGGAAAAAAGAATGGGGAAAGCGCATTTTGGGACCCCCTTCTTGGCTCCCGCTTGATGAATCAACCCAAAAAATTCCAGGAAGGTACTGAGGTAGAAAAACATTTCTTTTGAAGGTTGCCTGAAGGTTTGTCAAATGGTGCTGAAGCTATTAGCAAATAATGTGATCCTAACTATAACTACCCAGTGGCGACTGCCACTAATTTATTTTTTATATATGTTTATATTTGTGTGTGTGAATATATATACATAAAAATATATATATATGTATGTATGTTTATATATATATATGTGTGTGTGTTTATTGCTGTTTTAGCAGGAAAATCACCCAATTTTTACCATATTTATATATAACCACTGCATCCCATAAGAGCCCTTAACTACTTTCCCTTACCTTTACACATTTGACCTGTGTACTCTCCTTCTCTTACTGGCTTACCCTCTTACCCTTAACCTCTGCACGCCCATAATCAGTACCTTCACCCCTTATACTTTGGAATCTATGAGAGTTGGCTTGTGACTGATCAGAGTCTAAAATCGGGTATATACGAGGAGAACATTTGAGACATCGAAATGTTAACTTCTACTATGTCATGGAATTAACTGCTATATTGACGCATAGTAAGGTATGGAGAGTAATTTTATGCTATGGTATGGTATGCTATTTTATAGTATATCATGATGTGATAAGGAATATTATAGTATGTTAAATTATGTTACAGTGTGTAGTGTGCTCTTTTACTCTGTTGTAGAATGCCATGCTATGATAGTGGTGTAGTATGTGGTGTAATGATAATTGTGCCATTTTCTAATAAATCATGATATAGCATTGTACACTGTGTTCTGGTATTTCAAACTGTGTTACAGTACGACGTGATAAGCAACCTTCTACTAATGCGTGATACGCTATGCAGTGTTATTCCTATAGTACGGTGGGATGTACTATATTTTAATATATGGAGCATTATGTTGCGGTTCATTGTTTGCCTGCATAGCACTTTATATTACGCTAGGTTTACCTCAGAACATCAAGGGAGGACAGGATGATTTCAACATTTTGAGAATTAAAATCTCTGCTAACAAGACCATTCTAATGAGGAGCTAAAAGCTATTTGTGGTGTTTAGAGTTCTACGTCTTCACGGAGTAAACATTATGCACCAAGGATACTTCAAACAAGGTTATCCAATTCTTTAGAAAGTTTTCTGTTTCTGGGCATAAAACGGAAGTGTCTTTAGTGTCACAAAATATGGTGACCTAATAATAAAACTTAATATTCTTGTGTTTCGAGCTCTCAATAAATAATGGAAGTTTTAGAGGACAGAGTGAAGATTCTGGAAGGACAGTAGAGGGCAGACAAAAAGCAATAATGGAATGTATTGTGACTGTTGCTGAGCTGTGCCTGCAAAGTAGACTAGGCCATGCTTATGGTAGGGACAATTTAATGACAATGGCAGATGTAGAAAACCTTCAATTTCAAAAAAGGAGGGGCAGAACGGGAGATTTGGAGAAAAAACGAATAACTCCTGGTCCAGTGTGTATGTCTCCCAATTATATACTCGACAAAGTATACACACAGTTCCAAAATCAGAGAAAAAAGATCGAGGGTTATAGTAGTATAGCCAGGTTCCCAGAGACAAAAAAGGGGGAGCAATATGCTCGAAGCAAGAGCCCTCACTCACCGTCCGGTGACATGCTTCATCATAGGGCTGTGCTCCTCGTCAGGCCGGCACTGCAATGCCTGACGGGCCCCACAAAGGGGCTCTTTGCCGGAGATCTTTAGGCAGTTGGTGTAAAGCCGGTCAGATGATGAAAAAAGAGGATTGGTATGGAAAAGATTAAAAATGACTAGGGGTAAAAAAAAATATTTATTCAGATATTTAAACCCCTGGCATGGTTAAAAACATCGTTTTAGGGATATGGTAAAATAATGTATACAATCCCTAGACTCAAAAATGTAAACAATTTTCACTAGAAATTCAAGTAAAAAAAGGGTACAAAAAATCAGAGTACACAGAATCACCGTGATACTCAATCAAGGGGTCAACATGTTTCTCGCTATATTGAGTTGAAATTGATCTCATGCGATTCTTCAGGACCTATTTACGTACCTAATCCTTTATGAAAACTGCTTTGTGCATTAATTTATTCAAAACCTAAAAGGTAAAACAAAGGAAACCAACGTCAAAGGATAACCTATTCAGCAACAGTTATATTAATCACTGTACCTGATAGGTTGTTATATAACCTCGTGAGAACGCCATACAAGAACGATTGTGACTAGTGCCCAAATGTGCCTCAGTGAATACACACAAAAACATCTAGAGTGCTGATAGAAAACTTAAATATTTTGCTCACCCTCCAAGTATTACAGGTGGGCTCCCTCAGGGAGGTAGCAGGCTCTAAATTCCATTATGAACTGAATATATGCATACACAAAGAGAGAAAGAACAGTTTAAAAACTGTATGATAATTGATAGGATTATTACCTCATCATGGACATGTCACTACTTGCTTCTCATGCAAAATATAGTTGGTGAATTGTATTCAAACCGCTAGAAAAAACACAAGATAGAGAAAACGCACGATTGCAAAACCGAGGGTAGCTACAAATAATATTCAGTGAAGGGAAGTTCTTAAGTTACAGGGTACCCTCTAGTCGAAAAAACAACAAACTACAACAGCAGTGTCGGCCAGTCGCCAGATCATTCGTAGCCGATATCCGTCATATCACTTAATTAGTGAAAACAAATGTCAAGGGGTTCGGAGTAAGAAAGAATAGGTGAGACGCTTACAGTCTTGTCCCTATTGTGTGTATATTTCAACACAGGTAGTCAGTAGATAGCCCCACTGAGAGGAAAAGCCTGCTGGGCGGGGCGTATCAAATCAGGAACGCGTCCCGCCCGTGTCTGTGAAGGCGCGGAGCTCGCGTATACCGGCTAGCGATCGAACCAAAATAATGAAGCTTCGTAAACAATTATGTACATGAAGCTCAAGACAGAGGCATGAAAGCGTGTGTCAATAACGGCGATCGTAAAACGCCGAAACAGCACTTACTTGACATCGAACCACAAGCGTTGGTTCACCTGTGAGCCGTCTCGTTCCCCGGAATACAAAGTTGTGTTCGAATGGGGTTCGTTTTAAATGCCCGGAGATAATAAAGAGTGAAAGGGGACTGCAAGCCAAGACAGGTACAAAGACAAA
The DNA here is from genome assembly GCF_031143425.1 of Pleurodeles waltl. Lineage (NCBI taxonomy): Eukaryota > Metazoa > Chordata > Amphibia > Caudata > Salamandridae > Pleurodeles > Pleurodeles waltl. Next base: position 1,259,719,910 of record NC_090447.1, read on the forward strand.
AACAAAAACAAAAGAAGGACTAAAACCAAGTCGGCCATATATACGAGGGAATTGTCATAGGATCTAGATGAATAGGAAAAATGGAGATATCTCGGTATCATAGTTGATGCAAAAATTGCCAACTATACAAGATAAAGTACGCTCACTGTGCGCACAACATGAATTATGCAAAAGTTACAAATGTAAAAAAAAGTGTTTTTATAGAAAAATCATATGGAAAGTGATTCACATAGTAATGCAAAAGGTTAATAGGTGGTCTGAAGGGACCCGACGTTCAACGGGTAAGACAGGCCCAAGGGATCTCATCGTTGAGCCCAATCTCATGGGTCCTTAGCCTAAAGACCCATCGTTGTTCTTTTTCAAAGAGTCTTCTTGTACACTCATTGTTGTCTTTAATAGTCTCCAATATTAGCCATCTGATGTTGTCTGCAGTATGTTGTTTTTCCAAATAGTGATTCGTTAATTTTGTTGCAGACCTCTTACACCTGATAGTGCTTCGGTGTTCATTGATGCGTGTTTTCACCATTCTTGTTGTCATTCCTATGTACCTCAAGTCACAAGGACAAGTGATCATATAGACGCAGTTCTTAGTGCGACAATTGGTGTGTGATTTCAGTTGCCATTTCCTAGGTTCACCGAGATCTACTTCATAGGTGCTTCTAGTCATTGAGCATACGTTACAACCCCCACATGGGTGATGGCCTTTGACTTTCAACCACTGATCTTGGTGGACATCATCCGTGGTTTTTTTATGTACAGGTCTGGTGTGAACCACCATATCTTTAATGTTGTGGGTCCTCTTAAAGGCAAACAAAGGGCAGTCCAAGATCTCTCCTGCACTGTTGAGGATAGGCCACTGTCTCCGAATGATCTTCTTAATCTGATTACTCAAAGGCGTGTAGGTAGTCACACAAGTAAGTCTAGATTGAGGAGTGCGGATATTGTTAGCCAGAAGAGTCTCTCTTGGAATATTGCTGGCTCTTTTCTTCGCTTGTCTCACACATCTAGCAGGATAATTACGTGCACCCAGTTTGCTGCAGAGAGTTTTAGCTTGGAGATGAAAGTCGTCTGTATCTGAACAATTCCGTCGTATCCTAAGGAATTGCCCAAAAGGAAGATTGTCCCTTAATGATTTTGGGTGGTGGCTATTGTAGAGTAATAAACTGTTTCTATCTGTGGGTTTATGGTATACAGAGGAATGCAAATAACCATCTCTGAGTGTTATCCGTAAATCAAGAAAAGCCACCTCTTGATCCGAAATGTTAGCACTGAAACGGAGATTGGTGTCAAGGGTGTTAACCCAATTTGTGAAATCTAATGCCGATTCATAACTACCCTTCCAAATAACTAGAATGTCGTCAATGTAGCGACGCCATAGTCTTATGTTGTTGAAAAATGGTTGCTCAGGAGTTAGAATGTGGCGTTGTTCAAATGCAAACATATACAGGCATGCCAGGCTTGGTGCGAAGGTACTTCCCATGGAAGTACCTTGTATCTGGTGGAAGAGACGTGTCTCGAACTGGAAAAAATTCTCTTTCAGTGCCACACTTGCGCATTGCATGATGAAACTGACTGGCGTATTGTAGGTCCACGTTTCTGCCATCAGCAAGTCTTCTACTGCTGTTAAGGTTGCTTCTTGTGGAATATTAGTGTAAAGGGCTTCCACATCCAGGCATATCAATATATCTGTGGGGCCTGCATCGTTAACATCATTAAGTAGGGTCAAGGTGTCTTTAGTATCTCTAAGGAAGGTAGACGTGTTACGAACCATTGGTTGTAAAAAGATATCACAAAATTTAGATAAAGGTTCTAAAAGAGAGCCTATACCGGACACTATAGGGCGGCCAGGAGGTGGGGTGCCCTTGTGAATCTTAGGAAGACAGTAAAAGTAAGGTATTTTGGGATTTTTTGTGTCCAGAAACTCTGCTTCCTGTCGTGTAATCCATCCTGCTATTTCTGCTTCCATTATCATCCCGCGGATCGTTCGTTGTAGCCGGGGAGTAGGGTCTGTCTGTATGTGTCTATAGTGAGTGTCATCACTCAAAAGTCTAAGACATTCCTGTCTATAGAAGATAGTATCCATAACTACGATTGCACCCCCTTTATCTGCAGGTTTTATAGTGATTTCAGGGTTATGCGCTAGAGATTGAATAGCCATACGCTCCAAGTTGGACACATTTTGAAAGGTACGGAGGGGTTCTAGTTGTTGAATCTCATGACGGACCGCCTTCTCGAAAGTCAGTACCTCTATTGGAATTGAGGTAACAGGAGGAGTAAAAGTAGAGGGGTTCCTTAAATCCGTGTCTCCTCTAGAGACCTTAGGTGGTTGATCTTTAAAAAAGAAGTGCAGTCTAACCTTACGGAATAGTGCTGACATTTCACAATTCAGTCTAAATTGATCTTCTCTAGGGGTGGGAACAAAACCCAAACCTTTCTCTAAGACCATCATTTCGGTAGGGGTGAGGGTTGAGCAGGAAAGGTTGACCACTAGTTTTTCTTTTGTGCTATCACACTCCGGCTCCTGGTCATCATCTGGGGCTCTTCTTGTGCCCAGTGCACATTTCTTCCTCTCCTTCTGTTTCTGCCTCTGCCTCTGCCCCGGCCTCTTCCTAAAAAAGGGTTAAAATTATATTGGGGTTGGGGCTAGAAAAAAGGCATAGGCATAGGTTGTGGATGCCAAGGAGGAATCTGCTGATATGGAAAGGGAGGATTGTAGTGCGGAGGAGGGGTGTAACGATTGCAGTTTATCCTCTGTCCCTCATCACTACTCCAACCATCAGAGCTCGAGCTGTAGTTAGGTACAGAGATCTTGCGTTGTGGAGCCTCTGAATCATCTGAGGTCTCAGAATTGACCTCACAATGGTAATCGTCTTTTGTGTAGGGGTAAATCTTCTCTTTGCTGAAACGTTTAATATCTTTTTGTAGTTTGTTAATCTTCTGTCTGGTGAGATATTCCTTGGTCTCATTAAGTTCCAGATTGATTTCTGCCAAGCGGGACTTGAACTGAGCGAGTTGAACTGTGGTTCTAATGGCTGCCTCGGTGATGGAGATCTGTACCGTGATCGAGTCTGCTAGGCGTTTAGATGTATTGATGATCAAGATCAACCAATCACGAGTGCATTTCCATGATATCTGTGACCAGTCTATTCTGAATTGTAGGTCTTGTAAGAAAATCCTAGGAACATTGGTAACAATGAGACCGTTTGGTGAAATATTGGCCCTTAGGTATTCTGTCATGATAGTGCCGTGTAAGACGGTCTTAAGGAGCTCTTTTTTCAAGGCAGATAGTTTCGTCCAATCTTCTCTTGTGCCGCTAGAGGGACCGCTATTCTCGTCCCCTAGTATGGAAGGAGTCTGCAGGATCTCCTGCACCACACTATCATCAAAGCTGAGACCTTGTAGGTCAGACATATTTACTACCAGGTATAGTCAACCAGGGTAGTCTTATATGAAAAGCCCCGTAGCCAAAAGGCTACTCTAAATCACCAATTTCAAAAAAGGAGGGGCAGAACGGGAGATTTGGAGAAAAAACGAATAACTCCTGGTCCAGTGTGTATGTCTCCCAATTATATACTCGACAAAGTATACACACAGTTCCAAAATCAGAGAAAAAAGATCGAGGGTTATAGTAGTATAGCCAGGTTTCCAGAGACAAAAAAGGGGGAGCAATATGCTCGAAGCAAGAGCCCTCACTCACCGTCCGGTGACATGCTTCATCATAGGGCTGTGCTCCTCGTCAGGCCGGCACTGCAATGCCTGACGGGCCCCACAAAGGGGCTCTTTGCCGGAGATCTTTAGGCAGTTGGTGTAAAGCCGGTCAGATGATGAAAAAAGAGGATTGGTATGGAAAAGATTAAAAATGACTAGGGGTAAAAAAAAATATTTATTCAGATATTTAAACCCCTGGCATGGTTAAAAACATCGTTTTAGGGATATGGTAAAATAATGTATACAATCCCTAGACTCAAAAATGTAAACAATTTTCACTAGAAATTCAAGTAAAAAAAGGGTACAAAAAATCAGAGTACACAGAATCACCGTGATACTCAATCAAGGGGTCAACATGTTTCTCGCTATATTGAGTTGAAATTGATCTCATGCGATTCTTCAGGACCTATTTACGTACCTAATCCTTTATGAAAACTGCTTTGTGCATTAATTTATTCAAAACCTAAAAGGTAAAACAAAGGAAACCAACGTCAAAGGATAACCTATTCAGCAACAGTTATATTAATCACTGTACCTGATAGGTTGTTATATAACCTCGTGAGAACGCCATACAAGAACGATTGTGACTAGTGCCCAAATGTGCCTTCGTGAATACACACAAAAACATCTAGAGTGCTGATAGAAAACTTAAATATTTTGCTCACCCTCCAAGTATTACAGGTGGGCTCCCTCAGGGAGGTAGCAGGCTCTAAATTCCATTATGAACTGAATATATGCATACACAAAGAGAGAAAGAACAGTTTAAAAACTGTATGATAATTGATAGGATTATTACCTCATCATGGACATGTCACTACTTGCTTCTCATGCAAAATATAGTTGGTGAATTGTATTCAAACCGCTAGAAAAAACACAAGATAGAGAAAACGCACGATTGCAAAACCGAGGGTAGCTACAAATAATATTCAGTGAAGGGAAGTTCTTAAGTTACAGGGTACCCTCTAGTCGAAAAAACAAAAAACAACAAACTACAACAGCAGTGTCGGCCAGTCGCCAGATCATTCGTAGCCGATATCCGTCATATCACTTAATTAGTGAAAACAAATGTCAAGGGGTTCGGAGTAAGAAAGAATAGGTGAGACGCTTACAGTCTTGTCCCTATTGTGTGTATATTTCAACACAGGTAGTCAGTAGATAGCCCCACTGAGAGGAAAAGCCTGCTGGGCGGGGCGTATCAAATCAGGAACGCGTCCCGCCCGTGTCTGTGAAGGCGCGGAGCTCGCGTATACCGGCTAGCGCTCGAGCCAAAATAATGAAGCTTCGTAAACAATTATGTACATGAAGCTCAAGACAGAGGCATGAAAGCGTGTGTCAATAACGGCGATCGTAAAACGCCGAAACAGCACTTACTTGACATCGAACCACAAGCGTTGGTTCACCTGTGAGCCGTCTCGTTCCTCGGAATACAAAGTTGTGTTCGAATGGGGTTCGTTTTAAATGCCCGGAGATAATAAAGAGTGAAAGGGGACTGCAAGCCAAGACAGGTACAAAGACAAAAACAAAAACAAAAGAAGGACTAAAACCAAGTCGGCCATATATACGAGGGAATTGTCATAGGATCTAGATGAATAGGAAAAATGGAGATATCTCGGTATCATAGTTGATGCAAAAATTGCCAACTATACAAGATAAAGTACGCTCACTGTGCGCACAACATGAATTATGCAAAAGTTACAAATGTAAAAAAAAGTGTTTTTATAGAAAAATCATATGGAAAGTGATTCACATAGTAATGCAAAAGGTTAATAGGTGGTCTGAAGGGACCCGACGTTCAACGGGTAAGACAGGCCCAAGGGATCTCATCGTTGAGCCCAATCTCATGGGTCCTTAGCCTAAAGACCCATCGTTGTTCTTTTTCAAAGAGTCTTCTTGTACACTCATTGTTGTCTTTAATAGTCTCCAATATTAGCCATCTGATGTTGTCTGCAGTATGTTGTTTTTCCAAATAGTGATTCGTTAATTTTGTTGCAGACCTCTTACACCTGATAGTGCTTCGGTGTTCATTGATGCGTGTTTTCACCATTCTTGTTGTCATTCCTATGTACCTCAAGTCACAAGGACAAGTGATCATATAGACGCAGTTCTTAGTGCGACAATTGGTGTGTGATTTCAGTTGCCATTTCCTAGGTTCACCGAGATCTACTTCATAGGTGCTTCTAGTCATTGAGCATACGTTACAACCCCCCCTTTTTTTACTTGAATTTCTAGTGAAAATTGTTTACATTTTTGAGTCTAGGGATTGTATACATTATTTTACCATATCCCTAAAACGATGTTTTTAACCATGCCAGGGGTTTAAATATCTGAATAAATATTTTTTTTTACCCCTAGTCATTTTTAATCTTTTCCATACCAATCCTCTTTTTTCATCATCTGACCGGCTTTACACCAACTGCCTAAAGATCTCCGGCAAAGAGCCCCTTTGTGGGGCCCGTCAGGCATTGCAGTGCCGGCCTGACGAGGAGCACAGCCCTATGATGAAGCATGTCACCGGACGGTGAGTGAGGGCTCTTGCTTCGAGCATATTGCTCCCCCTTTTTTGTCTCTGGAAACCTGGCTATACTACTATAACCCTCGATCTTTTTTCTCTGATTTTGGAACTGTGTGTATACTTTGTCGAGTATATAATTGGGAGACATACACACTGGACCAGGAGTTATTCGTTTTTTCTCCAAATCTCCCGTTCTGCCCCTCCTTTTTTTAAATTGATGATTTAGAGTAGCCTTTTGGCTACGGGGCTTTTCATATAAGACTACCCTGGTTGACTATACCTGGTAGTAAATATGTCTGACCTACAAGGTCTCAGCTTTGATGATAGTGTGGTGCAGGAGATCCTGCAGACTCCTTCCATACTAGGGGACGAGAATAGCGGTCCCTCTAGCGGCACAAGAGAAGATTGGACGAAACTATCTGCCTTGAAAAAAGAGCTCCTTAAGACCGTCTTACACGGCACTATCATGACAGAATACCTAAGGGCCAATATTTCACCAAACGGTCTCATTGTTACCAATGTTCCTAGGATTTTCTTACAAGACCTACAATTCAGAATAGACTGGTCACAGATATCATGGAAATGCACTCGTGATTGGTTGATCTTGATCATCAATACATCTAAACGCCTAGCAGACTCGATCACGGTACAGATCTCCATCACCGAGGCAGCCATTAGAACCACAGTTCAACTCGCTCAGTTCAAGTCCCGCTTGGCAGAAATCAATCTGGAACTTAATGAGACCAAGGAATATCTCACCAGACAGAAGATTAACAAACTACAAAAAGATATTAAACGTTTCAGCAAAGAGAAGATTTACCCCTACACAAAAGACGATTACCATTGTGAGGTCAATTCTGAGACCTCAGATGATTCAGAGGCTCCACAACGCAAGATCTTTGTACCTAACTACAGCTCGAGCTCTGATGGTTGGAGTAGTGATGAGGGACAGAGGATAAACCACAATCGTTACACCCCTCCTCCGCACTACAATCCTCCCTTTCCATATCAGCAGATTCCTCCTTGGCATCCACAACCTATGCCTATGCCTTTTTTCCAGCCCTAACCCCAATATAATTTTAACCCTTTTTTAGGAAGAGGCCGGGGCAGAGGCAGAAACAGAAGGAGAGGAAGAAATGTGCACTGGGCACAAGAAGAGCCCCAGATGATGACCAGGAGCCGGAGTGTGATAGCACAAAAGAAAAACTAGTGGTCAACCTTTCCTGCTCAACCCTCACTCCTACCGAAATGATGGTCTTAGAGAAAGGTTTGGGTTTTGTTCCCACCCCTAGAGAAGATCAATTTAGACTGAATTGTGAAATGTCAGCACTATTCCGTAAGGTTAGACTGCACTTCTTTTTTAAAGATCAACCACCTAAGGTCTCTAGAGGTGACACGGATTTAAGGAACCCCTCTACTTTTACTCCTCCTGTTACCTCAATTCCAATAGAGGTACTGACTTTCGAGAAGGCGGTCCATCATGAGATTCAACAACTAGAACCCCTCCGTACCTTTCAAAATGTGTCCAACTTGGAGCGTATGGCTATTCAATCTCTAGCGCATAACCCTGAAATCACTATAAAACCTGCAGATAAAGGGGGTGCAATCGTAGTTATGGATACTATCTTCTATAGACAGGAATGTCTTAGACTTTTGAGTGATGACACTCACTATAGACACATACAGACAGACCCTACTCCCCGGCTACAACGAACGATCCGCGGGATGATAATGGAAGCAGAAATAGCAGGATGGATTACACGACAGGAAGCAGAGTTCCTGGACACAAAAAATCCCAAAATACCTTACTTTTACTGTCTTCCTAAGATTCACAAGGGCACCCCACCTCCTGGCCGCCCTATAGTGTCCGGTATAGGCTCTCTTTTAGAACCTTTATCTAAATTTTGTGATTTCTTTTTACAACCAATGGTTCGTAACACGTCTACCTTCCTTAGAGATACTAAAGACACCTTGACCCTACTTAATGATGTTAACGATGCAGGCCCCACAGATATATTGATATGCCTGGATGTGGAAGCCCTTTACACTAATATTCCACAAGAAGCAACCTTAACAGCAGTAGAAGACTTGCTGATGGCAGAAACGTGGACCTACAATACGCCAGTCAGTTTCATCATGCAATGCGCAAGTGTGGCACTGAAAGAGAATTTTTTCCAGTTCGAGACACGTCTCTTCCACCAGATACAAGGTACTTCCATGGGAAGTACCTTCGCACCAAGCCTGGCATGCCTGTATATGTTTGCATTTGAACAACGCCACATTCTAACTCCTGAGCAACCATTTTTCAACAACATAAGACTATGGCGTCGCTACATTGACGACATTCTAGTTATTTGGAAGGGTAGTTATGAATCGGCATTAGATTTCACAAATTGGGTTAACACCCTTGACACCAATCTCCGTTTCAGTGCTAACATTTCGGATCAAGAGGTGGCTTTTCTTGATTTACGGATAACACTCAGAGATGGTTATTTGCATTCCTCTGTATACCATAAACCCACAGATAGAAACAGTTTATTACTCTACAATAGCCACCACCCAAAATCATTAAGGGACAATCTTCCTTTTGGGCAATTCCTTAGGATACGACGGAATTGTTCAGATACAGACGACTTTCATCTCCAAGCTAAAACTCTCTGCAGCAAACTGGGTGCACGTAATTATCCTGCTAGATGTGTGAGACAAGCGAAGAAAAGAGCCAGCAATATTCCAAGAGAGACTCTTCTGGCTAACAATATCCGCACTCCTCAATCTAGACTTACTTGTGTGACTACCTACACGCCTTTGAGTAATCAGATTAAGAAGATCATTCGGAGACAGTGGCCTATCCTCAACAGTACAGGAGAGTCCTTGGACTGCCCTTTGTTTGCCTTTAAGAGGACCCACAACATTAAAGATATGGTGGTTCACACCAGACCTGTACATAAAAAAACCACGGATGATGTCCACCAAGATCAGTGGTTGAAAGTCAAAGGCCATCACCCATGTGGGGGTTGTAACGTATGCTCAATGACTAGAAGCACCTATGAAGTAGATCTCGGTGAACCTAGGAAATGGCAACTGAAATCACACACCAATTGTCGCACTAAGAACTGCGTCTATATGATCACTTGTCCTTGTGACTTGAGGTACATAGGAATGACAACAAGAATGGTGAAAACACGCATCAATGAACACCGAAGCACTATCAGGTGTAAGAGGTCTGCAACAAAATTAATGAATCACTATTTGGAAAAACAACATACTGCAGACAACATCAGATGGCTAATATTGGAGACTATTAAAGACAACAATGAGTGTACAAGAAGACTCTTTGAAAAAGAACAACAATGGGTCTTTAGGCTAAGGACCCATGAGATTGGGCTCAACGATGAGATCCCTTGGGCCTGTCTTACCCGTTGAACGTCGGGTCCCTTCAGACCACCTATTAACCTTTTGCATTACTATGTGAATCACTTTCCATATGATTTTTCTATAAAAACACTTTTTTTTACATTTGTAACTTTTGCATAATTCATGTTGTGCGCACAGTGAGCGTACTTTATCTTGTATAGTTGGCAATTTTTGCATCAACTATGATACCGAGATATCTCCATTTTTCCTATTCATCTAGATCCTATGACAATTCCCTCGTATATATGGCCGACTTGGTTTTAGTCCTTCTTTTGTTTTTGTTTTTGTCTTTGTACCTGTCTTGGCTTGCAGTCCCCTTTCACTCTTTATTATCTCCGGGCATTTAAAACGAACCCCATTCGAACACAACTTTGTATTCCGGGGAACGAGACGGCTCACAGGTGAACCAACGCTTGTGGTTCGATGTCAAGTAAGTGCTGTTTCGGCGTTTTACGATCGCCGTTATTGACACACGCTTTCATGCCTCTGTCTTGAGCTTCATGTACATAATTGTTTACGAAGCTTCATTATTTTGGTTCGAGCGCTAGCCGGTATACGCGAGCTCCGCGCCTTCACAGACACGGGCGGGACGCGTTCCTGATTTGATACGCCCCGCCCAGCAGGCTTTTCCTCTCAGTGGGGCTATCTACTGACTACCTGTGTTGAAATATACACACAATAGGGACAAGACTGTAAGCGTCTCACCTATTCTTTCTTACTCCGAACCCCTTGACATTTGTTTTCACTAATTAAGTGATATGACGGATATCGGCTACGAATGATCTGGCGACTGGCCGACACTGCTGTTGTAGTTTGTTGTTTTTTGTTTTTTCGACTAGAGGGTACCCTGTAACTTAAGAACTTCCCTTCACTGAATATTATTTGTAGCTACCCTCGGTTTTGCAATCGTGCGTTTTCTCTGTCTTGTGTTTTTTCTAGCGGTTTGAATACAATTCACCAACTATATTTTGCGTGAGAAGCAAGTAGTGACATGTCCATGATGAGGTAATAATCCTATCAATTATCATAAAGTTTTTAAACTGTTCTTTCTCTCTTTGTGTATGCATATATTCAGTTCATAATGGAATTTAGAGCCTGCTACCTCCCTGAGGGAGCCCACCTGTAATACTTGGAGGGTGAGCAAAATATTTAAGTTTTCTATCAGCACTCTAGATGTTTTTGTGTGTATTCACTAAGGCACATTTGGGCACTAGTCACAATCGTTCTTGTATGGCGTTCTCACGAGGTTATATAACAACCTATCAGGTACAGTGATTAATATAACTGTTGCTGAATAGGTTATCCTTTGACGTTGGTTTCCTTTGTTTTACCTTTTAGGTTTTGAATAAATTAATGCACAAAGCAGTTTTCATAAAGGATTAGGTACGTAAATAGGTCCTGAAGAATCGCATGAGATCAATTTCAACTCAATATAGCGAGAAACATGTTGACCCCTTGATTGAGTATCACGGTGATTCTGTGTACTCTGATTTTTTGTACCCTTTTTTTACTTGAATTTCTAGTGAAAATTGTTTAAATTTTTGAGTCTAGGGATTGTATACATTATTTTACCATATCCCTAAAACGATGTTTTTAACCATGCCAGGGGTTTAAATATCTGAATAAATTTTTTTTTTTACCCCTAGTCATTTTTAATCTTTTCCATACCAATCCTCTTTTTTCATCATCTGACCGGCTTTACACCAACTGCCTAAAGATCTCCGGCAAAGAGCCCCTTTGTGGGGCCCGTCAGGCATTGCAGTGCCGGCCTGACGAGGAGCACAGCCCTATGATGAAGCATGTCACCGGACGGTGAGTGAGGGCTCTTGCTTCAAGCATATTGCTCCCCCTTTTTTGTCTCTGGAAACCTGGCTATACTACTATAACCCTCGATCTTTTTTCTCTGATTTTGGAACTGTGTGTATACTTTGTCGAGTATATAATTGGGAGACATACACACTGGACCAGGAGTTATTCGTTTTTTCTCCAAATCTCCCGTTCTGCCCCTCCTTTTTTGAAATTGATACCTGATATACTTGCCTGTTGTTTATTTGTTAAACTGCCCTGCCATCTAATTGAAGACTTCAATTTCCCACGCCAATTTTCTGCCAGAGACAGCCTTCTAATTGACAGGAAACACTCAGTAATCTTCAGGAAGGCTCCAGTGCCTAATATGTTTGTTTACTCAAAGTCCTGTTTCTTACCCCAGTCTCCTACCAAGACAGCCTTCTAATTGGCAGGAAACGCTTACTACCCTTCATGAAAGCTGCAGATTAACACTTGCATGACAGGCTATAAATATTGCTCTCAAATTCAGTCTCCTTCTTTCTTCACTGATCCATCTTGAGTGAGAACTGCATCTCCCAATAGTGCCGCCCTTGGGTTCTGAGCCCTGCCACCTGGGACAAGAATAACTTGGACATCTTCAACTTGAAGCTGGGAGCCAGCAATCTCTCCACCACCTCCTCACTACCACTCTAACTACCACCACCCTACCATCTCCCTAACAACCACAATTTAAAACACCACCACCGCCCTACCCTAGCACCACAACCCTACCATAACCACCACCACCATTCTACTATAACCACCACCGCACTAACCACACCACCCTAACGACCACCACTCTATCCTAGCCACCACCACCATTGTACCACCCCTACTGCCACCCTAACTTAACCATCAATATAACCTTACTAACCATCACCCTACCCTAACCAAGACCCTTACCTCCCTACCAGCACCCTCGCCCTCACCATCACCCTAAAACCTCCACCCTAACTACCACCATCCTTTCACTCAACATGGCTCATAATTCCTGTAGAAGTTCTACACAACCATTTTCAACTCATTATTTGATTGTTCTATTCATTGAAAGTTGTGGCCTACATTTGCATTTGTTTACTCTTAAGTAATTTGTTCTCGCCTGAAACCATTAATCTAGGTATCTAGTAAAGCTAAGTCTTATCCAAGATTAGAAAACAAATACACATTGTCTGTAGCTATCTATTGACTTGTCTGCTTTATCTATGGAAATCGATTTCTGAACTTTGAGAATAATTTCCATGGTAGGATGTCACTAAGAACTCTTTGGTAAGTGTTTGTTGGGCAGGTTCACATTTGCATAAACTTTATATTTGATTTCCGTTTTCATTTTAAATGCTGTACAGTTGAAATAAGAAAATGTAGTGTTCATCACAATCCATGGCATTCTTTTAATAGAGCCACCTACAATTACCGTCATTCCTGCTTCAAAGATTGGTTGTGTGGGCTTTCGTTCCTTTTCTTGTGGTTGTCCCTTCCTTGGAGCAGTGCGTTATTACTTGTATCCTTCCACTGCTTACTTTTCAGACATTCCTAATTTGTTTTTGGTTAACCACTCCATGAGAGCGTAAGTGTTTTCCGGCTGTCCATGTTGCATTCACCTGTATGCTTCTCCATAACTTTCCTTCAGTATGCGTTTGCCCTTGTGCGATTTTCCCCTGCATTGCTTTCTTGCTCATGTGCTTCTTCATGTTCCCCATTGCATTCGCTCTTGCCTGTGTGCCTCTATTCCACTGCACTCCACTCTCTGTCACCTGTTTTCTGTACTCCTCCTTCCAACCCCTCTGTGTTTATTTCAATCCCGTTCTACGTGATCCCCCCCATCTAGACGCTCCGTGTGCTTCCACCTCCGCTCCCTTGTTGCTTCCCACGCCCAATTGTTTTTAATGCTTTAGCACAATCTTTTTTTATTTACCAATTCAATGTGGATCAATAAATTTAATTAAAATGTCACAGCCACTGCAGATGTATCATAGAACTTTATTTATTTCCTCTTTAGCCATGCTGCACAGCATTGATAAAAAATAAACAGCAAAATCAATAGTTCCCAAATGCAAGCCCTTTTGGCTTTGCTAATGCATTGATATATTCTGCCAGTAGTTAACACCATTTTGTTACATATTCAATATTGAATAAAAGTAATGTTTTTTTCCCTCCGGATAGCTCATTATAGATTGGTAAAAACTGGCAAATGGTTAGAGTCCCGTATGATTCTGGATAGGATAGCAAACCTCCAAATACTATAACAGTCCTCACCATCTCTAAAGTATGACTTTAGTAATGGAACACGTAAATAAAATGGCTGACAATGAAATTCAGTGATTTTGTGTTTTTGTGTATCCCAATTAGCATTGGCTTGTAAGGTTAAAGCAGTTTGAGATTTTCACACTGAAATACAGCAGGTGGATGACCAGCTCTTAGACGCATTCCCTTGATCTGATTCGCAGGTTCTTTTTAATAATAGACTTTGAAAACATGTTTTTGATAAACTGCTCAGACCTGTCTGAGAATTAGTGAGTCATAACTGCCTGTTGCATTGCATCGCGAACGATACCGATGTCAAAAGAACTGGTTGTACAGCAGCAGACCTTCGGACGTGCAATACACCTCTACTAGTAGACGTCATTGTCCACTGTTGTGACAGCTCTGTTGCAAGAAAGGACTTTTTGTGAGCACACCTCCTTCCTGGAGGCAGAAGCAGTAGCATGTCACAGGTGACTATTTCATCCCAATGTGCTTTTTATGAGAAACACTGAATTTAGCAGCTGCTTTTATTTAATTTCTTTGTTTAAGTGCCTCAGTTCCTCAATATAGTTTACAAGTGATGTAAAATTCTATTTTCTTCAGAAAGATTAACGTCCAAAAGCTTGCTTAGCTGATGCTGCCATGCACATTAGATGCGGTATTATTTTATATACTTTACAGTTTGTACACAATTAGTCCTGTGTAAGACCACTGCTAGCCATTTGAACTTATCTGCGCTATATATATATATATATATAGACCTACTAATAGATTAATAATAATGTATTTATAAATACCCAAAGGGTGAGGCAGCCTTGTATCGCCCTGAGAACAGTGTTTAATTTGTGCTTCTTGTTTCCGGTGCTGAGCACCGGCACTTATTTTTGAGGGCCGGGGCTTACTTTTCTGCCTCAAGCATTTGCTGCGAGCAAAAGACACATATGTGGAAGACGGGGGAAAAGAAAAACAAAAAAGCGTCACAGAGGAAGAAAGTAGAAAGCTGCAAGAGTGAGCTGAAGGGGCAGGGAGTGGCTTTATATGGATTGAAGAGGCCCGAGATGGCTTCAGGATTACGCTCTCTCAGTATTCCGTGTTCACACATTTAATTGCAGCAGCTGTGTGTTTAAGAGGAGGGCTTTGGACACCGGCACCTTTTTATTTACAAATTAAGCACTGGTGTGTGTAGAGACAAGAGTGGGAGGGATCCAAAGAGCAGCAGAGCCGGTTGATGAACATAGTTCAATTATTTCTGAGACTCCCATTGGTCGGTCTTCCAAGTTCGCTCCCTTAGAAGTTGATGGCGGCATGACCGAAGGTGTTAGTAAAAAACGACTGGATTTTTGCCATGGAAGCCACGCGAGTTATTCCTTCACATCCTTACTTAGGTCAGGTTTCCGAGTCCGGCTTGTATTTCAAGAGATATTAATGAATTGAGGTGGTGGCTTTCCCGGTGACTCGGGGTAAGCCTGCCTCTGGATGGTTTATAGACACAGATATGTTTGTGGTTTCTGTTAAAGTCTTGGGACCAAATGTATCAAAAAAACGATTTGTGTTTCTTAAATAGCGAATTTTAAGAAATGCAAAATGGTATGTATGATTTTTGCGATTCGGTAATAGCGATTTCTTAAAATTCACAAATGCTATTACAGAATCGCAAATAGAGAATCTGCCCCCATTCGCACCTATGGGCCTGTTGCGAATGTTTTAGCATTTTCCAAATTGCGAATTCCAGTTAGGAATTTGCAAATTAGGAAATGCAATGGTCTAAGGCCTCCTCTGCTGCAACCGAAAAATATTTTTACGGACATGTGAAGCACACACATGCCTTAGGGGCATGTGTGCGTTACATGTCAATTTTAAAAATTCATTTTTAATGCAATTTTTAAAATTTGCACATGGTTACCACCAAACTGTAACTTGTGCTAATTGCATTTCCTAACTGCCCTATTCGCATTTAGGAAATGCTTGATGCATGTGCTTTGGAAATCGCAAATAAGAATTTTCTATTTGCGATTTCCAATTTATAGAATCACAATTTGTGATTCTCTAAATGGGGTGGCAATTTCAAGAACTACTTTAGCGATTCTTTAAAATTGTACTGCGATTGCCTACATTGCGAAAGGCATTTTTGCATTCGCAAACGGACGAATTTTGCAATTCGCACCGTTTGCGAATGCAAAATGGCTTGATACATCTGGCCCTTGGTGCCCAGTTGGATGGGTAGACGATTAGGGACTCTGCCTTTCTTGCTTCATCACATATTCTTCTGTCGCATGCTGGAGATTTTGTTGACAAATTGCCAACTTTGAGGGGACAAGGGGACAAATGAAGTCTCCTGCATCCAGCTCTGACTCTACTCCATAGTTGGTTTCCTCTTTTAAATATGGTCATTGGCACCACCACCAAAAATGAAGGAATGAGGGACAGACATTGATCTTCTTCTGTAATTGGAATTTACTTCAAAGGGTGCTGCAGCCTTCCCTGATTAGAAAACACTATGGGTTCATTATGGGCCCTGAGGGACCCAGGCTGAGTCTCCGGTGGCTCTGGAGAGTGTCTGCACAAGTGAGGCGGGGGCACGAGGACAGCACTGTACATGTTTGGCAAACGCACGGTGATCCTTGGTCCCTTGAGTTGCTTAGGTAATTTGGATTGCTGTGAGTTAACAACTTAATCTGCAACTTTTGCACTTCAGATGATTTTTTATAGTGACTTTTTGAAATAGCAGGAGCTGGCAAAAGCTTTTCAGCGATTCAAACTACCTATGCACTCTCCCCCTCCTCGCATGTTGCCCAAAAAGAATTCCCAGTGATCTCAAACTGTGCTGGAAGGTAATGCAGATTTGAGGCAGCTTGAGGCAACATGCGGCCCCAAGTGGACAAGGCAACAGACGCAGGCAGAAGTACGCTGCTGGTGCAATAATTTGAGGTAATAATTAGTGAATAGTGAGTTGTGAGGGGGTGTGACTGCTTAGCAGGCCGGCTGCCCCCGCACCAGCAAGTCGCACCTGCCTACTGCCAACCGCTTCTGCTTGCGGGGTGGCTCGCCACCCATGCTCAGCACTTACCGGATGGTCTCCCAGCCTCCTGCCTCTCCTGCAACCACACTGCTGTTCCCTGCCATCCCAACTTGCTGTTCCAGGCAGCAGGACGCCAGGAAAGGAGGGCCAGGTGGCGACAGGGCGGGGGCCTGAAGCTTCCACTGGAGCTGGTGGACACTCTGCATTCAGCTCACCGCTCTCTACTCTCAGCTCACTGCTGTGTCAAAACCAGTACTCTACTTATCTACATAAAAAATAATCTGTTATCTACATTGACACAATGTGCTTTGCAAGAGACAATTTAACTCTGTATGCTAATTTATGAGCCAAAACTGTACCAGATAAAACACTGATCTCTCCAGCAAGTGCATTAACCATCAGAGTTATTTTACCATTATTATTCCCTGAGATTTTCTGTCCACACAAGGCTCTCTGAAACAGGTGCCTTAACTCCATGAGATATTTTAAAATGTAAAGTTTTTCCAGTTGCAGTACTGGACACAAGTAATGCGTCCATGATCCAGGGGAAGGACATATGAAGAGGAAGGAAGCTTATGGAAGCAGATGAATAATAAAAAGCAAGCAAATGAGAGTGAAAATTAGGCCACTACCTCCCCCCACCAAAAAAAAGTTAACATAAGGTCTCGCAAGGTGCTGCCTAAAGTGAGTTCTAAAAATCAAGCACATTTATTTCCACATTAACTTACATTGAGGTGGAGGACGTTTTCCATGGGAGACAGGAGAGTTGTGATTCTTGTTGCTAAATTAGGAACGTCGAGTTACAACCACATTTGTAATTTGGCCTCTTGATGTTTAGCTCTGGAGAATATCCCAGGTTCGACTGATCAGTGCTACTAAGATCTTAGCGTCTGTGTCATTTATTGTGAAACTGTCGGGCTCTTTTGTTGAAGAATTACGTTACCCAAGGAGTAGAGGCGTTCCCTTTAACTGAGAGGAGTTTATACTCATCTGGATTACGCTTGTGGTTCACTTGTGCCACAGTTTCCATAATTGCCCAGTGATTCCTCAGATGCAGGGCTGGCTTTTGGGCGGTGCGAGTGGTGCAACCGCACCGGGCGCTGACCTCAGGGGAACGCTGTGTTTGGCAATAACTTCAGAAACTTGCAATTTAAAAGCACCTGCTGAAAAGTTCCTTGTGCATTTAGCCTTCAAGAAACAATTAAAATGTCAAGATACCTCTTGTGATCAATGTTCCTGCTAGAGAGAGAGAGAGATGGGAGTTTTGTCTAGTGGCAGCTTTGACTCAACATAAAGTAGCATAGAGGGTTAATGTGCCTGCTGCAACAAACTGTAACCAATGGAAGCCTAATTTTAATGCCTGCTCTATGCAGGTGTTAAAAGTGCCAGAAAAAAATGACGCAAAGAAATCTGACAGATTTCTTTGAGTTATTTGTTTGGCCCCACTAACGGGGGTGCCCCCTTTGCATACATTATTCCTGGTGCAGGCATAATGTAGCGCAAAGGGTTACAAAGTGGCGCAATGCATGCATTGCACCTCTTTGTAAGTATGGCGTAGCGTTTTTGGCCTTCTAATGCCACATTAGTATTAAAAAATGACACTAATGTGGCGTTAGAATGTCACTCTTAAATATGCCCTTATGGCAGTGTTTAATTTGTGCTTGTTGTTGAGAAAAAGACACATGGGAAAGACGTAGGAAGATAAAAACGAAAAAGCATCACAATGGGAAAAAGCTGAAATCCGTAAGAGTGAGCTGAAGGGTCAGGGAGTGCCTGTAAATGGATTGAAGAGGCCCAAGATGGCTTCAGAATACGCTGCCTCTGTAGTCCATGTTCACACATTTAATTGCAGCAGCCGCATGTTGAAGAGGAGGGCTTTGGGCACCAGCACCTCTTTATTTACAAAATAAGCACTGCCTGAGAACCAGGAAACATATCGAGAAATATGGATGGTTCGCAAAGGTTCTTGCTTCTCTGTTCTTGACACAGATATATTTTAAAACAAATGTTGAGTGAAATTGTTCCATTTCAGGTTTGGTGGGAATTTCACCAGAAAGTATTATTGAAATAAGGTATTTGTGCGTCATCAATAAAACTGTCCCTTTGATAGCACAGACTTCTTGCTTAGAGGCATTTAGAAATACTTTTTTTTTATAAGGGGTGAACATTTTAGACAGTGAACTACAAAGACTGCACCAGGCCTGCATTGACTCATACAGCTCTTCTACGTGATTTCATTTGTTTTGCATCCTCGCTGCATCTATGAAAGTGAATACATAACAGGACCTACAAAGGGAAAGGTGCTGGTTGAATCGACTTGCATAAACCAAAGAAAACCTGTAACTAAATATTAATTATAGCAGACCTCCTATCATGTTAGCAGTTTTAAAGTGCTCGGATTTCTCCAGCTGGAGCGTCCCCACGTTAGGATTGCTACCCTAAAGGAACAAGAAAAGAACAACGCAAGAAGCTAGCAGAGACCCTGAAAGAAAAAGGCATCCAAGGCATAAGACTGGTGCCAAGCAATTGTTAGGACTGTGGTGATTTAACTCTGTCTAAACAACCAGGTTTTTATTTTTTCCTGAAATTTGCCTCAAAGGTTGTAGTCTCAAAAAGGGGGGAAGGGTGTTCCAGAGCTTGGAGGCTTGGAATCCGAAGGAACAACCACCCATCCGGGCTTTCTTAACACAAGAAATCACTATGTTCTGTACCACAGGGTGTGAGGCTGTGGCCAGGTGCAGGGCGGCTTCAGGGTGGTGCTAGCGGTGCTGACCTGGATTGGGGGGGCGCTGTATTTAAGAATAACTTAGAAACTTGCGATTTAAAAGCACCTGCTGAAAAGTTCCTTGTGCGTCCAGCCTTCAGGAAGCAATTAAAATGTCAAGAGACCTCTTGTAATTAATGTTCCTGCTAGGGAGAAAGGTGCAAGCTTTGTCTAGTGGCAGCTTTGACTCTCCATAAAGTAGCATAGAGGGTTAATATGCCTGCTACAAAGAACAGAATTATATTTTGTGTGGATAACTGAGTGGATTAGTAAAGCCAGCCTTTACAAGTGCTTTAAAACAAATGAATGTATGGGGAAGGGGGGCTATGGAGAGATGAGGGGCACGTTTTCCGGGGTGGTAGTTAGGGAATGTGAGGAGGTGGTCAGGGGGCACTAAAAAAGACTGTTGCACAGGGCGCTGGCAGCGCTAAAACTGGCCATGACCAGGTGCGTAGTGTTTCACCAAGTTGGATAGATAGTATGGCCCTCTATTAAGAATTGTTTGACAGGGGCACGGAGCCAGTGTAATTCAGCCAAGGCTGGGGACACATTTGGCCATCTTGGGAGCTTCAAAATAAGGGGGGTCTGCTGCATTTTGCACTCTTTGAAGCTTCCAGATCCTGCCCTGGATGGCTCCAATGTAGAGGCTGTTACAGTAATCTAATATTGACATCACAAGTGCCCGTACTACAGCTTTTTTAACTGCCAAGGAAAAAAGATCAGAGATTTTGGCTAACATTTTAAGAGTGGCGAACCGGCTTCTGGAGATTCAGGCTATTTGGCTATCAAAGCAGAGGCTTGCATCGAACCATATTCCTAGGTTTTTTACCTTAGACTTTGAGTTAGGAGTGGGGCCTAGCACCCTCAGCCACCATGCTGAGGACCACACAAAGGGTTGCTTACAGACTGTGAGAACCTCTGTTTTGTTAGCATTAAACTTTGTCAGATAGCGTTTATCCACTGAGACAGTTCTACCAGGCAGTACCTAAAACACATTGCAGATCCTCCTTCATCCTGAGCAAGAGTGATGATCAACTATGTGTCATCGGCATAAGACACCATGATGACATTGTGTTTGTTGATGACATCTGCTAGGGGACGCATATAGATGTTAAATAATGAGGGGTTTAGCATAGAGCCATGGGAGATTCCCTGGGGCAGGGGCAACACTTCTGAAGCAAACATGTCTGAACTACTTGGAAGGTGCGTTCTTGAAGGAAGGATGCCTGCCACTTCAATTCAGAAGAGTGCACACCGCAATTCCAGAGTCGCTGCAGCAGCAGGTCGTGGTAGAAGGTGTCAAATGCCGCACTCAAGTCCAACATAATCAAAGCAGCAGCGTGACCCTGGTCTGCAGAGGATCTAAGGGACTCTGAGGCCTGAAAAAATGATTGCATCCCCCCTACTCCTTTGGGAGGAGCTATCCTTTCTAATCAGTACATAGCCCTCAAGGATGGTGCTAAGAATGTCTGGCACAGAACTTTCGGACAACCAAGTTTCGGTTAAAAATAGCACATCTAGATTATAATCCCTGAGGAAATAAAAAATCTCGATCTTGTGTTTGGCCAAGGAACAACAGTTCAGTACAAAACATCAGGCCTGTAGCGCATAGGGTGTCCCTGACTCACCCAGAGGTGACGCCACAATCTGCTTCACCAAAGTGAACCAACATTTTTCACATCCAGTGGCCCCTAAGGAGACATCCATGGCATGGTGGCACTCCACGGCTAACCCTGAAGCCAGCTTGCGGAGTGCGTTTGCAGAATACCGTCTGGGCTGAGGTTCTGGACAGGCACGGTCCAAGCCCCTGGCACAGTCCGGGCATGGACAGGCTCAGATGGCTTGCCTTTGGCGCACCAGCGGCATGCTCACTGAGCATGTCCGTGCACCGGCCATGGACTAAAAAGCCGGTGTGTGGCTAAGGTGCCGGCTGAAAACACCGAAAAACAAAGGAGGGACAAATAATCATGAATCGGAGCCCAGCAGCCCAATACCTAGCACAAAGGCACAAAGGCTCCCCTTCTAGTAGGCAATGCTAGTTAATTAAAGCAAGTTAAAATAATAACTGTAAAACAAGCGGGAGGAAAGAAAAACAATAAAATATCAAACGCTAAAAATGAACATGGTGGATTCATGTGTAAGAGATCAACCTAATTATACTCCAAGAAAAACAGCTGCTAGCTCATGACTGTAAGCCAGGGGTCTTAACCTTTTCTATAATAAGAGCTACGTATGTTGTCTAAAAATCATCTAAAGGTACTAATATTATTAATGTTGTAATAGTTGCCATGTTAGGCAACAGTAGATGAATGGCCATCCTTTGCAGGTTTACCAGCAGTGATCATGTCAGTGTAACAAAACAGGGTTGCCAGTAGTAATATAAAAAGGCTTTGCCAGTTTGGAAAGCCTTTACATGGGTAATATGTAGCAGCAATAGTTGCAATGCCCCTGGCACCAGGGAAATAATGTTATTAATACGTTTTCCCAATGCCAGACGATTTAACATTCAAATATCTGATTTAAATATATTTTGGAAAGTCAACAACTTCCCCCCAAATGTCATTTTATGAGTTCTGAAAATCCACACATATGTTCATCTTGAATACATACTTTTCAGTTTTGGTATTTATACATCAATTCAACCAAGCCAAATCTCATTTGTTAGGCTGGCCTGTGCCGGCCAACACGGATTGACTCTGCGACTGGGAGGCTCCAGCCCAGAGTGAAGGTGAGAGAGGATGTGGGGCAGGTGGTGAGTCTTGGATATAGGGCCCCTAGGGGCCAGAGAATTGCCTCTGTCTCTGGGTCCATTTCTCTGGTGGTGTTCGGCCAGACATGCTGCCCCCCTCCCTACAGGAACATACGTGGGCCTTCGAGGGGCCGTGGAGATGGCCCAATGCCTGCCCCTGCCTTCTCAATGACTTACACCAAAGACAGTGCTCAATTGACAACAGGGAAGGCACATTAAATCGGCGACACTCGCAGCACTTCATCGCTCAAACAAATATGCTTGCAGTCCAGATCTGAGCTATAAAGGCAAGTGAACGATACAAATAAGGGACCCACAGACATTTGGTGCTGAATATATATCAACTCTAACCCGGCAGAGGGACAAAAAAATCCAAGACGCTCAAGTGAAATGAGGGAGGGCTCACCTTTCAAAACAGTGCAGTCGCCCTGCTCCTCAGGCAGGAGTGTCCACAGCTCTTGGGCGACATGATTGCGGAATTCAGCAGGTGGGCCCACATGGACTTAACTCAAATCCTTCTTCCTGCTGTTGTGTACCGCCGAACACTAGAGAGAGTCACAATGGGCAAGGATAAACCAGCTCAGTCTACCTCAGAACAAACATGCATGGAACAGTTCACCACCGGCCCGGGTTTACCTTCTACAGGGGACTTGGGGGCAGATGGAGACTTGGCTACCATTCTCCAGGCTATTCATACCTCTCAAACAGCGGTAGAGACAAGAATTAGGGAGGTCAGAGTTGATGTGGCACTGATGCACCAAGACCTCCGCAATGCAACGGCAAGGATCATGGAGGTTAAATCTAGAATACCCAACGTGGAAGATGTAGTGAATGTTCTTAAATCTCAAGTATCAAAGCTGCTAGTTCGGACGTCTGAGTTGCATTGCAGAGCTGAGGACGCTGAAAATCGCTTAAGACGCAATAACATCTGAATAATAGGCATTCCCAAAAATACAGCAGCCTCATCCATGGCATCCTTTTTGGAAGACTGGGTTAAAACCTGGGTAAATTGCCTCACACCTTGGTTTGCAATAGAGCGAGCTCATAGGGCTCTACAGAGCAGGCATCCCATGGATCACCGCCATGACCAGTGATACTCCGGTTCTTCAAATACAAAGATAGGGCCGCGGTGCTGCAGGAGGCTCGTTCTAAGGGTGAGCTGAGCTGTAACTGAGCAAAAGTCCTTGCATTCCAGAATTACACAAGAGAAGTCCAGCAATAGCACAGATCCTACACAGAGGTTAAGTAGAAGCTGAGGGCAGTGGAGATACCTTATCATCTTCTCTTTCCGGTTAGACTTAGAGTGGTTCATGACAATAAAACTCATTTTTTTGAGACTCCCACAGTGGCTTGGACATGGATAACTGGGGTACCAAAATTGGACAGCCAACTTGTATGGTCCAAAAATCAATGGCAGCACATGCGTTCTAGGATGCGCAGAACGCAGCTCAGGTCTGTTCAGCTCTTCCGTGACCCTCCCGTGGGGGCAGGGGAGCACCCACTGTACACCACTTGAGCAACTAGCAATGGACAGCACCTGTAGTGTTGTGGCGGAGCCGCAGGCATGGGGATCGACATCTGAACGAATGGGTGTCCCCCAACGATTCTGACCTGTCCTGATGTCCTGCAATGTGACATTTCCGTTATGAGAAAGTTGGGTGAAGGCTGAGTAAAATTTAACATTTGTTCATCTGTTGTTATGTAACTGTCTATCGAAATATGCTTTTCTAATTCTGTTTTATGGAGGGGTCCACCACTGCCCATTAGATTGGGGTTAAGACGTAAATGTTTTATAATTGCGACAAATGCTTATGGGGGGAAGTATGGCGTAGGGCGGGGGTATGGGAGTCTGTGTCTTGTTGTGCGGCGCCTGTTGTTGCTGTTGAGGTTCAATTTTTCTGTGTTAATTTTATCAAATGCACAGGGACTTAGGCACACACCACTATTTATTAGGCTCTATATTGAATATCAGAGCAATAATCCCATTCACCTGATCCAGGACTGGGGGGGTGCTGTGAGAGACCCTGATCTGGGCGTCAAGCTGATATGCACACGCAGACATGATGAATCCGCTACAAGTTATTTCATGGAACTTTAATGGTCTCCTAGATAAGCTGTACTTGCATACATCCACCGACCAAATATGTTCCTGGTACAGGAGACCCACTTTCTTGGGGACCATTGCCCCTTCTTGGCTCGTAGGGGCTTTGACAGGGTTTATCATGCAGGGTTTGTTCGTGGATGGAGGGGTGTAGCTATAATGCTTCACTGCTCCTTCCCTTTGGTAGTCACTCAGGTACAGCAAGATCAACGAGGGCGGTGCTTGGTCCTATAGGGAGAATTGAAGGACTCACCATTAACGTTGTAAGTGTATATGCCCCTCCGGTGGTCTTCCACACAGTTCTATACAACCTCACCAAACTGCTCCTAGATTTGCCCCAAGGGATCACTATTCTAGGCAGAGACTTTAATGCAGTTCTTGACACCCTGTAGGACACGTCAGGACCCCCCCTCGAGTCATAGGCAGACTGCAGCCTCGGACTTGTCAAATTGGCTGGCGTCACTGGGGCTCTGTGATGCATGGAGAATTTGGCACCCACAATGCTGTCAGTTTACTCATACATCAGCAGCACACGTACGCAGTCCAGAATAGACCTTGGTTTATTACCAGACACTGACACCTCACTCACATTGAGATTCTTCCGAGGGGTATTTCAGACCACGCACCACTCCGATTTTGTACTGGAATCCCCTCGGGCGGTGGCCTGTCCGATGAGGCAGATGAATGCATGGTATCTATGACAAACCCCATACTCAACAACTGCAAAAAGCTATTCAGGAACACTTTGTTCTTAACAAGGACTCAGCTTCATCAGTGGGTACCCTCTGGGAGGCGAGCAAGGTGGTGGTGCGAGGTATGGCTAAGGGACTCATCTGATCTCAAGAAAAGGCCCAAACACTACACATTACCCAATTAGAAGCCCGAGCCATCTAGCTGGAAACCAAACAATCTATACAGCCAAGTGATGCGGTAACCCTGCAGCTTTTGTTTATAAGGTAAGAAATACGTGATCATTCTTTGGAAGCTGCTAAACACCTTTGATGTGCTTCTAATGCCCGGGTTTATGGGAGGGGGGACAAAATGGGAAATGACTTTACTGGTTCTCTTTGCACCACCAATCATCTAGAATCATCCCTGAAATCATTAATACACATGGGGAAATGGTTACCAAGCTGCAAGATGTGGCAGATACATGTGCTTCCTATTGCAAGGTACTATATGGGGCCTCCCTGACGATTAACCCAGATCATTCTAACAGACATCCCCCTCCCTGAACTGCCCCATGCAGAAGCAGACATCCTAGATGAACCCATAACAAGCGAGGAAGTAAACAAGGCAATTTCTCACTGGGAACCGGAAAGACTCCCGGACCAGATGGGTTTTCATCAGAGTACTCTGAAGTATTTTGGGATGACCTGACGCCTCACCTTAAGGCCTTCTACGATGGGGTTGACCAATTTCGCTCCTTTCAAGAGGGACTGGACATGGCCACTATTGTGTCGCCTCCCAAAACTCATCCACTGTCACAGTCATGTGCTGATTATAGGCCAATCTACCTAATAAATAGTGAAGTAAAAATCAATGCCACGATTCTTGCATCCTGCCTTATGAGGGTCATGCCAATGTTGATCCACCCTGAACAATGTGGATTTATGACCAACCAAAGCACAGAGCACTGTGTAGGTCATCTTTATGTTTCCCTGGCACTGCGTCACCAATTGTCCCCCGATCTGGCACTTCTTTTTGTTGATTTTGAGAAGGCTTTTGATACTGTGGACTTAGGTTACCTGCACCTGGTGCTGCGGTGTGCTGACATTGACCCAGATTTCGTCAATTGGTTCATGCCTTATACACTAACCTAATGGCCTGAGTTCAGATTAATGGTATCTTCTTATCTCCTGCCTTTCCTATCCGCCAGGGGACGCGTCATGGCAGCCACCTATCCCCTCTTATTGTTGCCCAAGTCATTGAGCCTCTAGCACAACTGATTAGAATATATCCACTGTACCGAGGGAGGAACTGGGAAAACGCATACGAAGATCACGTGTCTCTCTGTGCTGATGACGTCCTCCTATATATGGCGGAACCCAGAAATTCTGGCCCGCAAAGCTTTTATATTCTGCGCTGCTTTGAGGAGGCATCAGGGCTTCAAATTAATCTGGCCAAGTCGGCGATGGCAAACATTGCCACTAAATGTTTTGGGCTGTGTGGCACTGTATGAAATGATGATACTGCTGTGTATTTTATATGTGCTTCAGAACTTCCTGTATCTGATTCCGCGCTCCTGGTTCCAAGCACTAGAGAGAACAGCAGCCTCATTTCTTTTTGTGTGGAACTAGACACCAAATTGCGTTACAACACTGCCAGAGGGGGTGTACAATGGGGGGATGTGCATGGCCAACCCTTACTTCTAATATTTAGCGACACAGCTCTTGGTTATTCATGATTGGTTTAATGGGGGTTGAGCCGACCCGGCATATCAACTTGAATTAACCTCACTTAGCTTCCCACAAATTTTAGATCTCCTCTATGGCTTCCCGCTCCCCTGTGAATTATATCCAGTGACTAGAGTGGTTTTCCTTGCCTGGTGCGTGGCCCTACGTCATACACATTGGAACATCGTCATCACCCAGCTGACCCCTTGTGGCAAGGCACGTGACTGAAAGAATCGGCTGCCTTGTGTGGGTTCGGGAGATGGGACTTGATGGGCATTTCACAGTTGGGAGATGTGTGGAAGGAGGGATCAATGCAGTCCTTTGAGGACCTACAGACAGCGCATCAACTCTCCCGTGCACAATTATATAAATACCTCCGCTGTTCCGCCACTGCAACGGTCTCAAGTACTCCGTCAAGCTGATGGAGTTCCGACCTCTGTATTTAGATCTATGGCGGTTCAACCACCGTCTGCATCAACAGAGTGTACTACTTGTATCCTACAGCAGACACAGCAGACTCCAGTGTAGGTGATTATTACTCTATTACCGTCGAGACAACAGGATTGTGTCGACCATATTTAGATAACACAATCGTGCTGGTGGCGTACCAGCAACAGTCCCATGATGGCAGGAGTCCGTCGCAGGACCAGTTCAGAATTGTGCTATGGCTGTGGCTATTGGATGTATGCTAGCAGGCCATACCTGATGTATATTGGACAATTGTGAACACCTGTAAAACGCTATAAAACACACTCCATTTCAGACCATGATCCTTTGCCATTCCACTCCAGCGGAGCATTTTGATGCACATTTTGAAGACAGAAGTCAGGTTTTTGCATGTGTTTTATCTCCCTCTGCATTCTATTTCCATTCCTTTGATTTAATTGTTTATTCACCCACATTTGGGGAACTAAATATTTTTTGCAAACTTCACTATGGAAGGGAAGAGGAATCCACATTTTACAGAGGGAGAATTGTCAGTCATGGTGGATGAAATTATTAGAGTAGAGCCACAATTGTTTGGAGCACAAGAGCAAAGTACAATCATATCTCAGAAAAGGGAAATGTGCACCAGAATAGTGGACAGAGTAAATACTGTAGCTAACACAGGGGAGGAAATTAGGAAAAAGTGCGTTTCCCTGCCCTCCAAGCATCACCTGGAGGCCCATAGGACTAGTGGTGGTTCTCCCAGCCCCCCTTTATAACTCTTTCCTTGGGAGTGGAAGGCCTTGCAGATCCTATATCTTGAAGGCTTGACAGGAATCTCTGGTGGAGTGGAGTTGAGACTGGTAAGTTGGACTTAGCAATGTCTCACTTATCACAAATGGGGTTTTTGTCCTTAGGTTAGCTGTTCAGAATGTTTCAAGACCCTTATCGAAGTATATGCAGCTAAACTTGAGTCTCCAAAATATCTTGTTTCATCAAAATTACTAGCATCTTGGTTGTATCTCTCTTTTTTTACAATGAGCAATATGTTTTGTCAGATTGTGTGTTGTTCTCCATGGATCATCCTTTGCATTTGCCTAGTCTCTTGCTTTATCTCAATGTAGGTTGTTGTGCTCTAAAAAACAGGTTCCAAACTTCATCTATTTGCACATCAAGAGATACTGCTTGTAAGGGGCATTTTCACCTATTTACATTATACCCATATGTGTGTGTACATACTGTAAATGTGTGCTCATTTTCACTGAAGTTATTTCAATTTAAATTTAAGTTTTTAAAAAGTATTGTCAACGGTGTTAACAAATGACTACAACTGCCATGATGCCCTGTGATTGTCTCTGGAAAACAATAGTGCACTGTGATGTTGATCAACCTCCCTTTTCTTCCATATACACAAATGTCAAAGTTTTGTGTATTTGTCATTCAACATTTCATGGTATGTATGAAAATGTCATCTGCTGTGTTTATTCAGTATGTTGTCACCTTTTTGCTACTCCATTGAATTAATCAACTTGCTTGAATAAATGATGTTGTTGGTTCAGAGGTTTCCAATCATGTTCTGTGGCATGCTGAATATAAGTAATATTGATACACAATTTACTTTGCAGTGTTCATATGATGACCAATACTATTAAGTCAAATGAGATGTACAATATTTTGTTTTTTGAGGCCACTAGACCTTAAAATGCCTGGCTCAGCTCTCAAATATCCTCTCTACTGAATTGAGTTACATGTCTGGTACATGTAATGCACACTTTCTAAGTAACATTTTACATTTCAGGATATCTCTCCATCACTGTTACTGAAGTTTGAATCTGTGTGAATTAACCTGCATGTGTACAAAGTTAAAAATCACTCAAAGTCCTAATCATTCCATTAATCTTAATTTCTTGTTTTTTTAGATTGCTTCATTTGTAGTTGAACGCACATTTGAGATACAATAAAAACCTTAAATTTCATTTTGTTTGTAATTCAAATGAGATCAGACACCCAGGACCAGTGGATCGCCGTCTGCAACAGAAGAAATCTCCACTCCAGACCAGGATCAATCCTTCAGTGAGGACACCACCCCTGGAAGACCGAAGGATGTGGACATGCTTGGTCCATCTGGTCTGTCTGGGCAGAGAGCTCTAGTGAGTCACACTCAGCCTCAGATGCCTCTACTTCCTGTGCCCAGAGGAACACCACTACCATCTTGTGCCCTCAGTTCTGGCCACTGTTGAGCAAACACCATCACCTCCTGTTGTGCCAGGACCCAAAGGGATGGGCCACACTGCCTTGAGGGCCCTGTGTCATGGGGGTAGGGGTTGTGGAAGTAAATCCGTGGGACCATTGGGATAACTGTCAGCCAGACCACTTTTAACCAAGTCTTGGAAGCACTACAGCAGTCCCAAGAAATGATGGGCCAGGCCATAACAGAGATCCAGGAGATGAAGCAGGTGCAGAGGGAGCACAGTGTTGAGATGCAGAATCTCAACTCTAATTTTGTGCTCCCTGACTGAGGGGAAGCTTCATATTTACCACCATATGTGCAGGACCTTTCCCTAAACATCTATCTCTGTGTGTGGTCCTTCAACATCAGGACAAACTACACCTGCCACAGACAGGGAGGCACTGCCACAACAGAGCATTGCCCCACCCACCCCAGTTCCTGTTACTGTGGATCCCCTCCCCGGTCCACCTCCACCCACCAGGAGGTGACGTTCCTCCGGACCACCAGGAGAGGATGGCAAGCCCGCCACCACCACCTACAAGAGACACCAAACCTAATTCCCTCCAGTGTGTGTCTCCCATTCACCGTGTGGACTATTTCATGGACACATTATTATTTTTTTGTAGGACAGTGGTATTTTGTACATTGGTCTCCAAACAATTTGTGCTCAACAAAAATAGCTTTATCCACCATGGCAGACTTTATTTATTTTTCCATATACACAAAGTCAGTCAAAGAGTGGTGTAGTATTTATTGTGGTATTTCCTTTGCTATGTCTTCCTTACACCATCATTTTTTCAACCTTTCAACCAATTGGATTAAAAAACAAATAAGAGATAACCACTTGGTCATGTGTTTCCCACTAAAAAAACTAGAAAATTAAACCCTGAAATCTCAATGTATTGATATCATATATTTGTAGGTAACAAGTCTTTGACAAAATAATAGATCATTTTCAGAAACCATGCATAACCCAAAAAGGCTGTGCCATTTAGAAGTTGACACTCCACGACCTTAACACCATGGAAGAAAGGCAACATTTCATAAAACCTAATTAAATAGGCAAACTATTATTCATTCATGACCTCAGCTGGAGCCAGACATCCTGTATCACAATAGGAATCCTACATCAATAACACCAATGTTCTACATCAAGGCAGTAACACAATTTGAGGCCACATGATCATTTCAGTACCTGATGGAATATCACAACCATCTTTCAGTGGTGTGTCACAAAACATCATTTCAAATATGATGAGACACATCAACAACTTCACACACTGAACACAAATTTGAGATTTAGCTAATGTGAAGGGAGACCAGTATGCTATGGCTTGACTTAGAAATGTGATTTCAGGAAGCTAGGCAGTACATATTGCCTTGGTGGCAACATCCAATAGAAAACAGGCCTGATGCACTCACAAGTTTGTCTATTCAATCACTTCACACATTGTTTCTGTACACGATCTGTACATCCAAAGGGTGTGTCAGTCCCAGGACCAACCCATGTTCCCTTTGTATTTTCCAACAGCAAAATATCACTGCAAATGTCACAACTTTGAAATGTCCACATGAAAATGACATGGTGAAGGGTCCTAAAACAGAATAACAAAGGGGAATTAATGGTTTCATTTAAAGACTGTGAATCAAGTGATAAGTTAGGAGGACACCTATACATAGCACAAGCAAAGATAATCTATGTCAATAAACACAGTAGTCAATGTGGGGAAACGTTGATCAACAAACATCTTTGCCTTTGATTTTCCTGAACTGACCATTCCTACTAAATTATCATCACAGAGTGATATGTTCAGTATGTCACAAGTTGTTCTGACATTTAATTTTACAAAATGTAAAGGTAAACTTGCACTCAGGTGAAGAAGTGGTCAATAACATATTGACGTAGGTCAAATCCTTCCTCTTTGCCACTGCCATCTTCATTGGCCATTTGAACATCCTCACCCGGTGGCTCTTCATGGTCTCCTTCTTCTGTGATGATTGGGATGTTCCATCACAGGGGGATGTTGTACAATATGCAGCAGCCAACCGTGATTTTGCACACCTTATCAGGTGAGTACAGGAAGGCTTCACCTGTCTTGTCCAGACACTGAAATCTGGTCTTCAGGAGACCAAACGTCTCACCACTGGCCTCCATGTTCTTCCATGGGCCTCACTCAAGCTGACTTCCCCTGGCATTGTTGGATTACTCAGCAGTGCTAACAACCAGGGTTGATTAGGATAAGCTGAGTCTCCTAAATGAAACAATAAATAATTTGATTAAAATTATGTCAAATCATGGTACATTACTAAACTAGGATGAAAGAAAATGATCCTCAAGTCATATTGTACTTCCCAACAAGACAGGCCCTGTCCGGTCCAAGATGTGACATTTGCAGGGGTGTGGTGCTTTTCCGCAGTACAAAGGATTCATGTGTTGACCCTGGAAAGTGGACACATACACTTGAGATGTACAAATCAGGTAAGCAGACAACCTGCACATTGAAGGAATGGAAGTTCTTCCGATTGCTGTAGACCTGTTCCCTGGCATGTGTGTCATCAATTGCTCCAACCACATGTGGTAGGCCACACAAAGCATACAAATCTCCCTTCACAATAACCAGATCCTGATATCTTGGAAACTGGTTGAAGATGTTGATGTGCCTCATCATTGAAGCAAGGACTTCTTGTAGCACACCACTGAAGGTTGGCTGCGACATGCCTCCAGATGCTACCACACTGGACTGGAAAAATCCCTTGGCCACAAAATGAAGTACTGTCATGAGTTTCACTGTTGGTGTTATTGCTGTTGTATTCTTATTGGGAGGCAGGAGATCAGGCTCCTGCTAATGACATAAATCCAGTATAGTTTGTCTATTTAATCTGACTTTCTTAGTGATGTCACTTTTCTCCACAGTGGGAAGGTCTGGAAATGGTCTGAAGACTTCAGGCTGAAGTCTTCTAACCCTCCCTGGCTTCATATTTCTGCAGTTAAGAAAAAAAACTATCACCTAAAATGGTCACACAATACATTGCTCATCAACACACATCTTATGTCTTAGTAAAATTAGTAATCATATTGTGTCATATATGTACACATAATTGATGCATAATGTTGCAACTTGAAAGCTCAATTATTAACATTTGACATTTTTAACAAATAATGTGTAAATAATACATTTGAAATGTATTTGCACATTATTATTTTTTGGGGGTAAAATAACCATCAACAGAAGTATAACATATACCGCTGGACTATCAATGTTCAACAGAGTAACGGTTCACTTTTTAATGTGTCATATTTTTGCAAAAGCAGTGTTGTACATCACAAACTAGCCACCATTTTGAGTGGTGGTGATGCACAAATAATTTAAAAATAAACTGCTTCATATCCTAAAATGACAGCTGCCTGACCTTGAGGTCAGACAGTGGTGATCAGACGTCCGTCAGCAGAAGTTGACCATGTAGCAAGTGTAACAGTCCACCACAGACACAGCCATAGGTTAACATGAGTGACAGCTCCAAATGAGAGCCAATGGCTGTGTCCATCCCCGTCACAGATCACGTATGCTGTGTACTTGTATGTAGAGTCTTGCAAAAAGCTCACTTGCCTCCTAACACTACACCTTCTCAAATTTTGCTGCTGTTACCAACCTCTGATAGCCAGGATGCCAGGCAAAGCAGGTGACAGGACCCCTGCCTTTTCCCCTGAGGAGTTGTAACTCCTCACCACGGAGGTCCTGTCTCTTTACAGCCAGCTGTTTGGGAACCCAGAGGAACAGGTACATGTTTGAGTGGGAGATGTTTTACTAAGTAACTTGTTCCTTCTTTATACACAAGCTAATTTATCCTTTTTTGTTCATGAGTGAAGTGTTTGGAGTGTAGTGATCTGAATATTTTAGCTGGGTACAGAATGTTGTTTGACAGTGTTAAAAATAGCTGTACATTTAAATGAAAAGTCAGCTGAAAGAATAGGCTTAATTTTCAGTTCATATTATTTACAATTCCAGATTTCATTAGACAAACTGCAGACCTCTTACTTCCAGTGGCCAGTAGACACTGTACCACTAGCATAGGTGAAATAATACAGTCCATGTCGAAAGGAGAGTAATGTAAAGTGCAAGAAGAAACATTTAAGTTATGGAGTTGTCTGATGCTTTTCTTTTAAGTTAAACCACAGCCCATATTTTGAAAGAAGAGTATTTGTATGTTTTCAACATGTCATGGTGCCACACATGAGGTATGGTACTTCCTGTGATGCAAGTCTAAATGACACATCCTCTCAATTACCAAAACAATTATGTCCCATTACTATTCACATTTGTTCATACATTACCAGAAACCATGCCGTCACAGACACATAGCAGCCCTGCCATACTGCCCTTAGTCACTGTGTGTGGTTCAAACCATAGTATCTGACTTTTCTAAGATTACACATCAAGCCAATGTAGCTGTGCATGGGGGTATGTGCAAATAATGTACATGTAGTTTAGCCTTTAGTAGCTCACAATGATTTAGACTATACAGGAATGGTAATCACTACAGAAAAGGTTTCATAGCCCTGGTCTAGATGAGGTTTGTGGCCTGGATTGGTAGCACTGGGAGGTAGAAAGTATTGAGGGTATCTAGCAGATCACTGCCAATTAGGATTTCCTAGCCCCTTTTAAATGTTGGTAAATAATCTGTACTGACTGTTTCAGGAATGCATGTGAGAGATGTAACCAAATTGTGTCACAACACTGCAGACAAATAAAATCACTCAAAACATATTTTGGGGGTCATTTTGACCCCGGCGGTGAGTGTTAATGTGGCAGCAGTACTGACAACAGGCTGGCGGTATATACAGTCACATTATGAGAAATGAGATGTCAATCTGTAGCCCGGTGGCCGGCATAATACCGCCGGCAGCATTTTGAGCATGCCTACCACCATGGTTTTCGTGGTATTAGCAGGGGAATTCCTTGCAACTGTCACAGACCACTCACTGTCCAGCTTTCAAAAACAACAATAGGCCTTACCATTATTATTTCAAGATCACTTGATAGAGATTACCATTTTGATTGGCTGAGTACACTAGGCTCTCCAATAAGTGCCATATATCCTTTTCCTTCTACCTTGACAGCTCAGTTGTGTCCCAATGCTTATGTCACTAGTAAATAACTGTATAGTGGGCTTCAGAGGAGTAACATCCTTTCATCCCATACTTTTGGATGTTCAGTGTATTAGTTAGCTTTCTGCAGAGTGCTACTATTACATAGTATCAGGCACTATTTTACATATCAAAGCTACCATAAATCATTATACATTTTGTCACATTCATCCTTTTATATCATACATAGGTTCTAAACACAAAGCAGTCCATATTTTGTTCCACCATATTACAATAGCACAACCTTGAAGTGGCACAACAAAACACACAATAAAATAACACAATACCCATAACAATACACACAAAGCAATAGATATCAGAACAAAATAACATCACAATAGCAAAATATGGCACAACATAAGAAATGACATAATGCAGAACAAAACACAAAACACTACACAACAATGAACACAACAAAAACATCACAAGTCTATAGGTCACACAACACAATAACAGAGCAGCACACAACCCCTCAATCCAACAACAAAGGAAAAAGCACAATACAAGAGAAGCACAATAAGAAAAATAGAATAAAATAGCAGATAAACAGAACCAAAATAACAGCGCACAAAACAACACAACAGTAACTAAATATGACAAAATGAAAACACAACGTACGTACAAATAACGGGGACGCGCTAAGGACACCAGCTGGGGCGGAGGCAGTTTTGACTCGGGCAGGAGCCCTTTAAATCAGCGGAAAGCGCTCCCGCCTCGCGGAACGCACTAAGGACACCAACTGGGGCGGAGGCCGTTTTGACTCGGGCAGGAGCCCTTTAAATCAGCGGAAAGCGCTCCCGCCTCGCGGGACGCGCTAAGGACACCAGCTGGGGCGGAGGCCGTTTTGACTCGGGCAGGAGCCCTTTAAATCAGCGGAAAGCGCTCCCGCCTCGCGGGACGCGCTAAAGACACCAGCTGGGGCGGAGGCAGTTTTGACTCGGGCAGGAGCCCTTTAAATCAGCGGAAAGCGCTCCCGCCTCGGGGGACGCGCTAAGGACACCAGCTGGGGCGGAGGCAGTTTTGACTCGGGCAGGAGCCCTTTAAATCAGCGGAAAGCGCCTTTCAAAGAATATTACAGCTCGCTGTATCGGGCTCGGCCGCCGCCCACCAATGCTCAATTAAACAGCTTCTTCAATGGTGTCACCCTGACCCACCTGACAGCTACTCAAATTAGAGAACTAGACAGCCCAATACAGATAGCTGAAATCCAACGAGCATTGCTACAACTGGCAAATGGCAAAGCACCGGGCAGTGATGGTATACCCATAGAATACTATAGCACGTTTCAACCGCAGATCTTAGCACCATATCTGGCAATGCTAAAGGAAGCCCTGGAACTAGGTCTACTTCCTGATACATGTTGTGAAGCATTAATAGCAGTATTACCGAAGGCGGGCCGCGACCCTTTGGATGTCCGGTCATACAGACCATTATCATTACTGAACACAGACTGCAAATTACTCGGCAAAATACTGGCCAATCGCTTGCTCCCATGCATGGCGGAGTTAGTACATCAAGACCAAGCAGGTTTCATACCCGGTCGCAATACATACAGCAACATCAGGAATTTAATACGTCTAATGAGCAATTCTCCGGTGGAAGATGAGTCGCAGGTTGTAGTCTCACTGGACATAGAAAAGGCGTTTGACACGCTGGGCTGGCCTTTTTTAATAGAGACACTCAAACGGATGGGCTTCGGGCAAACATATATTAGATGGGTGAGAACATTATATACTGACCCCAAGGCTAGGGTTAAGACAGGTGATACGATTTCCGAGAAATTTAGCATTGGTAGAGGCACTAGACAGGGATGTCCGCTGTCTCCATTGTTATTTGCATTAGCGATTGAACCTTCGGCCGCCCGCCTTCGCATGGTGGCCCCCGCCTGGGGTGTCACGGATGGCCAGACACATCAGATAGTATCCTTATATGCGGATGATGCGCTGATCTTCCTACGGGATCACACCGTCGCCCTACCGGGACTGTTGGATCTCCTGGAGGAATTTAGCTCAGTGGCTGGGTTAACAGTAAACTGGACAAAATCCTGCATATTTCCTATGCGTCCAGTTCCCGAGGCGATGAGAATACCGGCGGGTCTGGGTGGCTTGAAATGGTGCCACACAACATTTAAATATCTTGGTGTAAATATATACCACGATAGTCAAGATCTTAGAGACGGCAACCTAGGCCACGTGATCAGATCAACGAGGGGCTCCCTACCCTTCTGGTGCTCACTCCCACTTTCCCCTATGGGCAGAGTGGCTATAGCAAAGATGATAGTACTGCCCCGCCTACTTTATTATTTTATGTCATTGCCTTTGGTACTCCCGAGCTCATTCTTTAGACTATTGAATAGTTTATTAACGGATTTAATATGGGGAAATGGCCGAAGACGCGTCGCATTGACAAGAGTGCTCCAACCGCTCCGGCTGGGGGGAATGGGCGCCCCCAAATTTGAAGCGTACTACGCGGCTGCCCAGATACATTGGATATCCACATGGGGCGGTAACCCACCTGGGGCTGAAGCTCAGAAGGTGCTGTTAGAGCTCGGCGGTATGGAAATAATACAATACCTCATGAATCGAACCGACCCAGCACACACTGGCAATGTGCTGCTGCGCACGGCACACTGGGCCTGGGGCCGATATGCGATGCAAAACGCAAAAGGTCAGCAGTACTCACCGAGGATACCACTGTTGGCTCTCCCGAAATTAGCAAAAATAGCAGCCAAAGTGGGCCTGAACACGTGGGGCAGCAGGGGCATACACACACTGGGAGATATTTTCCAGGACGGACAAATCCTAACCTATGAGGCACTAGCCGACAGGCACGCGTTGGGTAGGGGAGGATTCATAGCCTACGGGGCAGTTCGGCAGGTAATGCGTGAATATTGGAGAAATGGCAACTCCGAACCAGATGTCTCTCCACTGCTACATGAGCTGTTGGAGTGTACAAACGCCACATCAAGAATATCGAATATATACAATATCCTGACAAACCAGACGGAACACAAACAGGAGCAAGCAAAAAATAAGTGGGACCATGTACTACCGGAACCACTGTCACTAACTGCATGGGAGCAGGCGTTGAGAATGATACGAGAGGTCTCTCGTAATCCCCGCTTTCGGTACACACAGCTTAATTATTTGCATCAGACTTACCTGTCTCCGCACCGCTTAACACGCATGTTCCCCCGTTCACCGCAAACATGCCCCAGATGCGGCACAGAAGAGGCCACTTTCTATCACATGACATGGGAATGCCTCCCGATTCGGAATACATGGATAGAGATAATAACGTTGTTAGCTGAATGGACAAATACCTCACTAACTCCCACTCCTGAGGTGTGCCCGTTAGGTGTAACACCCCACCCCAAGAAACGCAAACGCACATATAAATGCATTGCCCTAGCGTTGGTGCTGTACAGACACCTCATTGCCATGAAATGGAAGGCCCCTAGCGCCCCAGGCGTTACCCAGTGGCGAGAAGAGGTAATACGTTGGACCAAAGCAGAAATACAGACATTACAGAATTTACTGGACATGGGTATACTAGCTAAAGGCCTAGAGGTATGGAAATCATTTTTGTTAGCCGTAGAAAACAAAATCGATGAACGCCCTCCCTAAACAGACGTGAATGAGATAATTGACAACATTAATGACCATAATAAAATTGTATCACACCACTCGATAGAGGGGCACATGGGAGGGGAGAGAAAAGAGAGGAAAAATAAATAAATAAATAAAATATAAACTCAGGTGCTCTTGGTGTATGCCCTTGGGTGCTACGTGGGAGTCCCGTGGTGCGCCAGTGGACATGGGGGCCGGGTGAACTTGACACTTGCTGATTCCTCCAATTGTGGCCGGCTCCCCATGCGCGGCAATACACGGCTAATGGTGGGCTGGTCCCCTGTCGGCCTGGGACAACAAGGCTGGGCGCTGAGGCGGCGTTATCGAAGGGATGTACGCGCAACTGTTATGCACGGCTCATGGATGGCAGCTATAGCCTCCCCGGTGACTGGTTCTCGCCCTCTCTCCTTGGGGTTACCCCCTCCTCTTGCTAGTCCCCCCCCCCTCGGGGTGGGTCCTCCGGTGCCGCCTTAGCTCCTATCTAACTCTTTTTCCCTATATCTTTAGTTTCCTAAATAACCTTTGCACCCGTAGAATGTACCTCATGTGTGGAAGAATGGCTTCTAGGCCCTAATCGGGCAACAGTGCACTCGCACTGGATGCGCAAAACGTGCATTCGTTAAAATCACAAATATAATGTATGATGGAACAATATGTAACCTAATGTATCTCAGTTAAATGTTGCCACTTGGCTGATAAAACAATAAAAATATATTTTAAAAAAAAAATCTGCGGAAAGCGCTCCCGCCTCGCGGGACGCGCTAAGGACACCAGCTGGGGCAGAGGCAGTTTTGACTCGGGCAGGAGCCCATTAAATCAGCGGAAAGCGCTCCCGCCTCGCGGGACGCGCGCCGGCGGCGCCCAGGCCAAGCCCGGG
This sequence comes from Pleurodeles waltl, assembly GCF_031143425.1. Lineage (NCBI taxonomy): Eukaryota > Metazoa > Chordata > Amphibia > Caudata > Salamandridae > Pleurodeles > Pleurodeles waltl. The sequence continues at coordinate 1,259,758,949 of NC_090447.1, forward strand.
CCAAGGGTGGGCCCGTCCTGCGCCCGTCAGCGACCGGAGGAGGCCGGGCTGGGCCATACCATTTTCATCCTGACTTCCGAGGTTGGTGACCAACAGTCGAACATACTCTACCCACCCGGACACCTTCCTAATATAGGTGAGCAGCACTTTAGGCCATCCAGGCGTCTCAGCTTTTCCTAATAAAGCCCCAGTAGAGCAAAAACAGGGTGGGAACAGGAGAGGAAGAGCACTTACGGAAATAGACTGTCAAACTTTGGGGTTGGACCTAAGTGTCTTACCAAAGCAAGATGGGTAGACGGAAGGGGGGGGTGCCTTTGGAAAAAGCCGGCAATAGCAAGACTCTAGATGGCTTCCTCCAAAAAGCAGTAGGGGCATTAGAAAAAGAAATTGAATTGGTGGAGTGCCGTTTGACTGTCCCCCCCACATACGGAGGCTCCATCGAAAACCCCACCACAACCTTTTTACCCACAAGCTTTCCAGCCTGCCCCGGCAACTCCACCTCCAACTACCCAAACTATCCGATTGTCCGTCGCAGAGCCCCTGGACAAAGTCATATATTCTTCAGAAACTACACAGCCTATGCCAGATAGGTCTGCACCCTCCCCAGAGCATAGCTCAAAGGGCAAAAGGAAACGAGTGGAGGTGAACTTGAAGAATAAACGGGCCCGTGTTTTGAACTCCCCCACTCATGCCGTGCCTACTCGGGCCAAGGACTGCACACCTGCCCAAGCTACCAACAACGGCAGCTTAGACATAGCCTTCATAATAGATTTTATAAAAGACGAGCTCTCCAAAAAACTATACCCTATAACAACTCGCCTATCAGCTATTGAGGAGAAACTTGACGTTCTCATCAAACTTAATCAGCCAACCACCTCTTCCTCATCGGATTTACAATATTCGCAACAACATTTTCCCCCATGCCCTCCAGTCAACAGTGCCAGTAGCCCTCCTCTATCATCAAGCACGGTCCACAATTCCCAATCACTTTGCCCTGATTCTTCGCATCAACCTGTGAAGGCATCCACTGCTAGACTGGCCAATCCCCTAAAACTTGGCACTCAAAGAGTGATCCCCTCTTCCCAAGGTGGACTGATGAAATTGCTTCCTCCATGAATATGGGTACAAAATTGCACAAGGATCATTCCAACCCTCCAGCAGACCGGATCCATAGGGATCCAGGAACCAATATGAGAACTTTACACCTACCACCGGAAGCTTGCCCTTATGTGCTTGTTATTACGAATGTTCCTAAGCTTAAGCCTAATATTCTCGAATCTTTTACAGAACTGAAAAATAAGGTCATCCACTGGCTACATAGATACGCTAGATTTGCTTTTTATATGATACCCTCAATATTAATGGTGAGGAGGGTGGGTTGGGTGGGTCCACTCAAAAACCCCGGGACAGGGGACTGTATTGTTATTAACTTCGATGCGCCTTCCCTTGTCCAACAGCTTTTCTTGAATGTGTGTCATTCTAACCCTCTAGGGGGAGTAATCTCACTTTGTAGGCTCCAGGCTTTTTACCCTCACAAAGCTGTATCAGCTACTAAGGGGGTAACAATGTCACCCAGAGGTCCCACTAGGGTGCAGATGCAGCCTGACTCTCAGCCGAAACGCAGCCCTTTTTCGCTCTCGCATTCTGAAATTGATTGACTAAAAGCCAGCACTGAGCACAGTCCATTCCAGCCTCAAGGTTCAAATATTCGGGACAAAGAGTACCCTATAGTCGGAAATAATGAAACTCACGAAATAGGACAAGGCAACCCTGAGGTCGAACAAACCCCTACTGCAGACACCAGAGACCCTACGCCAATCTCCGCACTTGCTCAGCCAGATCTTTCTAAGATGGAAATTAGTATCCGGCTTTCCTCCTGTGCCCAGAGTTCTGAAATCTGTATTGGGGGTGCAAATAAGGAGCGCAAGGTGATTGAGACCAATTTAGCCACGGATTTATCAGACCTCAGTAAACTTGGATACTCACCACCATTTCAGACACTCGAACTGCTCACGTCACCCCCCGATCTAGACGGGGCAAGAAATATTTTGGGCAACACTGTAGTGGGAAATCCAAACATGGCTGGTATAGATACGTTTGAAAAGGGTATAAAACTTCCCCACGGTACCCCACTTGCAAGAGAGAACCCTGTGGCTGAAGCTCCCATGACAAAGCAGATGGCCTATATACCATCCTTAGTTGGAATATTGCAGGGTTGGAGAATAAAATGAACAACCCTGAATGGGGCAAATTCATAGACGAACATAAAATATGTCTTTTCCAAGAAACATGGGCATTGGAGCCCAAATACAGAATTGGTTACAAAAGTTACTGGGTCCCAGCAACTAAGGTGAATTCAGGGAGACCCTCAGGTGGGCTGCTTATATGGCTCAGCTGTTCCTTTAAATGTCGGATTGAATCACCTTCCCACTTTATTCTTATTGCTGGAGATTTTAATGTCACTTTTGAACCCTACTCGCTGGCCCAGGAACTATACAAAGATGAAGACGCCTACTGGGGTATCCCTCAATTGGTATCAAGCAAAAGACCAAAAATAAATAGATTAACACATCAGGTTGTGGATATTACACTGGCACATGGCCTGCGGGCTTGCAATGGTCGTTCCCGTTCGGACCCTAATCTTCACCATACATTTAGGCGCGGGACACAGAAGAGCCAGATAGACTATATTCTGCTTGATATCCGCCTGTGGGGCTATATGGTTGACATGAACATTGTAGAACATGAGGAAAGTGACCACGAACCATTGATTTTATTTCTTAGGAACCTATTACCCCTAATTGAAGTCTCCTGTTCCAAGATCCACGAACAACAGCTCGCACTGACCAACAATAGACAAAATGTTAGATGGGAATCCCTGAGCACCGACACAGCCACCTTGGCATCTGTGTACAGGCAGTTGGCTGATCACATGGATCGTATATCTCAGCTTTTAGAAGATAGTGGTGGGCTTATAGCAGCCCACACACTTTTTTTTAATTCTCTAAAAAATCTTTTTTTTAAAGAGTCTGCAAAAGAAGTTAAAAAGAAGTGCAACGCAAGGTGGTTCAGCGCCGCATGCAGGGAAGCACAGCACACACTGCTGAGAGCCTTAAGAGGAGGCCAGTCAGATCATACAAGGGAAGCCAGGAAAGATTATAAACAGGAACAAGGTAGAGCCCGTAGGACATGGGATGAATCTAGATGGGTTTCCCTCCTGGAGTCTGCTAAAATAAATGACACCTCGAAATTTTGGAAATTGGTGGCTGATGCCAGCGAAGAATCTAATTGTTCGCCTGGTGCCTCAATACTCCCTGTAGAGTGGACAGATCATTTTTCCCGATTATATTCTGGGATCACTGGTGTTACTTCCAGGGAATTGACCCATACCATGATTACTGAGACCCCCAAAATTGAATTTACCCTGGCAGAAACTAAGGCTGCAATCGCTTCATTGAAATGGGGAAAGGCCCCCGGCCTTGATAAAATACCAGGCGATTTATACAAGACAAACTCAGATATATGGGCCCCATATCTGAACCTCATTTCCAACGCGGTAACTGCAGGAGCACCTGTCCCGAGCTCCTGGATGGGAGCAGAGATAGTTCCCATCTTTAAGAAAGGTAACCCCTCTAACCCTGTTAACTACCGCCCAATCTCCTAACTTGACAACTTCCAAAAACTTTTTGCAAAGCAAATTTTGTCCCGTCTAGAAGAATGGATTCTGGAAACCAATGCCATTTCTGATTTACAAGCAGGGTTCAGGCCAGCAGTTAGTACCATAGATCAGGTGCTAAGATTTTTAACAATAAAATGGAAGACTGTGGAAGTAGGAGGGGGTAACCTTTTTGTAGTTTTTATTGATCTTAGAGCCGCATTTGATTTGGTCCCCAGAAACCAGTTATGGCTGACACTAGCCAATATGGGTGTCCCACATGGCCTCTTGAAACTTATCATTCGACTACACGAGAATACTTATGCTCAAATCAGGAGCGGTAAGAATGGTGATCTAACAGAATCAGTGGCTATTGAGAGGGGAGTCAGACAGGGGTGTGTTTTGGCCCCAACCCTTTTTCTTCTATACATAAATAATTGTATTAAGTATTTAGCAAATTGCACTAATGATTCCCCAAAGCTGGCCGGGACCAAAGTTCCATGCCTACTTTATGCAAATGACACTATCCTCCTGTCTAAATCATCCATGGGAATCCAGAATCTGGTTAACCAGTTCGGTGCATTCTGCAGAGATTACGGGTTAGACATAAATCTTAAGAAAACTAAACTCATGATATGCAGTGCCCCGAACAAGAAGCTTAGAGCAAATATAAAGATGGATTAAATTTTTCTGGAGAGGGTAATGGAATACGATTATTTGGGCATCAGACTATCTGATAAGGGCAGCTGGGATGCAGCTATAAGGAAAGGGGCACTAACAATCAGCCAAAGATGTGGAGTGATAGGACGTAAAGCTAGCACTGCAACAAGCCCCCCTCTGACCCTCATCTCTGAAATATACAAAACCCAAATCCGTGCCGCGGCCCTATATGGAGCGGAACTTTGGGGATCTCACAGACAAATGGACACTCTTCAAATAAAAGAAAATAATTTCCTTAGACACATATCCAGACTAGGGAAGGGCACGCCGATGCTCCCCCTAAGACTGGACCTGGGTCTAAATAGTATTAAAGATACAGCATACTTAAGACCACTTCTGTACTGGGTCAGACTATGGAAAACGGAGGAACTCGAACCCTTCAGGTCAGCAAAGAACTATTGCCACCTTGTTATGGATGGGAAAAAGTACGGTGGCTAAGGGAGATGAAAGCGGCTTGGGTTAAACTGAATTTATCCCATTATTGGTAGAATCCCGAGATGATTCCTGGTAACGCTAAACGCCTGATCAAAGACCATTACTGGGAAAAGATCCATGAGGAATCTCTCGGCTCAAATGGGTTAGGCCGGCTGACAGCAGAGTTTCTGCTGGTTAAGCATGAACCTTTGCCTGAAAGCTTCCTGGATCTCCCTATTCCAGCCCGTGCTCGCTCTCTATTACTTCAGTTCAGATATGGAACATTGGCAGTCAACAGCTTCACGGCTTGCTGGTCGACCAATAGTTCCTTATCTGACAAATGCATAAACTGCCATCTATGCAAGGAAACTTCTGAGCATGTCCTATTTTTCTGTCCTCTGTACAAATGTCCTCGAGGGAAGTGGATTATCCCTCTGTGCAAAACACTGTTAACACAAAACCGTATCAGTGTATATAGAATATGCAAATATGATACTTCCATGCTGATAGTGAGTTCTGTTTCTAAATACTTGGCAGCAGCATGGAAAATCCGCAGTAGGATCACTACAGATCTTAATCCACCGGTTGAAGAACGGTCTAGAAGTTAGCGAACTAGCACCCTGTTATATCAGTCTGGAATTTTAAATAAAACTATTAGTGCGACCTATTGAGGATAAAAGACTGTATCCTCGAGCATGCTGTCTAGTGGGTTACCCCAACTGAAGTGACTTATAGCTCCTCAGCATATATAATTTTATAAATGGCAAGATGCAATTTATTTGATCAACCTATTCAATAGAACTGATTAACTTAGGGCATCATTTTCTACTGGTTGACCCCTAACTTTTGCTAACAGGAGCTATTGTATGTAGTTTTTATGTCTTATTTTATGTATAAACCCATTTTAGAATGGTTTTTATGTTTTTTACAATTGATTAGTATCATTTTAGTATTTAGCGTCTTGCATAGGGTAAGATCCAGAGACTATTTTGAGAATCCTGTCTTAATTATTTATGAAACTTTTTATGTAGTTTTATGAACTTTTTTTTTTTTTGTATTAATTGCCAATGTCTTTTTTATTTTTTCATTATGCGATGGTTTATGGCTTTTATCTCTTTGTATGTATGATCACTTTTAACTTCTCAAATGGTCCAAATCAGGACCGAATAAACTATTGATATTGAACTGGAATAACTATACAGCACATAAGGATACACTGCAAAATGACACACAGCCACAGTAAAGCAACACAACAATAACACTACACGGCAACAACATAGCATGAAGACCTACAACACAGTACAATATGATTAATAATGTGACAGTCAAAAACAGACAATAACTACAGACCAAACCATCATCAGCACAAATCCGGTTGAACAACAGCACAGCACCACAAAAACAAACAAAACAAGAATACAACATGAGCCACACAATAAGACAGTAATAACAACACAATACAACAGGCAATTCAACACAAGAGAACATGAAAACAACAAAAACAGTGATGCAATTGAGTTGGGTCTTCTTGTGGGGTTAATTTGTTTTGTGTTCTTGTTGAGTGTATTATTGTGCTATGATTGTTTTTTTTTGTGGTGTGTTGATATTGTGGTGTGCATTTGGTTTACAGTGTTGTATTGTGTTGATGCACTGAGTTTTAGGCAATATTAAATGGAATATTAACCCCTTCGCTGCCAGGCCTTTTCCCCCTCAGGTGCCAAGCTTTTTTTTTGGCTGTTTGGGGCAGTTTGCACTTAGGTCCTCATACCTTTTTGTCCACATAAGCTAACCATGCCAAATTTGCGTCCTTTTTTCCAACACCCTGGGGATTCTAGAGGTACCCAGTCTTTGTGGTTCCCCTGAAGGAGACCAAGAAATTAGCCAAAATACAGCGAAAAGTTAGTTTTTTTTTTTTTTAAATGGGGAAAATGGCTGCAGAAGAAGGCTTGTGGTTTTCCCCCTGAAAATGCCATCAACAAAGAGTTTGTGGTGCTAAAATCACAATCTTCCCAGCTTTCAGGAACAGGCAGACATGAATCAAAAGACCACATTTTCAAAACAATTTTGGCATTTTACTGGGACATACCCCATTTTTACTATTTTTTATGATTTCAGCCTCCTTCCAGTTAGTGACAGAAATGGGTGTGAAACCAATGCTGGATCTCAGACAGCTAAACATTTCTGAAAAGTAGACAAAATTCTGAATTCAGCAAGGGGTAAATTTTGTAGATCATACAAGGGTTTCCTACAGAAAATAACAGCTGAAATAAAAAAATATTGAAATTGAGGTGAAAAAAACAGCCATTTTTCTCCACGTTTTACTCTGTAACTCTTTCCTGCAATGTCAGATTTTTTAAAGCAATATACTGTTACATCTGCTGGACTCTTCTGGTTGCGGTGATATATAGGGCTTGTATGTTCATCAAGAACCCTAGGTACCCAGAGCCAATAAATGAGCTGCACCTTGCAATGGGTTTTCATTCTGTACCGGGTATACAGCAATTCATTTGCTGAAATATAAAGAGTGAAAAATAGGTATCAAGAAAACCTTTGTATTTATAAAATGAGCACAAGATAAGGTGTTGAGAAGCAGTGGTTATTTCCACATCTCTGAATTCCGGGGCACCCATATTAGCATGTGAATTACAGGGTATTTCTCAAGTAGACATCTTTTTTACACACTGCCTTACATTTGGAAGAGAAAAAATGTAGAGAAAGACAAAGGTCAATAACACTTGTTTTTGCGATTCTGTGTTCCCCCAACGCTCCCGATAAAAATGGTACCTCACTTGCATGGGTAGGCCTAATGCTCACGACAGGAACCGCAACATGGACACATCACATTTTTACATTGAAATCTGACGTGCTTTTTGCAAAGTGCCTAGTTGTAGATTTTAGCCTCTAACTCAGCCTGCACCTAGGGAAACCTATCAAACCTGCACATTTTTTAAAACTAGACTCCATGGGTAATCCAAGATGGGGTGACTTGTGGGAATCTCACCAGGTTCTGTTACCCAGAATCCTTTGCAAACCTCAAAATTTGGCCAAAAAACACTTTTTCTTCATATTTCGGTGACAGAAAGTTCTGGAATCTGAGAAGAGCCACAAATTTCCTTCCACCTAGCGTTCCCCAAGCCTCCTGATAAAAATGGTACCTCACTTGTGTGGGTAGGCCTAGTGCCCGCAAAAGGAAATGCCCCTAAACACTATCTGGACACATCAAAATTATCAAATACAAAAGTACCTGTTTTTGCTGGGAGTGGGGGGAGCACCTGCGTTTTTGGTCCTGGGCTCAGCAGCCATCTAGGGAAACCTACCAAACCCAGACATTTCTAGAAACTAGACACCCGAGGGAGTCTAGGGAGGTGTGACTTGCATGGATCCCCCAATGTTCTCTCACGCAGAATCCTCAGCAAATCTCAAATTTAGCTAAAAAAATAAAAAAATTCGCACATTTCCGTGTGGGATCACCGCACCGGAACAAATTTCCTACCACCCAACGTTCCCCTCAGTCTCCCGGTAAAAATGATACTTCACTTGTGTAGGTGGGCCAAGTGTCTTTGACAGGGAAGAGCCAAAAACATGTTGAAATTGAGGGGTAACCAAAGCGGGTCCAAAAGGGCAGTTTGAAAAAAGAAATTTTTAGGCTGACGAGTGCAGATGAATTTTTATCGGTGATGATGAGACAATGCTGGGTAGTAAGAATTTTGTTGATTCCTGCAGATTCCCGAAGGATCCATTACAAAAATGTGGGAAAAATGTGTGATTATCAGCAAAGTTGGTGGTTTGCAGGGTATTGTGGGTAAGAAAATGGTACAGGGTGCATGTGAAGCACACCACCCTGGAATCACCCAGATGTTTAGTTTTAGATGTGTCTAGGCCTTTCCACATGGCAGCGTCCCAAAGTCCAAAAAGTGCAGCTCACCATTCCATGTGGGACGATTTTGAGCGTTAGCCCACCTCTCATGGCACAAATGTAAAACCCAAAGTAATCAAATTGCTTCCCAAGGGATAAGATGTTTTAGTGTGCAGGGGGAGAGCTGAAAGACTGTTACCCCCTTCAGTTGGGGTGGGGGCATAACCAGGCCCATACTGGTTGGTAGCCACCACCCCACTGTTTTTTGTTTAATTCCCTGGCATCTAGTAGACTTTCTGCACCCCCCCAGGGTGTGGATCGGGGGTAATTGTCCCATCTACCTACTAGTGGGCAGAACAACTTTTGCCCCATTTATTTGGGGTGGGGGTATGGCCATACACAGCACCTTTGACGTCCCACGAAATTACGAGTCCCGAGTGCCCTGTCACTGATGTCCATGACACCCAACTCCGCCACGGCGCCTGTCGCCCCGTGATGTGACTGTGACCCTGTGAAGTCATCTCATATCATCTTGAGCTGCTGGACTCATCGACCCTGCCAGATCGTCAGGAACTGACGCCTCGCTGCGGACGCACCTCCCCTGCAAGGAAACAATGCCTCACCTCTGTAAGAAACCAATGCCTCACCTCCTGTGTCCCAGCACAGAACCAACACCACACCAGCGACACCTCACCTCCCTGACTCCGTGCTATGCCCTTGACTCTGCCTCGTTTGTAAGGTAATGTACCTGGGCTCTGTGCAACACTATGACCGGCGCCACACTTCCTCGCAAGTGGCTTCGGACTGTTGGGAACAACTCCTTCAACAACCTTGTGATAGCCCTAGGTGGAGCTATTGTGTTTCTAAGCACTTTATTGGGATTTCATCTTTAATAATTCATATCTTTGCTTGTATATGTTGGATTTTTGTTGTTCTGGTCTTGTTCACTTAGATAAATATTAGCTATATTATAAACTTGTGTGGTGTCCATTTGTTATGTTTTAACTGTGATACTGTGTGTGGGTACAAACACATGGGATAAGCCTGGCTGCTCATGCCAAGCTATCAAGGGGGTGAGCAGGGGTTATCTTAGAAGTATGACTCCCTTACCCTAACTAGAGTGAGGGTCAGTACTTGAACAAGGCATAATCTGACTGCCAAATAGTGACCCCATTTCTAACAAAGAGCTGCATGCAAACTGCATGGTACAGATTAAAAAAGTTATGTTTTTTCCCATTCTTTGATTATCCTAATTTTACTAAAAAGGGTTTCTTTGGGTAGAACTTAATTGCTATTAGTAACCCTCTTGAGTTTATGCTTCCACAGACCAAGCACTCTTAGAAAATGCCTACTGTTAGACTCGGCATCCTTGGCGTGGTCTCCCCTAACTTTTTGCCTCTGTTTCCCAGGTTGTTGATGTGTGCTGGAATCTGTTTTTGCTGTTTATGTTACTCTGGGCACTTTACCACTGCTATCCAGTGCTAAAGTGCAAGTGCTCCTATATAAAATGTGTATGTAATTGGCTTTCCATGATTGGCATATTTGATTTACTGGTAAGTTCCTAGTACAGTGCACTAAAGGTTCCCAGGGCCTGTAATCAAATGCTACTAGTGGGCCTGCCGCACTGGTTGTGCTACCCACATTAGTAGCCCTGTAAACATGGTTCAGACCTGCCACTGCAGTGTCTGTGTGGACAGTTTTAAACTGCCAGTTCGACTTGGCAAGTGTACCCACTTGCCAGGCCTTATCCTTCCCTTTTCTTACATGTAAGACACCCCTAAGGTAGGCCCTAGGTAGCCCCATGATCAGGGTGCAGTGTATGTTTAAGGTAGGACATTTACAAATGTGTTTTATATGTCCTGACAGTGAAATACTGCCAAATTAGGTTTTCACTGTGGCAAGGCCTATCTCTTTCATTTGCTAACATGGGGGTTGCCTTTAAATATGACTAAAGTGTGGATTCCCTGTGGTAGCAGATAGACATGTGGAGTTTGGGGTCTCTGAACTCACAATTTTAAAGTTGGTTTTGAGATTGTGTGTTAGAAAGTAGGCATTTTCTTGCTTAAACTATTCTGTGACTCTGCCTGTTTGTGGATTCCCTGTCTGGGTTAGTTTGACGGTTGGGCTGTTGGCACCTCTCTCTAGACAGAGACACAAAGGGAGCTGGGGTGTAGCCTGCATTACCTGATGAGCCATCTGTGCTAGGCGGGAGGGGACAAGTGGTCACTTACACCTGAAAGGGCTGCGCCTGGCCTCACACAATACAGTCTCCAACCCCCTGGTGTGTGTCTGGGGCCTGGCCTGGGCAAGGCAAGGATCTCACAAACAAGAGAGACTTTCCTTTGAAGTAGGCCTACTTCAAAGGCCGAAATGGGGATAAGAAGGGCACCCAAACCCCTGAAAAGTAGATCACTTCTGGAAATCAAGAGGAACCTCTGCCAAGGAGAAGAGCTGAAGAGCTGAGGAGAAGTGCTGCCCTGCCGTTGACTGTGCTTTGTGGTGCTATCCTGCAGTTACTGCTTCTGCCGTGAAAGGAGCCAAAGAGTGGACTTTGTTGTGCATTCCGGTTTGTGACGAAATCTCCAAGGGCTTGACCTGAGCTTGCCTCCTGTTGTTGAAGTCTCAGGGCCATTGCCAGCCCCTGGACTCTCTGCTGAGACTCTTGCCCTGCCAAGTGTTGCTTTATCCAGCTCCTGGGCCCTAGAAAGGTGAAGCTGGCAGACAAAGACTGAAAATCCACGCACAAACCGCCGTTCGGGGAAATTTTCGACACACCTTCTAAGATGCCGGTGAGAAACGATGCGCCGCCGGCTTCGCAGCTGAAATCTACCTCCACCTGCATCGCGACTGGAAGATCAATGCAACGCGGCTGGAGAAACGACGCGCAACACCCGCTGACGGAGGCTGTTATTGTCGCAACCCCACATAGCGTGGTTTACTGATACCGTGCGACCGGATTTTCAACGCAAACCTCACTGGGCGCAGAAATCCAACGTAAAGTCTGTCCGGACCCGAGGTACCTGTCCGGATCGACGCATTGCTCTCTTGCGGAGAGGAAAAACAACACCCCCCGACTTGACCGGAGGAGGAACGACGCTTGCGAGTGAGAAATTGACACATCACTGGCCTTTTTCCGACACACACTCGCCCATGCAGTGTTATTTTGACACAGCCCAGGTACTTTTTCACTCTAACAGTGTTCCACTGTTTTTTTAAAGGATTTAAGACTCTTTTTGCTTTTTAATTCATAACTTGACTTGTGTATGTTGGATTTTTGTCATTTTGGTCTTGTTTTATTCAGATAATTAATACCTATTTTTCTAAACCTATGCTGTGTCATTTTGTAGTGTTTTCACTGAGTTACTGTGTGTGTTGGTACAAATACTTTACACCTAGACTCTGAAGTTAAGCCTGCCTGCTCGTGTCAAGGTACCAAGGGGGTGAGCGGGGGCTAGCTGAGGGTGATTCTCCTTTACTCTTACTAGAGTGAGGGTCCCTGCTTGGACAGGGGGTAACTTGACTGCCAACCCCATTTCTAAAACCTACCAGTATGAATGACATGTGAATCCTACACCTTGTACTCCTCTTTGCCTTATGTAACATTTTCCAAACACTGATTTACACACGTATGATTCGTTTTCTCTGTATGTGTGTGTTATGTAAAGTTCTCCAACACCCTACGCTGGTAAGAGAGGTGCTATAAGACAAATATAATGCTTGAGAGAGAGGGGCTTTGGAGAGATGAGAGGTACTGCTAGAGGCTGATAATGAGGAAATCAATAAAGGACCCCCCAATAAATATTGCTGTATCCTGGTGGACTGCAAGGTTGTCATTTACTATGCTTTAAAAACTAGTACAATAGAAAATCTAATGAAAAATGTGTTGTGAAATGCAAGGTTTTTGTCATACTTTCCCACAGTTTCTTGGGGGGGAAACTGCTTATGTCAGTGCTTAATTTGTGCTTGTTGTTTCTGGTGCGGAGCACCAGCACTTAATTTTGAGGGCTGGAGCTTATTTTTCTGCCTCAAGCATTTAATGCGAGGAAAAGACACATATGTGAAAGACGAGGGAAGAGAAAAACGAAAAAGAGTCACAATAGGAGAAAGCAAAAAGCTGCAAGAGTGAGCTGAAGGGGCAGGGAGTGGCTGTAAATGTATTGAAGAAGCCCGAAATGGCTTCCGGATTACGTTGTCTCAGTATTCTCTGCTCCCACATTTAATTACAGCAGCCACGTGTTTCAGAGGAGGGCTTTATGCACCTGCACATTTTTATTTACAAATTAAGCACTGCCCATTGTAGTGGTCAGACTCACTCGCCATGCACACATCCAGCCTGATCTGACAAAATTTGCTAGGGCTGCTTTGGGTTCCCAGTCCGGCCCTGGTGAAGGGTATCAGAGGAGCAGATTATATTGACTAGTAATGGACGAAAAGGGACAATGTGTGACTTTTTACTAACGGTGTGAAGGGAGGTGTCTGAAGTACAGAGCCTCAGACCTGGAGCAGAGAAAGAGCCACAGTGGCACTGCAAGTGACAACATTAAAACAAGGGGGAATAGAAACATGAAAGCACTGCATAGCACTAAACCAAAGCAGACAGAACAGGGCCAGACTGGGAGCCAAAAGCAGGCCTGGCAAAGAAAATGTCCCCCAGCCCAGATATTAGCCTCAGCGAGTGTCCTAAGCAAGGTGGCCACTTTCTTAAGTGGATTGGGGGGTAGGGAGGCCCTGTGCGGGACAATTCTACCACATAACATTTATTTTATAAAAATGAAGGCCAAGACGATACATTTTACAGGCTACAGCACGTTTGTGCGCGCAGGCAGCAGCATCAAACACGTGTGACACCGCAGAATCAGTGCTCATGTGATAAAATGGCAAGACCAGTGACAGAATAACCCAGTAAAGTAATCTGGGTAGAAATAGCCCCAATATAGAAAAAAAAATGGCATGCCGCCTAAATGTATCAGAACCATTAACAAATATCGACTTCATCACGGCTATGACCTACATAAACAGGTACAAATAAATAGAGGGCTCAACAGAAATATGGGCTGGAGTCGTTATTTTGGACTAGGACATTTCTACATGCACCACAGTGACGTTTTGACAATCTAATGCAAGTAATTTCACCTAAATGTATTTGTCTTCTTCTCGGCATTGCTTTAGGCATTGTGGGTTGGGCACTGGCTGCAGACGCAGGCCTGACTAGCACACTTCAGTCTCACTTTGAGGCTCTTCTAAGGGTGGATAAGGTCCTACTCGAAGAGTTTCCCTCAGAGTATCGGATCACGTTTACACAAAGCACAGTCTGATGATTGTAGGGTTGTGGCTCCTTGGTAAGTTAGGGCTGGTAGTAGATGTTTTTCTTGTGTCAGGACTCAAGCTGTTGGAGCAGTCACACACAAGTTAGATCATTGTGTCCATCGGTTATGGGGCTTGCCTGGATGCAGGTGGAGCAGTGGAGAAGGTCACATGCATGGTGCTGAACCTATCATTCTGTGCCAGCAAGGCCAGTTGGCCACCCAAACCACCGACGTGCATGAAGGAGACAAGTTAAGCGACTCCTTCCTTCCTGCCTGGCAGTACCAGCTCAGGATGAACACCGATTTAACATAAATGTAAATGTGTACATGATATTGTAAATGAATGCAGCCATCTCAGGTGACAATGTTCGTCATGTACCTATCCTGAGAGAAACCACACACACCTTTATGATTTATGACTACTGCTCCTGGTTTTATGGTATTTATTCTTTTGACATTTCCCTCTGTGTTTACCCATTTTTATATTTTGCTAATGTTATCTGTATTTTTCCATATTTGTGAAAAAAATGCAGCTGAAACTAGTATATTTCCACATTTATTTAACCAATAAGTGGACCCTCTTACTTGAATTACTGACAGGTTTCAGTTATATAAACACTGACAGATGATAAATCACTGCACTTACATGAGCATTTTAGCACCAACCTTGTACATATCCCCTGCTTTTAAAACCTCATTGCCAAAATGTGTTCTTATTTAAGCCCTACACCTGTCAATCCGCACTGCTATTAGGCTAGCAAGCAGTCAGGATTGACAGCATTAAGGGCTAGATGTTTCATCATCCCGGTTTGCATTTCCTAAGTAGCGATTTTTAAGAAATCGCTATTTCAAAAATGCAAAATGGGATATATGAAAATTGTGATTCAGTAATAGCGATTTCTTAAAAGTCACAATCGCTATTACTGAATCGCAATTAGGGACTGGGACTCCATTCATCCCTATGGGCCTGTAGGCCCATAGTTGCAAATGGGTTTGCATTACCTAATTTGTGAATCGGTAATAGCAATTGTGACTTTTGCCTAATCGGAGTCGCAATCTTAAGGAATCGCTATTTTTGCGATTCCTTAATATTGCACTGCGAATTCCTTTCATAAATCATGAAAGGCGATTTTGCATTCGCAAACGGTGTAATTTTGCGATTTCACCATTTGCAAATGCAAACTCCTTTGATACATCTGGCCCTTAGAATCACTCAAAAAAAATCTAATTTACATTTTTATCCACATTTAAAAATAAATACATAGAATAACTCAAATGGTTTTCTGTATTTATTTATCTGTAAAAATCAGTATAAATGGAAAACAGGGAGCCTTAATTATGACACACCCCTTCCTCAACAATACCCAGATTAGGCACATATCTTTATCAAAGTAAGGTACTACAATGTGATCTATGGAATTATCTGTCCATCAGACTCCTATAGAGTGAAAAAAACTAATCAAGAGAGCAAGAAAATAATTTGGTTGACAACAGATATCAAGAATTAGAAAAAAAATTATGAAAGCATCTCTAGTCTCTACTTGAATCAGGACACAGAGGAGCAACCAAAATGCCCAGTATCTTTTTTTATCAAACCAAACCAAACTGGTGGGAAAGGGGAGAAACGAAAATTGTATTGCTTTAAATAGAGGCCATCCTAATCCTTAGACTTAAAACTACAACGCATGAATTGAAAGAAGCCTCAGAATACACAGGTAAAAATTCATACAGAGCTAACAAGGTGCACGACCCAGAGTGTGTCATGGAAAGGGAAATCACAATGTCCTTTATCCACTGAGTGTGCTTTACTAGGGGCCTGATTCACAAAGATAAACTTACACTTTTGTGTAAATTTATTCTGTTTTTGGTATTCACAAACTACGAGTTGAATTTTACTAATAGTAATTTCACAACTGTGGACACTCCACACATAAAAAGATAGTACAGACCTATCTTTGTATGTGTGGAGTCTCCGCTGTTGTAAAATTACTGTTAGTAAAATTAAACTCATAGTTTGTGAATACCAAAAGATAGTAAACATACACAAAAGTGTAAATTTACCTTTGTGAATCAGGCCCAGTGTTTTCAGGTACAGGGCATGATTTATTCAGCAAATAATCTCAAAGTAAGTCACGCTTATGCACATTCAAACAACACATACTTTGAGAGTGAAGGACTTTTTCCAAGTGGGATAAGCAGATTTTCCAGACACACAAAGGTATATCCCCACTATACCACATGTAGTGTCTTGCATGATTTAGAATGGAACATTTCCGGCTCCCAGCAGATGCTATATCAATGTGACATAATCACTAGAATAGAAGGTAACAAAAGCTTAGTTTAGAATGTTGGAGTTCACAGGTACATGCAAAGGAATAAAGACGTGTGATGTACAGCTCTGTGTATGGCATAGTCATTGGCGGGTACCCAGGCTGGGGAAGATGCTAAAACTGACTATGAGATAGGGGATAAGAAACCCAAAAACATAAAGTGCTCTCCTGGAGAGTTTGCCTTGGTCCAAGCAAACTGCTCATGTATGCCACGTGTGCCTTCATCAAAGTGCTGAATCATAGGTGGGTGTATGTGGAGTAAAGGCACAGCTCCAGGCAGACTGAAGCTTTTGAATGAAAAGAAAGCTTCACTAAGAAGTCTACACATCCTTGGTCAAGAAACTATGACCATGACCATACAAAAATTTACCGTGCTGCCATGCAAAATAAAGTTACACATTGTATGGAGCCTCAACGCTGAAGGCAGATACAACCCTGTTTACAAAGTGCTATCAAATACAATCATAACTTGCTATATATTATTTAGAATAATAGCACTGGATGACACAATAAATAAAAAAGAAGCATAGGGTTATTACTCTTACCAGTGTCTTGATAAGTAGAGCATTAAGACCTCAGCATTGGGCGGGGAGGCCCAAGAAAAGGCGCTGGGGTTGTTCTTACTGAACTGCCCAATACCTGGAGCGGCAAACCACCAATGCTGCCGGGTGGCGACTCAGAACAACTCCAGAGTTCTTCACGAGTGACAATGCTCCAATGGAGACCAAGATGAAGGTCAAAACTCCAAAGAATGTCCTGGATGACATGCAGGCTGAACTATCATTGGGCCTTAGTCCTGATGCAGATTCCCAGGGACATCCAGCAATGCCTGTCAGAGACCCACCCTCAGTGTCTGCCACACCCATGAACAGTTACAATGCTGCTACCTTCCTAAAACCAACACCAACTTTTGATACCACCAAAAAGCAAAATATTTGCAATAGATGGACTGCCTGGATAGAGGCATTTGAAGATTTCATGAATGCACTTGAAGAGACCAATAACAGAAAGGTTAACAAATATCTCAAAAATGTTGCTGGTAATGGTGTGAAAGAAATCATAAAGAAAATGCAGAGAACTGACGAAGATGTCACAAGCTGTCAGCTTAGGAATGCATTGAATCTCAAGTTCAATCCAGTACCAAACTTTGATTCTGAATGATACGTTTTCAGTCCAGAATGTCAAAGAGTTGGTGAAACAATTGGTGAATTTGTTAAAAAGACTTGACACACTCATTAAACCCTGTAAGTTCAAAGAATTTAATGATGAGGAAGCCATGTGGTTTAGAGTTATTGATGGATGCTTGGCCTATTTATTCAGACGGCGAATGCTGAGAGAAACTCTTAGTCTGGCGCAAGTGTTGACATCTACCAGAGCTGAGGAACGTGCTGAGAAATAAGCTGCTAGCATGGAGGCCGGAGGTGCTGAGAGCGAGTCAGCCATGAGTACGAAAAGTAATAAGAAGCAAAAGACTGAATGACACAAAGTGATGTCTACACATAAAAAGAAGTTGTGTTTCACATGTGTTTTTTTGTTTCCACATAGAGGAAGGTGTCCTACCATTGGACAGGTATGCAAAGGCTATGGGAAAGAGAACCATTTTGTGACAATGTGTACAGTGAAGAAAAAAGTAAGTGAGTCATGGTACAAAGACAAAATGGCCACCAGAATATTTCAGAAGCAACGTTCGATGCATGGCCACCAGGCCAAGTGATAAAATCAGTTGATGCAAATAGATACTAAACGAAGTTGATCATTATATAAATCATTGTCAAACAGTTCTTCTGCCTAAATAATAAGTGAAAGTGAAGAAAGCGATTGTTCCATGTTGATGTTTACCTCAAACAAACGTGCACGTCAGACTGGTTACATGGGAAGAAAAATGTCAGTCAAAGAAAAGTCTACATGTCAAAGCAGCAAACAGGTTGCTTTTCATTTTCAAGACATTGTTGAAAAGGAACTTGAATTGTTACTTAAGCATGATATTATTGGGCGTTCCACTGGGTTACTCCCATAGTAGTGGTCCCCAAGAAGGACAGTGAAGGAGCTGTACATATGGGTTGTGTAGGGAAATGCCTCCCTTGGCATTGATACCCCCTAACGTTTTGCCTTTTGCTGATGCTAGTTATAATTGAAAGTGTGCTGGGACCCTGCTAATCAGGCCCCAGCACCAGTTTTCTTTCCCTAAACTGTACTTTTGTTCCCACAATTGGCACAGCCCTGGCACACAGATAAGTCCCCTGTAACTGGTACCCCTGATACCAAGGGACCTGTGGCCAGGGAAAGTTTCTACAGGCTGCAGCATGTATTATGCCACCCTGGAGATCAGCACATGCACACTGCCTCACAGCTTGTGTGTGCTGGTGGAGAGAAAATGACTAAGTCGACATGGCACTCCCCTCAGGGTGCCATGCCCACATCCCACTGCCTGTGGCTTATGTAAGTCACCCCTCAAGCAGGCCTTACAGCCCTAAGGAAGGGTGCACTATACCACGGGTGAGGTCATAGTTGCATGAGCACTATGCCCCTACACTGTCTAAGCCAAGCCTTAGACATTTTTAAGTGCAGGGTAACCATAAAGAGTATATGGTCTGGGAGTCTGTCAATTACGAACTCCACAGTTCCATAATGGCTACACTGAAATCTGGGAAGTTTGGTATCAAACTTCTCAGCACAATTAATCCACACTGATGCCAGTGTGGGATTTATTGAAAAATACACACAGAGGGCCTCTTAGAGATGCCCCCTAAATGCCAGTCTGACTCCTAGTGTTAGGCTGACCAGTTTCTGCCAGCCTGCCACAACCAGGCGAGTTTCTGGCCAAATGGGGTGAGTGCCTTTGTCATTCCGCGGCCAGGAACAAAGCCTGCACTGGGTGGAGGTGCTTCTCACCTTCCCCTGCAGGAACTAACACCTGGAGGTGAGCCTTAAAGGCTCATGCCTGTTGTTACAGCACCCCAGGGCATCCCAGCTAGTGGAGATGCCCCCCTCAGCCCCCCTCCCCCCCCGGACACAGCCCTCACTTTTGGCGGCAAGTCCAGAGGAGATAATGAGAAAAACAAGGAGGAGTCACCTACCAGTCAGCCCCTAAGGTGCCCTGAGCTGAGGTGACCCCTGCCTTTAGAAATCCTCCATCTTGGTTTTGGAGGATTCCCCCAATAGGAATAGGGATGTGCCCCCCTCCCCTCAGGGAGGAGGCACAAAGATGGTGTAGCCACCCTCAAGGTCAGTAGCCATTGGCTACTGCCCCCCAGACCTAAACATACCCCTAAATTTAGTATTTAGGGGCAAACCTGAACCCAGGAAATCAGATTCCTGCAATCTACAACAAAAAGAAGGACTACTGACCTGAAAGCCCCACAGAGATGACGGAGACGACAACTGACTTGGCCCCAGCCCCACCGGCCTGTCTCCAGACTCAAAGAACCTGCACAGCGATGCATCCAGTGGGACCAGTGACCACTGAGGACTCAGAGGACTGACTTGCACCTGAAGGACCAATAACCTCCTGAGGACAGAGGCTCTGTCCAGAAACAGCAACAAAAGTGCAACAAAGAAACAACTTTAAAGAGACTCTCACTTCCCGCCAGAAGCATGAGTCTTCACACTCTGCACCCGATGCCCCAGGCTCGAGCCCAGGACAACAAACACTGCAGAGAGGACTCCCAGGCAACTCCAACGACGTGGACACCCTGAGTCGACCTCCCTACACCCCCAAGGCGGCACCTGCATAGAGGATCCAGATGCTCCCTCTGACCGCGACTGCCTGGTAACAAAGCAACCCGACGCCTGGACCAAGCACTGCACCCGCAGCCCCCAGGACCGAGAGGAACCACCTACCAGTGTAGGAGTGACCAGCAGGTGGTCCTCATCCTAGCCCAGTCGGTGGCTGGCCCGAGAAGCCCCCCTGTTCCCTGCCTGCATTGCCTGAGTGACCCCAGGGTCCTTCCATTGATTTCTACAGCAAACACAGCACCTACTTTGCACCCTGCACCCGGCCGCCCCAGTGCCGCTGAGGGTGTGTTTTGTGTGCATGTGTGTCCCCCCCCAGTGCTCTACAAAACACCCCTAGTCTGCTCCCCGAGGAGACTGACTGTGTAAGTGGTTTACTTACCTGAAAAACTAACCAATACTTACCTCCCCCAGGAACTATTGATGTTGGCACTGTGTCCACTTTTAAAATAACTATTTGCCATTTTAACCAAAGCTGTGTGTACTACTGTTTTAAGTTCTATACTTACCTGTGTGAAGTACCTTGTTTTTTATGTACTTACCTCAAATTTGAATCCTGTGGTTCTAAACATAAATTAAGAAAATATATTTTTCTATATAAAAACCTATTGGCTTGGAGTGAAGTCTTTGATTGTGTGTTCCTCATTTATTGCCTGTGTGTGTACAACAAATGCTTAACACTACCCTCTGATAAGCCTACTGCTCGACCACACTACCACAAAAGAGAGCATTAGTACTATCTAATTTTGCCACTATCAACCTCTAAGAGGAACTCTTGGACTCTGTGCACACTATCTCTCACTTTGAGATAGTATATGCAGAGCCAACTTCCTACAGGTTGACAATATGCATCAGGCAAACAAAGCAATTCAACGAGAACAACATCCAGGGCTCCACATTGCTGACATGATAACATAATTAAATGGTGCCAAGGTCTTTTCTGGACTCGATTTAAATAAAGGTTATCATCAGTTGGAACTTGAAGAAAGCTGCAGGTACACTACAACAGTTTCTACAAATGTAGGTTTCTTTAGATATGAGAGACTTAGGCCCTCATTATGACCCTGGCGGTACGAAGACCGCCACATATGAGTGTGACGGGTTGGCCTCTGCCAACCCGCCACATTCCTTCCTGTACCGCTGCGGCAGTTGGACAGCCTGGCTGGAGATTAGCATCTCCGACCCGGTGGTCCAATGAAGACCACCAGGGGTATCAAGAGTCGGCTTTCCACCAGAGTTTCCGCGGCAGTAGCACCACCACGAAAACCCTGGTGGAAAGGCTACCGGTGACAGGAAATTTCTTTCCCTCCCAAACCCCCCTGCAATCGCAATACCCCCTTTCAATACCAGAACCCCCCACCCTCTTCTATAACAGCACCAACCTCCCCCCACCCCCTTCCAGTATAACACTCCCACCCTCCTTCCAGTACAGCACCCCTCCAGCCCCCGCCCCGCATACACGCACATGCACACATACACCCACATGCACCCCGCATACACTCATTCACCAACACTTACATACACGCATTCACTCACACGCATCCCTACTCGCATTCACTCACACGCATCCATACATGCATTCACACAAACATTCCAACACATGCTCACTTCAACAATCATACACACATTCAAACACCCATACACACATGCATACACACTTACATTCACACATGCAGACAAGGCCCACTCACGCATGCACACACAACACCCCCCACCCTACCACCCCCCTCCTCTGTCCGACGATCGACTTACCTTGGCCGGCGAGGTAGTCGTCCAGCAGGGAATAGGAACATGCACTTTCACCGCCGGCAGCGCCCCGTCCCCAGGACACTGCCAGGCCATATTACAGGTCATGATACAGCTGGTGGAGACCTTTTGGCAGGGCGGGCTGGTGCTGGAACTGCCCCTGCGCCTCCGACCGACAGCACAACTACTGGAAGATTTCTGCCCAGATTATGGTGGAAATCCTTCAGTACTCGTAATATGGTGGTCGGAAGACCACCAGCACTGGCACTCTTCTGGCGCCCCTGGCTTCAGCGGTCTTGTGAAAAGGCTGCTGGAGTCATAATGAGGGCCTTAGGTTTGGTGTGTCATCAGCTGCAGAACTTTTCTAAGATGTCATTCAACATGTCATACAGCCTGTTGTGGGTACATTCAACTATAGCGATAACATATTAACTTTACAAACTACAGAGAAGGAGCATGATAGAGCTCTCACACAAGTATGTCAGTTACTCAGTGATGCAGGTTTGACTTTGAATACGGACAAGTTCAACAAAACAAAACTGAAATTATTTGGCCATATCTTTTATGATGGGGGTATGAAACCTGACCCTGCAAAAGTACAAGCTTTGTCAAATGCTGTCCTTCACAAGATATTTAAATGGTACATTTGTTTCTTGGCATGGCCAGTTGTCATTCAAGATACATACAAGACTTTGCCACTGTTAGTGCTCCACTATAAGAGTTGATGAAGAAAAATGCTTTTTTCAATGGGCATGAGAATGTGAGAAAAGCTTCAAGAGAATAAAGCACACCATTGAAAATGATACAAAAATTGCATACTTTAATCCAAAAATTTAGACAGAGATTTTGGTTGATGCTAGCCCAGTCTGATTAGGCTCTATCCTTGCAAAGTATAGTGGATGCCCAAATGCTCAACGACATATTGTGGCCCATGCTATTAGATGTTTGTTCCAAACAGAGCATGCTTTCCCACAACCTGAGAATGAAAGTTCAGCTGTGGTATGGTGTTGTGAACATTTCCATGTATTCCTGTACGGACAACATTTTATGCTGGTACCTGATCAAGCTTTGCTGACCATCTTTGGCAATCCAAGAGCCAACATGCCTCCTCGCATTGAAAGATGGGGTCTATGATTACAAGAGTATGATTATGCGATTGTGCATCACCCAAGAAAGGATCAGAATCCATCTGACTACTTTCTGAGAGTGCCTATAAAAGGTCATGGTACTCATCCAAGACAGTTGAGGCTTACATTATTTAATTGTCAAGTCAAGTACACCAGCTGATGTATCGTTAGCCGAGATTATCATGGCCACAAGCCATGATAGTGATCTGCTGAAGTTAAAAGATATAGACCCTCATTACAACATTGGCGGTAAATCCCACTTACCGCCGTGCAGAAGACCGCCAACACACCACTGCGGCGGTGTAATTCGGCTACAGCTATTACGACCCACAGGCCGGAATCCGCCAAACTCCAGACACCCACACAAGACCTCCATGCCAAAGGTCAGTAATAAACTGGCGATAACAAAACCGACACCGTCACACCAACAGGAATACCCCCACACTATCACAACCTATGAATTCACGCAGCGGTCTTTCAACCGCGGTATTCCATTGGTGGTACACACAGCCGCGCTCAAAATACACACACCTATACAAAACACAACCACATTGGACAATTCGAAATATACACACCTGATACACATACACACACCACTCCCACACACTCAATACAATATAAAACACACACCCACATCACCCACAAACCCCTACGACACAAATTGAGAAAGAAGCACAGAGAGAGACACCACCATCAACAATACTAACATCCACAGGCACACAACACCATCACTCACACACCATCCACGCACCTCAGACAACACACACAAACACATACCCTCACACATCACAAAACACACACCACCCCACACATCACCCACTCCATGGCACTGCAAATACACCCCAGGTTCTCTGAGGAGGAGCTCAGGTTCATGGTGGAGGAAATCGTCCGGGTAGAGCCACAGCTATTCGGATCACAGGTGCAGCACACCTCCATAGCTAGGAAGATGGAGCTATGGCGCAGAATCATAGACAGGGTCAACGCAGTGGGACAGCATCCAAGAACACGGGATGACATCAGGAAGAGGTGGAACGACCTACGGGGGAAGGTGCGTTCTGTGGTCTCAAGACACCAGATTGCAGTTCAGAGGACTGGCGGCCGACCCCCACCTCCTCCCCACAACTAACATCATGGGAGGAGCAGGTCTTGGCTATACTGAGGGCCTCGCACGAGTAGCAGGAGGAATGGACTCTGGTAAGTCAAATCTTAACTATTACATCCCCCACCCAACCTGCATGCTATCACATACCCCACCCTCGCCCTCACCCCCATCATTCCAACATCTCAAATATGCCCCACTATCACAACCCACACATCCCAATACCAAGCCCTGCATGCAACAACAAAGAATGGACACCCATCTCCAAAGCATGTCAACTACAGATACCCACACAGATCCCCAAACCAACTATCACACAAGGTCCTACACAAGAATGCAAGCACTGGGGTACAGGGTCACCCACCCATTGCACACGATGGCACACACATATGCAATAATCATGCCTTTACACCCCTGCAGGACCCCTACCCAACGTCACTCAACAGGAGATTCCAGACATGTCAACTCCCCCCACAGAAGAGGCCCACAGTGATGACAGCAGCTCTGTCCAACTGGATCAAGATGACCAGACCGGCCCATCTGGGACCTCGGAACAGTTGGTTCCCCTGACACTGGCACATGCCACCACAGAGCCTCCCCCTCAGGAAACACCAGCACAGCACTCACCCAGCGGGCCCATACCTCTGTCCCCAGAACACGTCAAGCAGCAGTGTGTCCACCACTACAGGGAACCCAGGCAAACCCACCACCCCAAGAAAATCAGGGACCTGGGGGCAGTGGCAGTGGGCACACGGTTCAGAGGACAGAGGAACAGGAAAACGGGAACTGGGAGGACTGCTGTGCGACAGGGGGAGGACAGGCCCAGGGAATCCACTCTCCATGAGGCCCTTTCCAACATCCTGGGAGCGAACCATCATTCCCAGGAGACGATGACAAAGGTACTGGCCAAATTTCAGGAGTCTCAGCGGCTGCAGGAGGAACAGTATTTGGGGATCAGGGAGGAACAACACCCTGGTCACCATTGTAGGGGTGCTGAAGGACCTTGTGAACACCAGGAGGGACACTGTGGCACAATAAGGGGCCCCTGACACTAGCCTGGATGATGAACAGCCCAACACCTCTGCTGGTGCTAGTGGACAGGAGGCACCGCCACAGGACCACGACACCAGCACCCCACCCCCTGCAGATGGAGAACCACCCCGCAAACGGTCCCTGAGATCCAGGACAAAGACAGGGAACAATGCCAAGATCCCGCCAGGAAATGAGACCACCCTGAATGTCATCCTTCTGTCCCACTTCGTCACCCTGCCAATCCATCAACTGCCCTAGCTCCGCGTCCTATGCCCCTTTGGACAATGCACCTGTGAAACAAATAGACTGGACTCTGCCATGGACAATCCTCCACCATCACCCCTGCCCATTTTACAACCCCCTCCACTAATTTGCACTGAAATAAACACCCTTGAATCACAAAACAATCTGGAGTCAGTCTGTGCTTTCACAAATGTGTATTTGCAATAACTAAGGAAAATAGCAATGTCGATGGTAATGTCAACATACCTTAGACAGTAGGAAGACCTGAACAATCAGGAGTGAAACCCTCAAGCATCACAAAGGATGACTCGCATCATCATCGGGTAATACTCCACGCCAGGCTGGCAATGCAATGCCTGACGGGCTCCCCAATCAGGGAGCAGCCAGCCGTATTGTTCTAACTGGTAACTGATGAATATCAGCTATCTTAAACGACTGTGTCTAATGCAGGCACAGACGCACAAAGGAGAGAACACAGAGATCAAAAATAAAATTGGTTCTACATCACTGCATATTTCATAATTTTAATCAATAACCAGTGATGAGACCAAGGTTAAAAACAAGGGAAAGTAATCGGTTGAGTGTCAATGCTCAATTGCTTTCACAAACAATAAACTCATGGGGATGTCATTCTAGATGTCCCCTGAATTAGGTCAGATTCAGATTACTTTCCCTTCCACCCAACAGCCATCCACCTCACAACAGCCTCCAGCCCATGCACCTTCACCCAAAGTCAACAATCGTACACCTCCTACAACCACTACCTCTTCCTCCACTCCCAAACCACCTCCATCTACCAGTCCCAGTGTGTCTAAAAAGCTTTTCCTGTCTAATATTGACCTACACCTCCCCCCGTCCGTTCCCTAGGGCCCGCCTTTCCAGGTCCCAACCCAGCACCTCAGCCACCACATCACCGGGCACAGTGGTGCCAGCAACTGCAGGCTTTTGGAGTGCACCAAGCAACAGGGCTGCCAGTGTTCCACGGAGCGTGGGCAAAGACATTCCGCCACCTCCAAAAGTAAAACGTTGCCCACATCCCGGAGGGAGAAGGCGAAAACACCTGCCACCAAGGGCTCAGGCAAAACAAAAGTGGATAGTGGCAAGACAGCTGCGCCACCATCCAAGGTGGGGAAGGGCCAGAAAATCAAGGGCAGGTCCACGTCCACGCCAACCTGCACGGCAGACAAGACCGCCACCTGCACCGCCACCAGCACCACAGTCACTTAGCCCGCCACCAGCACCGCAGTCACTGAGCCCGCCACCAGCACCGCTGCCACAAAGACCGCCGCCAGCACCGCCGCCACAGAGCCCGCCGCTAGCACCAATGCCACAGAGCCTGCCGCCAGCACCGATGCCACAGAGTCTGCCGCAAGCACTGATGCCACTGACACCACCGCCAGCACCGCCAGCGGCCCCGGGACATCCCGAGCCAGTGGCACCACCACAGACATGGCTGCCATCCCCAGTGGTCAGTCGTACGAGGCTGGTGGTCAGTTCCAGGAGCCTGGGCAGCTTGCCTGTTGCACCACCGTCAGTGGAGTATCACATCCAATACCTCTGTCCTTGGCAGGATGAAGCATTCTGGGCACAAAGCCCCCTCCAGAACCAGTGGAGAAAGGCATCCACTACCTCAGTCCTTGGCAGGATGAAGCACTCTGGGCACCAAGCCCACTCCAGAACCAGTGGGGTATCACATCCACTACCTCAGTCCTTGGCAGGATGAATCACTCTGAGCACCAAGCCCCCTCCAGAACTAGTGGAGAAAGGCATCCACTATCTGAGTCTTTGGCAGGATGAAGCACTCTGGGCACCAAGCCCCCTCCAGAACCAGTGGAGAAAGGCATCCACTACCTGAGTCCTTGGTAGGATGAAGCACTATGGGCACCAAGCCCCGTCCAAGACCAGTGGAGAAAGGCATCCACTACCTGAGTCCTTGGCAGGATGAAGCACTCTGGGCACCAAGCCCCCTCCAGAACCAGTGGAGAAAGGCATCCACTACCTGAGTCCTTCACAGGATGAAGCACCCTGGGCACCAAGCTCCCTCCAGTACCAGTGGAGAAAGGCATCCACTACTTCAGTCCTTGGCAGGATGAAGCACTCTGGGCACCAAGCCCCCTCCAGAACTAGTGGAGAAAGGCATCCAGAAGCACTCTGGGCACAAAGCCCCCTCCAGAACCAGTGGAGACTGTTATCCACTTGAGAGACTGCGGCTTTGCACTCCCCAGGATGGAGCAGTGAGCAACCCACCCACGTGAGAGACTTGAGAGACTGGGGCTTTGTACTCCCCAGGATGGAGCAGTGGGCAACCCACCCACTTGAGGGACTGTGGCTTTGCACTCCCCAGGATAGAGCAGTGGGCAACCCACCCACTTGAGAGACTTGAGAGACTGTGGCTTTGCACTCCCCAGGATGGAGCAGTGGGCAACCCACCCACTTGAGAGACTTGAGAGACTGTGGCTTTGCACTCCCCAGGATAGAGCAGTGACCAACCCACCCACTTGAGGGACTGTGGCTTTGCACTCCCCACGATACAGCAGTGGGCATG
The DNA here is from genome assembly GCF_031143425.1 of Pleurodeles waltl. Taxonomy (NCBI): domain Eukaryota; kingdom Metazoa; phylum Chordata; class Amphibia; order Caudata; family Salamandridae; genus Pleurodeles; species Pleurodeles waltl. The sequence goes on from NC_090447.1 coordinate 1,259,786,754, forward strand.
GGGCCCCCTCGTGGAGCTAGCGTTGTGCACTCATCCGGCTGAGGTGCCCCCCCTTCCCTTCCCCCGGAGGTGCCTGTTCCATTTCGATCTGATGCCCCTGCAGTGTTCTCTCCATTTGGAGTCTGGTATCGAGTGTGGGCCTCGCCCATGTATTTTCGGCCCAGTGGTCCACGGACTATAAATGGTGCACTATCCGGACTTGTGTAGTTCGTGTACATAATTGTTTATACTGTATTTCAAGTTTTGACTAATGGATATTTATTTATTACAATTGTTCAACTCATTTCCTTTTGTCCTTGCGTTCTTCCAAGGGGGGTGTAAATGTGATGTTGCAGCAAGTTTTTGTGTGTATGTTGTTGTGGGTGAGGGTGGGAGTGTTGCGTGTTGTGTGTGTGTGTGTCACTCTCTTTTCCCTCCCCCCTCCCCTGTGTTGTAGGTGCAGTACTCACAGTGGTCGTCGCTGCAGTCTTTCGTGCTCCTGGTAGAGGAGCAGGAATACCATTGCAGGGAGTATTTGGAATTCTGGCTCCATGGCGTCCTGGTTCCTCGTGGAATGTGTAGAGGTGAGTGTTTTCCCTTCCAAGTCCTGTTTCTGCCGTGTTTTTGTTTGCGTTGGTTCCGCCCCGGAAAAGGTGGCGGGTTGGCCTCTCATAATAGTGTGGGCAGTACATTGTCTTCCACCTGACCGCCGCAGTGTTTGTTTCTACCCCCTTGGCAGTCAGAGTGTTAAAGTGGCTGTCCATGTTGGCAGTTTCCGCCATGGTCGTGATTCCATTTTTTTTACCGCCGGCCTGTTGGCGGTCTTGCCGCCGATTTAACACCGACCGCCAGGGTTGTAATGAGGGCCATAATTACGTATCAGTCCTGGAATAAACACATTTAACCTCTCAACAATGATGGTGAACATCAAAAGTACAAACATGTCAAAGATGAATTATCCATAACTCAAGAAGGAATTATACTGCAAGGATCAAGAATCCTGATTCTGGAGAGTCTGTAACAGGAAGTGATTAAAGTGGCTCACTTAAAAAAAAAAAAAACTCTGGTTCTACTGATTGGGTTTTTGTCATTTTGGTGTCAATTTATTTATTAAGATATTCTCTATTTTTCTAAAATTGTTTTGGAATTTTTCTTGGGATGTGTGTTGACTTAAGTACTGTTTGAATACTGTTGAGTACTGCATAATACTTTTCACATTGCCTTTAAAGAAAAGCCTGGCAGCTCTGTGCCATAGCTACCAGAGGGTTGAGCTAAGGTTTATATAGTGACTTTTGTGGTACACTCTGACAAGGATAGTGGTTCTCACTTGAGCGGGTTCATACCCCCTAAACTAATAACCCAATTTATAACACTGAGCACTCAGATCTGTGAACCAACGGTGAATACGATCATTGATTAAGAAGGTCTCTGACTGCTCTTCATTTCTTTGGGGACCTGTGTCACTCACTCCTGAACCTGAGGATACTCTTTGCATTGTCAGTCCCTGATGACTCCAAATGCAAAACCATGAAAACTAATAGATCAGTTACCAAAATACCAAATTGTAGTGGGTAGCTATTTGACCTACCTCATGAATATCAATTAGTTAAGGGTCAAATTGTGGCCCACTATCATTTGCTGCCACCACAGAGATAGTGGCCTTTCAGGGTCTGTAAACCAGCAAGTCTGTGACTTCTTTTAAGTCAAGCAAGTATTGTTTTTTTTTAAATGCAGCTTATTTTCCTTAAAAGAAAACGGGATGCACTAAAAAAATAAGTTTCACAACCTTTTTTTAGGAGTAAGCAGTGGTTCAATGGGCCGTTGTTTACTTCTAAAAAATGCCTTTTTTAATATTCACAAAGGGGAAGGGAATCATTTGCAAATGAGTTACTACCTATTTTGAGGTGTTGGTAAAATATTAATATTTTGCAACCTAATTTTGGTTGCAAAACATTAACACATACCATAAGGAACGACTATTTGTAATGAGCACCCTAAACTCGGCCCTTCAGAATACTGATTTGCTATGGTTTCCTAAACACATTTAACAATTCAGAAAACCTTTACAGTTCACGTTCATTCTGACCGTAACTGAGGGGACTTGTTATTTACTGTGAGTGAGAGCTAATTCCACGGGTGCTCTGGGGCCCAAACGGTGCTACTCCACTGAAAACCTGTGATTGCAACCAGCCTGACATGGTGGCCCTTACAGTTTGTTAGAGCACTGCGTGCACACCATAATGTACTAATATCTCCAGGTAGCCTCTAAAACCTGTGCTGGACCATCTTAGAATCACTACTGGTCCCCGGAACTGTGTATGGTAAATCTTTGTTACCAGCAGTGCTTAGACAGCGGTGCATCCTAGAAGCACCAGTAAAGAAGACACATTCTGGGACTTGAGATTTTGCCTCTTTTCTTTTTCCAACCAGAAGGCCTTCTTTCAAAGCTTTTGAAACCAGTTCACGTTTAGGTCAGAGTTGATTGGCAGTTGGGCACAGTCACTGTAAGGAGGGAAAAAGTCCTTAAATACTGTGATGAAGGGAAAATTAGGATAAAGGGGAGTATATCACACCATGTGCAAAAGCGGAGTTATTTGTAGCAAGCCTTATAGTGACCTCCATTGTTATCAAAAGACAGAAACCGAACATCTAAAGACTTTACTGATCCACACGTTATAGTTTTGTAACTGATAGTACAATGTTTACAGTCATAACTCAGTCCTTGAAGGTGCTGGGACCTTTCTACTTCCAAGTGTACTTTCTAATTTGAAGCAGACTGCCTTTCTACCTTTAAATAAAAAAGACTACTGCTCACTGGATAATGTTTCTATCATACATGATTACTATGCTAAGTTCCAAACCTAAAACCACCTCCTGGAGTACGTCTTCACTGCTCACCCAAACTACCAGTTTGACATCAGTCCTAATAAAGGGAGTAAAGGGTTTTGAAAATCATGTGGAATAGTATATAGTGGTAATTAAGAGTATTAAAGGACTCAAAGGGAAGGCCCGAGAACTTTGAAAAAATGTCAATGAAAAGTATGGAATCTGAAAAAGAAGGTCAAATGAAATGAGCATTCTAATAATAGCCAGCAACTAAAAGTGGACAAGAATACACAGCATAAGCTCAGGGAATGTTGCTTTACTCCTGCAGGCAAAAACTTCATAAAATTGAATTTCCCAGGACTGAAATCAGGTCAGAAAGTATCCAAGTTGCTGTCTCAGATGAAAAAGGCTACACCAGTACCCCTCACTTATGGTATCCTTGGCTGCCTGGGAGGTTTAATTTTTTAATCTTTCAATATTTCCTCCTAGCTTCTAAGAGAACATCCACATATATATGTTGCTTTTGGGCTGCTTCACATTAAAGGCACTAGGCCTATCCACACAGGTGAGGCACTATTTTTATTGGAAGACTTGAGCAAATGCCAGGTGGAAGGAAGTTTGTGGCTCCCCACAGATTTGCAAACTTTCCTTCACAGAAATGTGAGGAAAATGTGTCATTGTAGTCAAAGTTTGAGGTTTGCAAGGGAATCTGGGTAAAGAAATCTGGTGGAGCCATGTGAGTTAGCCCATGCTGGATACTTCTAGGTATCTATTTTTAAAAAATATACAGGTTTGCTATTTTTCCTTAGGTTCTATATGAGCTAGGTTCCAAAATGTACAGCGCCCACATTGGAAAAAAATGACAGTTTTCAGTGAAAAATGCAATGCATCCATGTTGTGTTTGGACCGTTTCGCAGACACTGGGCCTACCCACAGAAGTGAGATACCATTTTTATCAGGAGACTTGGGGATAGCCAGGTAGATCGAAGTTTGTGCCTCCCCGCTGATTCCATTACTTTTCATCACAGAAATGAGAAAAATGTTTGTTTTTTTGTCATAATTGAGGTTTGCAAATGATTCTGGGTAAAACAACTTGTGAGTGCCATGACAGTCAGCCCACCCTGGGTACTCCTAGGTGTCTAGTTTAAAAAAAATTACAGGTCTGCCAAGTTTCCATTGGTGCCTGTTGAGCTAGGGTCCAAAACCTATGGCTACCCACATTGGAAAAAAGGATCAGAATTTGGTGGAAAAATGTGATGCATCAATTTTACATAGGGAACTAGACCTAGCCACAGAAGAAAGGTATCATTTTTATAGGGAAACTTGGGGGAATGCCGGGTGGATGGAAGTTTTTGACTCCCACATATTCCAGAACTTTTCATCAGAGAAATATGAGGAAAATGTGTGTTTTTTCAGTCGAAGTTTCAGGTTTGTTGGGATTCTATTTAAAAAAAAACCTGATGAGAGCCACATAAACCAGCCTGCTCTGGATTCCTCTAGGTCTATAAGTTTAAAAAATGTACAGGTTTGCTAGTTTTCCCTAGGTGCTGGCTGAGCTAGGATCAAAATCTGCAGCTACCCATGTTGGAAAAAAAGGGTCAATTTTTGGCGGAAAATGTGATATGTCCATGTTGTGTTTTAGGCCGTTTCCTGTCTTGGGCACTAGGCCTACCCACCCAAGTAAGGTACTATTTTTATCGGGATACTGTTGGAAATGCCAGGTGGAATGAAGTTTGTGGCTCCCTGCCGCTTCCATAACTTTCCATCACAGAAATGTGAGGAAAATTTGTTTTTTGTCAAAGTTTGAGGTTTGCAAGGAATTCTGGGTGAAAAAACCTGGTGAGTGACAGGCAAGTCCGCCAACCCTGGACACTCCTAGATGTTTTGTTTAAAAAAAATGTATAGGTGAAGTAGGTTTCCTTAGGTACCAGCTGAGCTTTGGTTCAAAATCTACACCTACCCACATTGGTCAAAAAGGGTCAGGTTTTAGTGTAAAAATGTGATGCATCCATGTTGTGTTTTGGCCCGTTTTCTGTTGCGGGCCCTAGGCCTACCACACATGTGAGGTACCATTTTTATTTGGATACTAGAGGGTAATGCTGAGTGGAAGGAAGTTTGTGTCTCCCCACAGATTCCAGTACTTTCCATCACGGAAATGTGAGGACAACGTGTTTTTTAGTCAAATATTGACATTTGCCATGTATTCTGGTGTGGGAAAGTCATCCTTTAAGCCTGATCACCCCATTTTATCCAGACTGATATTGGTGGTAACTGGCTCTGCCCTGGGCTCTGGTAAACAGGCCCAGGGCCAGTGCTATGATTAAAAGGTATATGGTACTCTGTATAATTACAATTACAATTGACAATGACAGACCCCTGTAAGGCCCTAGTATGTAATAGGGCAGGGGGATTCAAACTAGCTATAAGTTCCTCATATATAATAGGGCAGGGAGATTTAGAGGCCCAGCAGATTTCCTGCACTGGAATGGGCACTGCTGTCATTTTTAAAAGGCATCCTTGCCTTCTAGATTGTCTTTAAAAAGTTAAATGTGTGCAAATTCGACTTATGGAATTAAAAGTACTTCCGGGGTTACCTTATTTTACAAATAGCTAACCCCTAAGGTTGCCCCAGGGACCCGGGGGATGGAGTGCCCTGTAACTCTAAACAAGGACATTATAAAATATGTTTTATACACCCAGGTGAGGGTAAAGCTGCCCATTTCATTTTCCCCATTGTAGATACTTAGAGCCTGACTTATGAAAAGTTAGTGCTGCCTTATCATCATTTTTTGATGCAAAAGTGGCTCAGACTTACAGAATATAACTATATTTTGTAAGTTTGTGCCGCTTTTGCGTAAAAAAATGACGAAAAGGCAGCATTAACTTTTCATAAATCAGGCCCTTAGCTTCATAGGCTAACACTGGAATATTTCATATCAGTATCAATATTGCTGGAAGGAGCTAAATGTGTCATTCAAGGTCTCAAAAGATAAGTAATGATAACTAATGCAGAAAAGAAGTTAAAGGGCTTTCTCTTCTGTGAACCAAAATCCAGCCTTCTAGTGGCCTCTACTGATTGGTCAGCCTTAACAGACTTAGCAAGCTGCTTTGATGAGGTGTTAAGAGGCCTGAATAAAGCAGGGGTTATCTGCTAGGGATAGCTCTACAACTGCAGACACAGGCCAAAAAGGGGACTAGGTAAATCAAACTGGGCTTCAAAGACAACAGGACGGAAAGAAATGCCAGCCAGACCTACCCCCGCTTCCTCTACCCCTCAGCCAGATGGCAGGCCCTGGAAAGGAATTTGCAGAGGATCTGGGGGTGGGTATTAATGGAAATGAGCCACACCAGTAGTTTGGTTAGCCAGGTCTTACTCTGCTGGAGAAAAATCCTTCATCTTGGATTTTTTAAGTGCTTTGTGTTGTGGGACAAGAATATGCCACATTTTTGGGTGGCAACTTGCATTTCACTGGACAAGGATGCCTCCCTGGTTGTTCCCCCAGACCATTGAATAAATATGTGTGAGCTGCAGTGCAACGCAGATCTGCTGCGTGACACTACAGGGAGAATAAGGATTGCCCTGCTGGAACACTGGTCTGTACCCCAAAGGACTGCTTTCTGAAGGATTGCTCCTGCTGCACACTGGAACTACAGCCCTAAGGACTTTGCCTTGCTTCTAAAAGGACTACGGAGTTGACTCCCTGAAAGCAACAGGTTAACAGAGCTTCTCTGCACTAACTTTCTCAAGACATCCCCAGCTTAGAGTGTGTCCGGTGGACTTTTAAGGATTTGACAAAGTGCATCGTGGGAATTGTGGTCCCAATCTTCCAAGGACCATCTCAATGCTGCTAAACCCTTGGATTTGTGTTTCAGACACTTTGAGACCCAAAGGAGAACTTCTGGAAGGAGATCCAGGAGTTTGGAGAACTTTTGGAGAAAAGCTCCATTAAGTGTCTGACCTGTCAACGAGAGTGAAGCTGCTGCTAATGAACTGAGACCCAACTTGAATTTCAAGTTCATCCCACTGAAGATCAAGAGCTTTTCCCCATCGACAAGACTTCCAGGATTTGACCGGGGCCCAGTTACATTGGATCCCAGCCTGACGAGGAGCATCACCTGACGATGAGAAAAAAACCCCAAGAAAAGCAACTAACTCAGAAGATAAAACTTTGACCAAAGCCTTTCGCTCCTTGTATCCGAGCAGAACTCCATCACAGTCAGCCTCAAATTGTGACATGATCCAGGTCCAGCGCTGCCAGATGTCCCCAGTCAGCACTATTGATTTTTAGGCACTAGAAAACACATTTTTGGATTTAATCTTTAAAAATTCATATACTGGATTTTTGTAGTGTTGGTATCTTACTTAATTACTTTATTGGTGTACATAAATGCTTTACATAACTTTCTCCTAAAGAAAGCCTGCCTGCTTGTTGCCAGCTAACACTGGTTGAGCCAGGGGCTAATGTATTGAGAATTTGACTGGACCTTCTGTTGGGGTGGTGGACCTAGTGCTAGTAATAGGTGTATATTTATCCCTACTAATAACCCAGCCTCCAGCATCTGGGTGAAGAAAAACCTGATAAGAGTCATTCAAGTCAGCCTACCCTGGCTACCCATAGGTGTCTAGTTTAAAAAAATGTAAAGGTTCGCTATGTTTCCTAAGGTTCCGGCTGAGCTATGGTCCAAAATCTACACCTACCAACATTGGAAAAAAGGGTCAATTTTCAGTGGAATAATGTGATGCGTCCATGTAGTGTTTTGGGCACTAGGCCTTCCCACAAAAGTCAGGAGACTTTGGGAATACCATGTTGATGAAAGTTTGTGTCTCCTCACAGATTCCAGAACTTTTCATCACCGAAATGTGTGGAAAATGTGTTTTTCTAGTCAAAGTTTGAGGTTTGAAGGGATTCTGGGAAAAAAACCTGGTATGAGTCACTCAAATCAGCACCACCCTGGCTACCCACCCCCTAGGTATTTTGTTTTGAAAACTGTACAGATTTGATAGTTTTCCCTAGGTGTAGTCTGAGCTACAGTCCAAAATCTACAGCTACCCACATTGGAAAACAATGTTTAGTTTTTAGTTGAAAAATGCAATTCACCCAGGTTGCGTTTTGGGCTGTTTTCTGTTGCGGACCCTAGTCTTACTCACACAAGTGAGATACCATTTTTATCAAAGGATTCCAGAACATTCCATCACAGAAATTTGAGGAAAGTGTATTTTTTAGTCAAAGTTTGACTTTTGTAAGGGTGTCTGGGTGAAGATAAATTTTTTGGTTTCAAGCCAGCTTTCACTCCCAAAGGCCCAGGAACTGGATTGGGACCACTTGGCAAGTCAGGATCCTCCGCAGGAGTACGCTGGTGCTGTCAGGGGAAGTCTTTGATGTCACTGAGACTTCTTAAATGGGGGCAAGCTCAGTCCAACCCCCAGAAGAAACTTCACAAGCAGGATTTCAGAAAGCAAAGTCCAGTCCTTTCTCTCTTAAGGCAGAAGCAGCAGCAGCAGGCCAGCATAGCAAAGCAAAAGGCAGAGTAGCAGGTCCTCCTCAAGCATCAAACTCTTCTCCTTGGCAGAGGTTCCTCTTGATCCAGAATAACCTAAAATTGTGGAGTCAGCAGTCCAATAGTTATACTCATTTCTACCTTTGAAGTAGGCAAATATTCAAAGGGAAGTCTTTGTAGTGCATAAGACCATGCCTCTTCCTTGCCCTGCCCCAGACACACACTAAGGGGTTGGAGACTGTATTGTGTGAAGACAGGCACAGCCCTTTCAAGTGCAAGTGTCAGCTCCTCCCTCCCACTTTGGTCCAGGAAGACTCAGCAGGATATGCAGGACACACCTCAGCTCCCTTTGTGTCACTGTCTAGAGTGAATTCAAAAAAAGCCCTACTGTCAGTCTGACCCAGATGTGTATTCAGCAGCCCGGCAGAGGCACAGAATGGTTAAGCAAGAAAATGCCCACCTTCTAAAAGTGGCAATTTCAAACTGGCAATCTAAAAACCAACTTTACCAAAAGATGTATTTTTATATTGTAAGTTCAGAGACCCCAAACTCCAAATCTGTATCTGCTCCCAATAGGAACTGCACTTAAAATATAAATAAAAGCAATCCCTATGTTAATCAATGGGAAAGATAGACCTTGCAATAGTGCCAACTGAATTTGGCAGTATTTCAATACCAGGACATGTAAAACACAACAGTACATGTCATACCTTTTAAATACACTGCTCCTTGCCCATTGGGCTACCTAGGGCCTATCTTAGGGGTGACTTACATGTAGCAAAAGGGAAGGTTTAGGCCTGGCAAGTGGGCACACTTGCAAGGTCGAATGGCAGTAAAACACTGCACACACAGACACTGCAGTAGCCGGTCTGAAACATGTTTACAGGGCTGCTCATGTGAGGGCCACAATCTGAGCTGCAGGCCCACTAGTAGCATTTGATGTACAGGCCCTGGCACTTCTAGTGTGCTTTACTAGGGACTTAGCAGTAAATAAAATATGCCAATTGTAGGAAACTACCCTCTTATTGGCATGTTACCTCCAATTTCTGTCTGATGTCAGTGTGTTTGACTGTGTTCACTGGGAACCAGGTAATTAGGACCCCAGTAATTATGCTCACTGTCCTCTAAATTTTGTCACATCATACTGGTAACCAGTATTTCACCCAAAATTGGCATACTGGTCACCCCTTTTAAGTCTCTAGTATATGGTACTTAGGTACCCAGGGCACTGGGGTTCCAGGGGATCTTTTTGGGCTGCAGCATTTCTTTTGCCACCCGTAGGGAGCCCATGCAAAGGCTTCTACAGGACTGTCATTGCAGCTTGTGTAAAATGGTGCATGCACCCTTTCCCTGCCATTTACACTGCACCAGGTCACTTATAAGTCACCCATATGTCAGGCCTTTCAACCATGAAGGCTGGATGCAGAGTACCAGTGTGTGAGGGCACTTCTGCACTAGCAGAGGTGCCCCCACATCGTCCAGGACCATTTTCCCGGACATCGTGAGTGCGGGGATGCCATTTTACGCGTGCACTGGACATAGCTTCACAATGGTAACTCCGAATATGGCCATGTTTGGTAACAAACATGTTGGAATCATACCCCAAGGCTTTTACAAGCCTCCTTAGAAGGCTCCCAGTACTGCCTTAGAGCCTTATGAGGTTTTCCAGGCAGCCCTAGCTGCTGCCACCTCATAGACAGGTTTCTGCCCTTCTGTTGCTCAAGCAGCTCAAGCCCAGGAAGGCAGAACAAAGCATTTCCTTTGGGTGAGGGTTGTTACACCTCCTCCCTTTGTAAATAGGTGTTAGTCTCCCAGAGCCTCTGAAAATGCTTTGAAGGGCACAGATGGTTCCCTCCTTGCATAATCCAGTCTACACCGATTCAGGGACCCCCAGTCCCTGCTCTGGCAAGAAACTGGACAAAGGAAAGGGGAGAGACCACTCCCCTGTCCATCACCACCCTAGGGGTGGTGCTCAGAGCTCCTCCAGAGTGTCCCTGGATTTTCACATCTTGGATTCCAAGTGGCAGGGCACTCTGGGAGCATCTGAGTGGCCAGTGCCAGCAGGTGACGTCGGAGCCCTACCCTGATAGGTGCTTACCTGTGTAGCTGACAAATCCCCCTTTCAGGGCTATTTAGGATCTCTCTCTCTTGGGTGGTTCCTCAGATTCAGATTGCAAGACTCCAGCAGGAATCCTCTGCATCCTTTACTTCACCTTCTTACCAAAGAAACTGTATCTGGACCCTCCAGGAACTCTACAAACTGCAACAAAGTAGCAAAGGCCACCTCTGCAACATTGTAACTTAATCTCCTGCCAGCAACTGCAACTGTTTCCAGGTTGTGCATCCTCCGAGGACTGCCTTTTTTCAGCCTGCACCAGAAGAATGAAGGAATCTCACTTGAAGTGAAGGAGTCACTTCCCTGCTTCAGCAGGCACCCCTCTGCGGCGATGACTGGTGGCTTGGGTCCCCTCTCCTGACAATGTACGTGGATCCAGCATCACAGGTGGTGGACTGAAGTGGTTCCGAAGGTCCTGACATCCTACTATCCAACTCTGGTGGAGGTAAGAGCTTGCCTTCCCACGCAAGACAGTACCCCCGTGCACCGCGTGTTTTGCAGTTGCCAAGGCATGTTGGCTTCCTTCCATGAAGTTCTTCATGCACCATGCAGCTCCAGTGCCCAGCACTCTATCCTGAGACGCACAGCCTCCTGCGTAGTTCTCCAGCGGCATGGAATCCCCATGTGTAGTGCTGCATGGGCCTCCTTTTGCACCTTCTTTGTCCCTGTGCTGAGGGACTCCTTTGGCACGCTGCCTGGTCTTCTGAGGGCTCTCTGAGTTGCTGAGAGCCCCCTCTGACTCCTCCTCCTGGATAGAGTCCACCAGGTCCCTCCTGGTCCCAGGCAGCACCATTTTCCGCTAACCGCGAGCTTTGCGTGTGCCAAGACTTTTTGGTGGAATCCAGCAACGCAAACCAGACTGCAATCATCCATCTGTCTTCTTGGGTGCAATACTGACTGTTTTTCTTCACCGGTGGTTATTCTTTTGCACCTTCATCTGGGTTACCAGGGGCTCCTGTTCTCCCTGGACTCGTCAGTGCTTCTTGGACTTGGTCCCCTTCTTCTGCAGGTTTTCAGGTCCATGAATCCATCATTGGTGTCTTGCAGTCTCTCTTCTGGTTCCTTCATAATCTTTTTTCTCTTGTTCTTGTGTGTTCTAGAGAAGTTACTTTGATTTACTCCTACTTTCCTGGGATCTGGGGTGTGTTCTATTGCTTACCTTTGGTGTTTTCTAATACTCCCAGTGCCCCTCTACACACTACACTTGCCTAGGTGAGAAACCGACTTTCGCATTCCACTTTCTTAGTATATGGTTGGTGTTCGCCCTAGGCCCATTTCTATCTATTGTGATTTTCACTAATTGCACTGTTTTCTAGCTGTTTTCACAGCTATTTCTGCATACTAGTGTATATAATTTGTGTATTACGTATCTCCTATGGGAGTATAGTCTCTATGGTATTTTTGGCATTTGTGTAACCAAAATAAAGTACCTTTATTTTTGTAGCACTGAGTATTTGTTCATGTGTGAGTACTGTGTGACTACAGTGGTATTGCATGAGCTTTGTGTGTCTCCTAGTTAGGCCTTGGCTGCTCATCCACACTACCCCTAGAAAGCCTGGCTTCTAGAACTGACTACATGTCACTAATAAGGGATAACTGGACCTGGTATAAGGTGTAAGTACCTTTGGTATCCACTACAAACCAGGTGATAGACCTGACAGCCTTTTGGTGGTCACTCCTAACTTTTTGCCTGCCTCCCTCCACTTTTTGGACACTGTTTATGCTGATTTTAGGACTCTGCACACTTTAACAGTGCTAACCAGTGCTGAGGTGCATATGCGTTCTCCCTTAAAACATGGTGACATTGGTTCATACTCAATTCGCTTATTTAATCTACTTGTAAGTCCCCAGTAGAGTGCACTACATGTGCCCAGGGCCTGTAGATTAATTACTACTAGTGGGCCAGCAGCACTGATTGTGCCACCCACATAAGTAGCCCCTCAACCATGCCTCAGGAGTGCCATTGCAAGGCCTGTGTGTGCAGTTTTACTGCCACTTCGACTTGGCATTTAAAAGTACTTGCCAAGCCTGAAACTCCCCTTTCTCTACATGTAACTCACCCCTAAGTTAGGCCCTAGGTACCCCATAAGGCAGGCTGCTATGTAGGTAAAAGGCAGGACATATACCTGTGTAGTTTATATGTCCTGGTATTGTAGAACTCCTAAATTCGTTTTACACTGCTGTGAGGCTTGCTCCTTTCATAGGCTAACATTAGGGCTACTGTTTGAGTGGTAGATTCTGATCTGAAAGGAGTAACAAGGTCATATTTAGTATGGCCACAGTGGTAATACAAAATACTGCTGACTGGTGAAGTTGGATTTAATATTACTATTTTAGAAATGCCATTTTTCAGAAAGTGAGCATTTCTCTGCACTTAAATCCTTGTGTTCCTTACAATCCATTCATGGCTAGGTTAGTTGACAGCTCCCTTGTGCATTTCACACAGACAACCCCAAACACAGGATGCTCAGTCACACCTGCACACATCTGAATACTGAATGGGTCTTCCAGGGCTGGGAGGGTGGAGGTCCTGATACTTACATTTGAAAGGGCAGTGGCCTGCCCTCACACAATGGACTGCCAAACCCCCTACTGGGACCCTGGCAGACAGGATGGAACTTAAAGGGGGGCCTTGTGCACTTCTAAGCCATCCTTTGAAACCTCCACCACTTCAAAGGCACATTTCGGTATTTAAACAGGGCCTCTGACCCTACCATCTCAGACATTTCTGGACAAGATACCACTAGTGAAGAAACTCTGAACCAGAACCTGCAACCTGCCAAGAGGAGCTGGCTGGCTGCCCAAAGGACTCACCTGACTGCTTTTCTGCATTGGACTGCTGCCCTGCTGTTGCCCTGTGGCCTTGCTGCCCTCTGGCTCTGCTGAGAAGTGCTCTCCAAGGGCTTGGATAGAGCTTGCTTCCTGTTTCTTGAAGTCTCAGGACCAAAAAGACTTCCTCCTGCAAAGAACTCCTTGTGTGGTGAAAATTCAATGCACAGCCTGCCATAAATGACGCACAACCTGCATTGCGGTGAGAAAATCACCACACGCTTAACCAGAACAATGCAGCCCGGCTCCCCGAGAGAAGATTGACGTTGCGTTGCGACCAGAACTGTGTCGCACAGCCCACTGGATCGACGCATAGCCGGGCCAGAACGACGCAGCCCGACTTCCTGTGAGAAGAATCAACGCAGCGCCTGCCGTGCAACAGAAATTTCCCTGCATCGCCCACCGGATCGACGCAAGCTTGTGTGACTTTGTCCTGCATGCCCAGGATTTCTCTGCATCATCCCCGGGGCATCTGAATACCCTGCAACCCGAACAGGATCCAAGACAGCACACCGTAAATTGATGCAAAGCCTTCCATGCGTGGAAAATTATCGGCACATCGTCTGTGTTCCCTCTGAGACACCGACGCACACCTTCCTGTTTTCCACGCATCTCCTCCTCTGTGGTCCCTAGAGGAGAATTTGAACGCAAACTAGGTACTTTGTGCTTGCAAGAGACACTTGTTGTTTTTTTAAAGACTCTGTTTATCATTCTCTGAAGTGATATTTCAACGTGTACTTAGCAAATCTTGATCGTTTTGACCTGCATTTAATCAGATACATATTATATATTTTATTAAACACTGTGTGATGTATTTTTGTGATGTTATACTGTGTTGTTGCATGATTTATTGCACAAATACTTTACACATTGCCTTCTAAGTTAAGCCTGACTGCTCAGTGCCAACCTACCAGAGGGTTGGCACAGGATAATTTGGATTGTGTGTGGCTTACCCTGACTTGAGTGAGGGTCCTTGCTTGGACTGGGGGTAACCTGACTGCCAACCAAAGACGCCATTTCTAACACCAGGCCAGCCTCCTACACTAGTCATGGATAAACCAATCACCAATACAGTTTATACAGTGAATATATGTACTTTAGCAGTGGTAAAGTGCCAAGAGTTCTAAAGCCAACCAAAACAGGACAGAAAAAGTAGGAAGGTGGCAAAATGTTTGGGGATGACCCTGCAAAAAGGCCAAGGTCCAACACGTCCATGTTGTGTTTTAGGCTGTTTTCTGTTGCGGGCACTAGGCCTACCCACACATGTGAGGTACCTTTTTATCAGAGGAGTTGGGCAAATGCCAGGTGGAAGGAAGCTTGTAATTGCCTCTAGATTCTGGCACAAAAATGTGAGGAAAAGGCATTTTTTGTCAAAGTTTGATGATTACAAGAAATTCTGGGTGAAAAATTCCTGGTGACAGCCTTGTGAGTCAGCTCACCCTGGATACCCTAGGTGTCTAATTTTCAAAAATGTACAGGTTTGCTAGATTTCCCCAGGTGGCAGCTGAGCTAGGGTCCAAAATCGACAGCTACTGATGATAAAAAAGAATTGGTTTACATTGGAAAAATGTGATGTGTTCATGTTGTGCTTTGGGCCGCTTCCTGTCGGGCACTAGTCCTACCCACACTAGTGAGATACTTTTTTATCAAGAGACATGGGGAAATTCTGGGTGGATGGAAGTTTTCGGCTCCTACAGATTCCTGAACTTTCCACCACAGATGTATGAGGAAAATGTGCTTTTGTAGTTAAAGGTTGAGGTTTAGAAGGGACTGTGAGTCAAACAAAACCTAGTGAAAGACGCGCAAGTCCGACCACCATGTATAGTCCTAAGTGTTCTGTTTTAAAAAATGTGCAGATTTGCTAGGTTTCCCTAGGTGCTGGTTAAGCTAATATCCAAAATCTACAGCTACTCACATTGGTAAAAAGGGTCTGTTTTTATGTGGAAAAATGTGACACATCCTTGTTGTGTTTTCGACTGCTTCACATTGCAGGCGTTAGGCCTAGCAACACAAGTGAGGTACTATTTTTAACAGAAAATTTGGGCGAATGCCGAGTGGAAGTTTGTCGGTTCCCGCAGATTTCTGAACTTTCAATCTTGGAACTGTGCTGAAAATGTGTTTTTTAGTCAAAGTTTAAATTTTCCAAGGAGCTCTGGGTAAACAAATCTGGTGATAGCTATGCAAGTCAGACCACCCTGAATAGCCCTAGGTGTCTACTTTTCAAAAATATGCAGGTTTGCTAGGTTTCCATAGGTGCTGGATAATCTAGGGTCCACAGTCTACAGCTACTCACATTGGAAAAAAGGGTCCATTTCATGAGGAAAATGTGTTGCATCCATGTTGTTGTTTGTGCTGTTTCACATTGCAGACACTACACCTAACCACACAGGTGAGATACCATTTTTATCAAGAGACTTGGAGAAATTCCAAGTGGATGGACGTCTGTGGCTCCCCACAGAATCCAGAATTTTTCACCACACAAATGTGAGAAAAATGTGTTTTTTAGACAAAACTTGAGGTATGCAAGGGATTTTGGGTAAGAAAACCATTGACAGCCACTTGAATCAGTTCACCCTGGGTACCCGTAAGAGTCTAGTTTTAAACAATGTACAGGTTCGCTAGGTTTCCGTAGTTGGTAGTTGAGCTAGTTTTCAAAATCTACAGCTACCCACATGGAAAAAAACAGGTTGGTTTTCAGTGAAAAAAATGCAATGCAGCCTTGTGTTTTTCACCAATTCTTGTTGCGAGCGCTAGGCCCACCCACACAAGTGAGGTACTATTTTTATAAGTAGACTTGGGGGAATGCTGGGTAGATAAAGGTGTGTGGCTCCCAACAGATTCACATACTTTCTGTCACAGAAATGTCAGGAAATTGTATTCTTTAACTCAAATTTTGAGGTTTGCAAAATATTCTGGGTAGAAAAAAAAACAGTGAGTGCCATGAAAGCCAGTCCAACCGGGATACTTCTAGGTGTATAGTTTTAAAAAATGGACAGGTTTTTTAAGTTTCCCTAGGTGCCGACTGAGGTAGGGTCCAAAATCTACAGCTACCCACATTGGGAAAAAATGGTTAGTTTTCAGTGGAAAAATCAGATACATCCATGTTGCATTTTGGGCTGTTTCCTGTTGCGGGCTCTAGACCTAGCCACACAAGAGAGGCACTATTTTTATCAACAGACTTGGGGAATGCCAAGTTAATAGAGGCGTGTGGCTCTCAGCAGGTTCCAGAACTTTCCATCACAGAAATATGTGGAACATCTGATTTTTAGTCAAAGTTTGAGGTTTGAAGCGATTCTGGGTAAATAAAAACCTGATGAGAGCCACGCAAGTCAGCCTACCTTGGATACCCCTAGGTGTCTAGTTTTCAAAATGTACAGGTTTGCTAGATTTCCCCAGGTGCCAGCTGAGCTAGGGTCCAAAACCTATAGCTGCCAACGTTGGAAAAAAGGATCCGTTTTCATTGTTAAAATGTGATGTGTTCATGTTGTGCTTTGGGCCACTTCCTGTTGTGGGCACTAGGCCTACCCGCACTAATGAGGTACTACTTTTATTGGCAGACTTGAGGAAATTCCAGGTGGATGGAAGATTTTGGATCCCACAGATTTCAGAACTTTCCACCACAGATGTGTGAGAAAAATGTTTTTGTAGTCAAAGGTTGGGGTTTGCAAGGGATTCTGGGTAAAAAAACCTGGTGAGAGTCACACATGTCTGACCACCCTTAATAGCCCTAGGTGTTTTGTTTTTAAAAATGTACAGGTTTGGTAGGTTTCCATAGGTGCAGGCTGAGCTCTGGTCCACAATCTACAGCTACTCACATTGGAAAAAATAGGATCAGTTTTCATTTGGAAAAATGTGATACGTCCATGTTTGGGCTGTTTCACTTTGCAGGCATAAGGCCTAGCCATACAAGTGTGGTATCATTTTATATGAAAATGTGGGTGAATGCCGGGTGGAAGGAAGTGTGTTGCTCCCCAAAGATTCCAGAACTTTCCATCACAGAAATGTGAACAAATTGTGTTTTTAATCAAAGTTGGAGATTTGCAAGGAATTCTGGGTAAACAAATCTGGAGAGCCTTGCAAGTTATCCCACATTGAAGACCCCTAGGTGTCTAGTTTTCAAAGATGTAGAGGTTTGCTTGGTTTCCCTAGATGACAGCTGAGCTAGGGGCCAAAACCTACAGCTTCCCGTGTTGGAAAAAAGATCAGTTTTCCATAGAAAAACGTGATGAGTCCATCTTGTTCTATGTGCTGTTTCCTGTTGCAGCACTAAGCCTAATCACACAAGGGAGGCACCATTTCTATCAGGAGATTTGGGAAAATTCTGGGTGGATGAACTTTCCACCACCGAAATATGAAGAACATTTGTTTTTTAGTCAAAGTTTGAGGTCTGTAAGGAATTCTAGGTAAGGAAACCTGGCAAGAGCCATGCCAGTCAGGCCACCCTACATGCCCCCATGTGTCTAGTTTTAAAAAATGTACAGGTTTGCTGGGTTTTCCTAGGTCCCAACTGAGCTAAGGTCCAAAATCGACAGCTACCTACTTTGGGAAAAAGGGTCAGTTTTCAGTGGCAAAATGTGATGAGTCCATCTTGGGCGATATGCCATTTCCTGTTGCAGGCACTAGGCCTAACCACACAAGTGAAGTACCATTTTTATCAGGGGACTTGGAGACATTCAATGGCAATGGAAGTTTTTGGCCCCCCACTGATTCCAGAACTTTCCACCACAGAAATGTGAGGAAAATGAATGTTTGTAGTCAAAGCTTGAGTTTTGCAAAGGATTCTGGGTAAAAGAAACTTGTTGAGTGCCACTCTAGTCAGCCCACCCTGGACA
The DNA here is from genome assembly GCF_031143425.1 of Pleurodeles waltl. NCBI lineage: Eukaryota > Metazoa > Chordata > Amphibia > Caudata > Salamandridae > Pleurodeles > Pleurodeles waltl. Next base: position 1,259,804,835 of record NC_090447.1, read on the forward strand.
CCCCTAGTTGTATAGTTCTCAAAAAAGTGCAGGTTTGCTAGGTTACCCTAGGTGCCGGACGATCTAGGGTGCAAAATCTACAGCTACCCACTTTGGGGAAAAAAGGGTCAGTTTTCAGTGAAAAATTCAATGCATTCATGTTGTGTTTTGAACCCTTTCCTGTTGCTGGAGCTATGCCTACCCACACCAGTGAGATGCCACTTCTCTCAGAAGAGTTGAGGGAATGCTGTGCGGATGGAAGGGTGTGCCTCCCCACAGATTTGTGTACTTTTCATCACAGAAATGTGAGGAAAATATGTTTTTTAGTAAAAATGTAAGGTTTGAAAAAGATTCTAGGTAAGAAAAAACCTTGTGAGTGCCATAAAAGTCAGCCCCCCACCCAGCTGTCTCTAGGTGTCTAATTTTCAAAAGTGTAGAGGTGTGCTAGGTTTCCCTTGGTTCCAATTGAGCTAGGGTCCACAATCTACAGGTACCCACATCAGTTTTCAGAGGAAGAATGTGATGCATTCATGTTGCATTTTTGGCTGTTTCCTGTCACAGGCACTAGACGTAGCCACACAAGAGAGGTATCATTTTTAGTGGGACACTTGCGGGAATGCCAGGTGGGTAGAAGTTTGAGGCTCCCTGCAGATTTCAGAACTTTTTTTCAGTCAAAGTTTAAGGTTTGAGGGGATTCTAGGTACGAAAGGCTGATGAGAGCCACACAGGTCAGCCTATTCTGGATACCCCCAGGTATCTATCTTTCAAAAATGTACAGGTTTTATAGGTTTCTCTAGGTGCAGACTGATCTAGGGTCCAAAAACTACAGCTACCCACACTAGAAAAAAAAGTCAGTTTTCAGTGGATGAATATGATGTGTCCCTGTTGTGCTTTGGGTCGTTTCCTGTCCTGGGCACTGGGTCTACCCACCTAAGTGACGTACTATTTTGATCAGAATACTATTGGGAATGCCGAGTGGAAGGAGGTTTGTGGCTCTCTCCCGATTCCAAAAGTTTACATCACTGAAATGAGAGGAAAATGTGTTTTTTAGTCAAAGGTTGAGGTTTGCAAGGAATTCTGAGTGAAAAAAAACCTGATGAGAGCCACGCAAGTCAGCCAACCCTGGATACCCCTAGATGTTTTGTTTTTAAAAAATGTAAAGATTTGCTAGGTTTCCCTAGGTGTCGGCTGAAGCTAGGGTTCAAAATCTAGACCAAACCACATTGGAAAATAAAGGGTCAATTTTCGGTGAAAAAATGTAATGCGTCCAGGTTGTGTTTTGGGCCGATTCCTGTCCGGGTGCTAGGCCTACCCACACAAGTGAGGTACCATTTTTATTGGAATATTTGGGCAAATCCTTGGCAGAAGGAAGTTTGTTGCTCCCCACAAATCACAGAAATAAGAGCAAAATGTTTTTTTGTCAATGTTTCAAGTTTTCAAGGGATTCTGGGTACAAAAAATCTAGTGACAGCCTTGCGAGTCAGCCCACACTGGATGCCCCTAGGTGGCTAGTTTTAAAAATGTATAGGTTTGCTAGGCTTCCCTAGGTGCCAGCCAACCTAGGGTCCAAACTTTAGAGTTGCTCACATTGGAAAAAAGAATCAATTTGCAGTGGAAACATTATTTATTGGGTGGCTTGGGGATATCCCGGGTGGATGGAAGTTTGTGGCCCCCCAGATGTTTCAGAACTTTCCACCACAGACATGTGAGGAAAATATGATTTTTTTGGCCGCAGTTTGAGGTTTGCAAGGGATTCTGGGTAAAGAAGGCTGGTGAGAGCCCCGTGAGGCAGCCCACCCTGGATACCCCTAGGTGTATAGTTTTCAAAAAGGTACAGGTTTGTTAGGTTTCCTGATGTGCCGGCTGAGCTAGGGTCCAAAATCTACAACCATTTGCAATGGAAAAAAGGGTTTGTTTTCAATGGAAAAATGGGATGTGTCTATGTTTTGTTTTGGACCGTTTTCTGTTGCGGATAACTAGGCCTACGAACAGAAGTGAGGTACATTTTTTCTAGGAAGATTTGGAGTACTGGGTGGATGGAAGTTTGCGGTTCCCCGCAGATTCCAGGATTTTCCATCACAGAAATATGAGCAAACTACGGGCCTAATTAAGATCTTGGCGGTCTTACCAACATTCCACCGCAGAGGCATCTCCATGTAGTCCAACAGAGTACCAACTGCCATTTTTAGATGTCAGCAGTTGGAAGACAAACAAAGCGGGTTTCCCATTGCTGGCCACTGGACTCCACCACCATCGGCCTGATGGTATGCCCCCAACCTGATTTAGATGTTCCAGCTGTACTGGCAGTGTGACAGTGTCTAGTTGGCGACAAAGGGGGAGTTTCCCCTTGGACATATGTGTTGATATAGGTATTTTGCATACAGTGTATGCAACTACCAATTTCAACACATATTCCAATTCCAAGAAAAATAAAAAAACATACTTACATGTATTCTGACAGTCAGGTCACGTTCTACGGTACACGCTCACCCCTTCGCATACTAGTCCCACGTATTGGTCACCTTCATCTCCGATGATGACAGCAGCAGAGGCAGGAGTCCTTCAGTCGTGTTGCAGTTGAAAAGGTAAGAAAAAAAAGGGAGAGAAGGTAAGTTTTCACTCCCTTTCTCCTCCAATCCGCCAGCCTCGAGTTGGAGGTGTTCCTGCCACAGTCAGCCTGGTTTGAAGGCATTTCTAAATCAGCATGGTGGTAACTGTGGCTGCAGTCACTGTTTCCTATTGTGGCATCAGCGTTGGTTGAGATTCCTGGCAGAATCGGCGGGACTGCGACGGTCTGTTGGCTGTGGTCCCGCCAACATCAAAATCAGGTGAGTTGGCTGCCAGGCCGGCAGATAGGAAAACCATCCAAAAAGCGACAGTGATACTGTTACCGCCAACATCTAAATCAGGGCATTTTTTTTTAGGCCCTCATTACGAGGCTAGCGGTCTTCAGACCACCAGCCTCACCGAGCCAGTCAGGACCACCACTGCTGTGGTGGTCTGACCACCACATTAAGACCCTAGTGGTCAGACCACCAGGATTCTGCCCGCACCACCAGGATCCATGATCCTGACGACCTGGCGGTGGCGGAGATCATAATCCACCAGGGCAACGCTGCATGCAGTGCTCCCCTACTAATTACGACCTTGTTCTCCGCCAGCTGGCAGAGAGCAGGTGCAGGGGGCCACAGGGGCCTCCCTGCCCAGCAGCGTCACAATGTTCAGTCTGCCTTGCAAACAGTGGACATTGTGAGGGTGCTGATGTACCCTGCGGGCTACAGCATTGTGGCTGGCTTGATTACAAGCTGGAGACAATGCTGTAGCCTGTTTCGCACAAGACCGGCGGGTGGAAACCAAGGTTTCCGCCTGCCGACCTAGCGGGAAACTCCTAATAGGTCCAGCGGAGTGGTCGCCATAAAGGCTAATCTGTCAAACTCGAAATTAGGCCCAAAGTGTGAGGTTTACAATGGATTATGGGTAAAAAATAAACCTGCTGATAGCTACACAAGTCAGCCCACCCTGCATCCACCTGAGTGTCTAATTTCCATAAACGAACAGGTTTTCTAGGTTTCCTTCTGGGCTGGATGAGCCAGGGTCCAAAATCTACAGCTACGCACATTGAAACAAACGGTCAATTTTGAATGAAAAATGTAATGCGTCCATCTTGTTTTTTTGGTCATTTCCTGTATTGGGCACTAGGCCTACCCACACAAATGAGATATCATTTTTAAATGGAGACTTAGGGAAATGATGGGTGGATGGAAGTTTTGGCTTCTTGCTGAATCCAGAACTTGCAGTCACAGAAATTTGAAGAAAGTGTATTTTCTTAGTCAAAGTTTGAGGTTTGCAAGGAATTCTGGGTAAAGAAACCTTGTGAGAGCCATGTGTCAGTCATTCAACCTGGGAATCCCCTTGGTGTCTAGTTTTTAAAAATGTAGAGGTTTGCTAGCTTTTCCTGGATAGCAGCTGAGCAGGATTCAAAATCTACAGCTGCCCATTTTATAAAATAGGGTCAGTTTTGAGTGGAAAAAGGTAATGCGTCCACACCGCTTTTTGGGGCATTTTCTGTCACAGGCACTTGGCCTGCCTGCACAAGTGAGGCACCATTTTTATCGGGAGACTTCAGGGAATGCCAGATTGAAGAAAGGTTGGGGCTCTCTGCAGACTCCTTGACTTTCCATCACAGAAACGTGAGGAAATGCATTTTTTATTCAATTTTGAGGTTTGAAAGGGAGTCCGGTTAAAAAACCTGGGAGAGCCACGCAAGTGAGCCGACACTGGATACTCGTGAGTGTCTAGTTTTCAAAGATGTACAAGTTTACTAAAAAAAAGGGTGCGTTTTCAGTAGAAAAATGTGATGCATCCATGTTGTGTTTTCGCCCACTTTCAAGTCAGGCACACCAAGCCAACCCACACAAGTGAGGTTCTATTTTTATCTAAAGACTTGTGGGAACATAGAATAGTAGACCATTTTCTATTACCAACTGCGCTTCACTGAATATATGCCTTTTAAATGTAAGCTAGTCCATAAGAAAGAAGCCATTTTGAAAACTACCCGCTAAATCAGTGATACTCACAGTATGGCCCGGGGGCAGCATGCAGCTCTTCTGACCTTTATGTGCATCCCCTACTCAACAGAAGCACTGGCTGTTGTTAGCTCAACTCAGCACCAACATTTAAAATATATTAAATACAGAGGCAAGCATTTATTTAAAAGTTAACTGCAGTTTAAGAAAGGAAGTATTGAGGTTGTCCTGCACCATTTAACTTCAGGAATACCTTCATTTATAAAAGACATACTGCAGCATATGTATAAAAATATGATAATTTATCTTCAAAATTCAACAAGTGAGATTCATTAGCATTTAGATTAATTTCACCTTAGCACATCCGAATATATTAGTGCAATGAGAAGTATTTTTCTGAAAGTGATAAGTTTTCAAACACAAATTTAGAAACATTAATGCCTCCCCCTCCATGACAACAATGCGAAAGGTGAACTAAGAGGCAGACCAGTTGTTATGTGCACCCTTTGGGTGGCCTGTCTTGCTATTATACATGAAGAACATTATAGCTTAATAAATCAGGCACAGGGAATGTTTTTATACAGCACTCATCCTGAAGTCATGTATTTTGAGGTCCTCTTATATGTGATAATGAAAAAGTGCCCTCCACCCGCCACACACACACACACACACACACACACAACACCAGGTGGCATAAGTGTGGTTCTTTGGCCACTGAGAAAATGGTTGTGAGTACCCATGGTCTAAATCATAATCTAGTATGGGTATCAACAAATTTACAGATGGACAAATAACCACTTCTATTAAATTACATATCTTGTGCCTATTTCAGAAATATATAGTTTTCTTAGATACCCATTTTTCACTCTATATATTTCACTATATAAATTGATCTATTCTCGGCACTCAATGAAAAACATTGTAGGGTGCAGCTCAGTTGTTGGCTCTGGGTAACTTGAGTTATTGGAGAATCTACAAACCCTATATATCCTTGCAACCAGAAGGGTCTGTGAAGGATAATGGTTTATCGTTTTTGTAAGTCATAGTAGCAAAAAGTTACAGATGGAAATGTTGTCACAAATGGTAATTTTTTCCTACTCATTTTCAATATTTCTTTATTTCAACAGTTATTATCTTTGAGAAAACCTTGAATGATCTACACGTATGACCCCATGCTGAATTCAAAATGTTGTCTATTTTTCGGAAATCTATATCTCTTCTGGATTACCCATGGGTTTCATACTGTTTTCCACACAAACTGGAAGTAGGTTGAGAGCACAAAAAAAGACAAATTGGCTTGTTCTTTGAAACATGGCAAAACTGTGGTCCATAATTAGGTTGCTTGATTCAGTGCTGCATGTTACTGAAAGCTGGGTAGATGGTGACTTTGGTACAGCAAACAGTTTGTTGATGCCATTTTTAGGGGGGAAAACAGAGTACTTTCATGTGGAGCACCTTTTCCCTATTTTCCTAAAAAAAATATAAATGTTGCTATATTTTGCCTATTTTCTCAGTCCACTCTAGGGGAATCCACAGTCCCTGGGTATCTCTAAAATACTCTGGGGTTTGGAAAAAAGCTGCACATTTGGGCCCATATTTATATTTTTTTTAGCGCTGCATTTGCATCATTTTTTTACACAAAATCGGCGCAAACTTACAAAATGCAATTTGCGCTGCTTTTGAGTCAAAAAATGAAGCAAATGGGGCGCTAAAAAAGTATAAATATGGACCTTGGTGTGAATAACTTGTGTGCAAAATAACCTAAGTGCAAACTACCTCAAATAGCCAAAAAGGCTTAGCACTGAGGGGAAGGGGTCAACAGGTAAGGGGTTATGGAATAAGGACAGTTTATATTTGTGCCCTTATCAAAGATTACAAGTACACAGGACTGCTAAATATGAGTCTGTTACTGCACTCACACCGCCTACTGGCAAAATTGCAAAGTTTAGCAGGCATGCCAGCATTCACCGAACACGTCTTATGTAGTGACCAAAGTGGAATTTGTGGCTTACTTGTGAAGTGCCCTGAAGTTGGCAACCAAAATAGCACCTCAGCTATAAAATATGGTGGTTCCTTCAACTCAACGTCCTGCGCCAGTGGTAGAAGTGAGACTCGCCAGTGGTTCAGGCGGGCGACGGGCCTTCGACGAAAAATTTGGGGCACGCACATGTACTTATTTTCTTTCTTTCTTTTTTTCTTTTTTTTTTTTTTTTACAAATTAAGCACTTCTCTGGCTCAAATGGGAGCAGAGGATTATCGGAGAAAAAGTTTGGTATTTTTTTGGGCACCAGGTAGATAATTATTTTTTTTGCCAAGCCAAAGCTGTTTGTGCGATGTTACCAGAAGGCTTTAACATTGTTTATACGGAAAGCCGGTGTAAAAGATGACAACTAAATAAATAACTGAGTTTATCAACAGGCCACTGCAATCGCTGTTTATTTATCTTGAAGCAATAATCCATATCTCAACACATGCTGCAGATAATGTGAAAAAACGCGCACACTTTCAGCTGCGCTAGCAGAGGAAATGTAAAATGGGCATTTTAGAAGCAGAGTTGAGGTCATAATGCTGTACTAAAATGGCTAAAGGACAAAATCTATGGAAAAATCCTAAAACAACTAAATTTGACTAAGCAAGGCCGGCCACCTAGTAGAATTATTACTACAAAAGGTCTCTACCGAAAGCCAGTAGTATGATCAGGGAAACAATCCTTTCTACATTGAGTTATAAAGGACTCACTGGCATTAACAATGTTACTAGCAGTAATGACCTCATCTATTTTCCAGCAGAATCTTGCTGTCGTAAACATTTCCGGAAATTACAGGAAGCGTCATAGAAATGCACTCCCTAGTGTCGCACCTTCCGGTAATACCACCAATGAGTAAGTGCTGTGGCAAATCAGTTCATCGTATCTAAGCAATGATGAGAAGGGGTGAAATGGTGCTGCTGATCACTTTTATGTAGGCTTCAATGTTGCTTCCGAACAACTGAACAAGAAAATAGTTCAGTATTCCGGCCAGAGTCATCAGGTATAAGAAGAGCATGATGCGTTTTCCGAAGATGTAGCCAGGAGTGCTGCAGAAACAGAAAAGACAGAAAAGTCACATTTTACAAAACACCATATAACCCTCAACCACATGGAAAGAAAAAGGTCTTAAAAACATAGAATCAACAATGCAGGAAAAATTGTGATCCCTTTGCTCATTTTTAATAAAGCTGTGTTCTTCAGGCTATGCTACATCAATATTGCAACTAGCCACTGCAGCTACAGCAGAATGGGAGCGTGCACCAGACATCAAACACCTCAAATACTGCCTGCACCTCATACTGACCAGTTTGTTCAGTGCCTACCTGAAGCTTAACCCCACAAAAGCATAATCCATGTTATTCGCTAAGAATAACAAGCAAGAAATAGTACAAACCTGGATCAGTGACATGAATCTTAGCAGCTTCAGCCCCAAATTTTATTTAATGCCAAGTCGCTTGGATTCCCCTTGGATCCTAACCTTACACTTAAGTAGCGCATTTTAATAAAACCAAGAAGGCATGGTACCAGCTCTCTCTTCTGAAGAAAGCAAAACCATTTCTTCCAGAAAGCAACTACAGAACTGCTGGCCAAGCCCTTCGACTCTTGCAACTGAATGGTGGTAACCTCCTGGTCTATGATCTCCAAACTCCACACAGGCCCTACTTACAGGCATCCTACATGCCGCAGCACATCTCATCTAAGGTCTGAAGAAATAGGAGCACATCCCTACACCCTGATGTAACTCCTTTGGCTCCCCCTGTTGGCCCACACCATCTTCAAATCCAGGGACATCATTTACAGCACGCCCGCTGTGAAAGGCAGACTATTGTTTTCAAACTGCCAAGTCTTTCTTTTGTGATCCACCGCAGCTGGATGCAGTGCATGATTACACCCACCTGTGAGAGATACCTTTGTTGGTCTCTGGGTTCGTTGTGCCCCTTCCAAAAAGTTGCCTTCAAATGGTGCACTAAATGTATCCCACTCCCTTGGTATTTCCCCTATTCCTGCTTTTGTAATACTGCAAGGACACAGGGAAAAAGTGTTTATTTACCCGGGCGTACTTCCCCATGCAGATGAGGGCACACCACCTTGTGATCGCTCAGATACAAAATTTGCACCCTCATGATCAGTTTTACTGTAGCCTCCCTACTGTAATATGGTTGTCCTCCACGGCACATATAATAGAACTCGTGTTCTTTGTAATACAGCATTACTTCAAATTCTAACTCTAGCATTTGCTGCACCTCAAGTGAATTTGTTTTCCAATAAATCCATACATTCCACAGAATGGCTCGAAAACTTTCTTTTTTAAGGGGCCTGGGGAGTTGGTATTTTTAGCAAACAAGCATACTTCAATTAGTTACCAGTAATCTTTATACTCAGCTTTTCTCTTCTCCTCTGGAACCAAAATATACTTGCCTGATGATTGCTACCTAGAGTGCAACCAGTCCTGGATTGCTTGTGTTCTGCTTCAGGGAGGATCTGGCAGATTCGTCTGAAGTGTTCCCATCTGAGCAGGGTCAAGAATGATTTACATATGGCTAGGTCTAATCTGAGGTGGCATGGTGTGCAAGATAACCATGGAGTGGGATGCGGTCCTGAGTAATTACCAGTGCCTGAGATTAATTCAAGCATTTCATTCATCACTTTACGTAACATACAAAACCATAGGCATTCACCTGTTAGAGTTATTTCAAGTAACTATAACTCGTACCCTAAGGTAACTATAACTTGTACCCTGCCATGCACTGCTAATTACCCCAGAAATGACAGCACTCATGACATCTTTGATAACACCATTGATAATATCAATGTAATATTTGCAATAACATTTTTCACGAAAAAACTGTCCATGGCAGGGTTGCGAGTTATGGTAATTTTAATTAATATACATTAATTTAACCATTGTCACGCATGGGCTTTGGCCATGCGTGGCAGGGGTTGGCTGCTGGGCATGCAGCCAACCACGTATAACCACCCAACACTGCGGAAGGTGTAGGTCTCAGCAGCAGCTGACAAGAAATAACCCACTCTATAGTCACTACATGAGATATGGCGCTCGAAAAAGGCAAGGATGCAAACACCTCCATCAAGGATTACAGATAACTTTTCAAGGTGGGAATACAGACAAAACACACTTGCTTTGTCTTGACCATGTGCACGAAGTTAGGATGATTAGTACTTCACAGAAGTGGAGCGTTAACGTGGACACCTCCTTTGTTTATATCTGTAAGTGCTTCCTGTTGAGCTTCAACTTCTGTGAGATGAGCATTGTGCCAGAATGAATCCTACCCTGTGCATTTATCAAACAAGAGGCCCCCGTTTTGTGCAAAGTGTCTACCGAACTGGAGTACTTTCTACTGGCTAATTAGTAAGTGCTACTTCGTTGGGTAAATGTACAGTACATCTCCTACATTACAGCTGCGTAAAGGACGTCAAGGAAATGTCTCCAGTGACCTTGTGTGTCTGTACCTTTGCCAATGTGATTGTTCCTCGAGCATCTGTTCCACCTTGAAAATCCTTTTTTTTTTAAATTTTGGAGGACTGTGGAGAGAGCCTTAAGGCCCACGCGGTCCCAGCTGGCTACTTTCTCCTCCGGGAGCTTGCATTGCTCCCCAAGCAGGGAGCTGCTTTAAACAGCAGCTCCCTGCTTGTGGGAGCAATGTTTTCATGTCAAATACACGAGAGGGAAAGAGATGAAAGCTCCTTTTCAAGCAAACAGGAGTTGTTTGACAGCTCCTGCTTGCTGAAAGCAGAGTTAGGTCTGCTTTTGCTTGGCTCCCACCAAACAAAAGCAAACAGCTACCTCCCCAGGTTGGGCACTTCGGGAGGTCACAGGAGCTGGCCTTGGAGGGTGGAAGTTCCCAGAGCCATGTATGGCCTCCCTCCATTGTTTGACATTTGTCCTGGAAAGGTAGTGGTTCCTTGGCCCAGGGATCCGTGACAGACCCTCTCCTTATTTCATTTAGTATCCCCAGGGAGAAGGTGGTCCATGAGGCCTGGGGGGGTCCGCAGGACCGCACATACTTTTCTAGCAGTATTTTGGCTCGGGAGGTGGTGGTCCGAGGGGCCTGTGCGCCCACATACTTTTAACTTTAAGCCCTGGGAAGCTGGCGATTCCCGGGGCTCTGCAGGACCCCCCTATTATTACTAAAGTATTTTGCCCCAGGGAGATGGTGGTCCCTGAGGTACGGGGGCCGCATGGCCCCTCACATACTATTAACTTTAAACCCCAGGGAAGTGGTGGGGCCCGGGGATTGTCCGCAGGAACCCCCTATTATTATTAAAGTATTTTGCCCCAGGGAGGTGGTGGTCTCTGCGGGTGGGGGGGCATGCGGTCCCCCACGTACTTTATACTCATAGCCTGTGGGGTGGTGGTCCCCGGAGCTTTAGTAAGCCCTAGGAGGGGAGGGCCTTGTGCTGTAATGTTGGCAGCCAATCAAATCCCTGCAGTATTTGTGAATTCGTCATGACACTAGATATACAAATTTGGATTTCCTTTAATTTCTTCTAAACTACTGAATCGATTTACACCAAATGAAAAAAAGACTCATCTGTAGACCAAAAGTTACCTTTTTGACAAATTTAGTGTACTTACATCCAGCGGTTCGGGCTGCAGACATGCCTAAAAAGTCTTAGGGAATTAACAGGGGAAACACACTTTTTTTTACCTTCCCTTTTTCTCTGCCCCCATTTCCTTGCAAAACAAAACCCTTGGGCACAGTTTTTTGGGAACGTTTTGTGAAGATTTGTCAAAAGGTGCTAAAGACATAGCCAAGTCAACAAAAGCTTTTTCAATGGAAACTAGGGCCCATATTTATACTTTTTTTAGCACCGCATTTGCATCATTTTTTTACGCAAAAACAGCGCAAACTTACAAAATACAATTGTATTTTGTATTTTTGCGCTGCTTTTGCGTAAAAAAGCGGCGCAAAAAAAGTATAAATAGGGGCCTAAGTCTTCACTATAACTGCCAACTAGCGACCGCAAGTAAGTAATATCCATATCTAGCGTCTGAGTGAGTCTGTGAGTGGGTGCGTGAGGGTCTGAGTGGGGCTGGAGTGGGGGCACGAGGGTCTGAGTGAGTCTGAGTGGGTGCAAGAGTGCCTGAGTGGGTCTGTAAGTGGGTGCGTAAGGGTCTGAGTGGGTGTATGAGTGGGAAAAAGATTAAAAGAGAGAGAGAGAGAGAGCAAGAGGGAGATAGAGAGTTTTTAGGCTTTGATGGATGCCATACTTAGAATGAGATATTTCTGCAAAATTAAAAATAAAAATATATTTGTCAATTAAAAACAGTAAGATCAACTTTCGTATGAGCCCAAAATATTTCAAGTTTAAAAATTGAAAAAAAAGGAGGGATATGAACAGGGAAACACCTGGACTCAAACCCTTAGAGGTCAGTGTGAAGGTCTGTGACCTTCACATTTAAGCTATTCTTTTTTTAATATATTTTTTTAACCCTTTATGGGATATCCCATCACCCTCCCCTTACACATAATCAGATGAATGCCCTAGGGAGGTGGTGGACCCAGATGCTATGGGGGAGGCCGATGGGCCTCCCCCACACAATTAAAGCATTTTGCACTGGGGACCTGGGGAGGTGGTGGTCTCCAGGGCACGGGGGCACACAGGTCCCCTCATATATCACACAAATTGCCCCAGGGAGGTGGTGGTCCCCCCACATTCAAAATTATGAATGCCAGGACCTGGCCCACTCAGGGGCTTTTAAAAAACAATGCTTTTTTGCTCTGGGATGTACCTCTGGGACCCCGCCACCAGAACTAAGGGGTCACGGTGTCTATACCATGGCCCCTTTTCTTTCCTATTTTTTGTGTGTTTTCTTCTGGGACTCGGCTAAAGCGAAGTCCCAAGATGGTTTGAAGTGTTGGCAGCCAATCAGCGCTGTGCATTTCCCTTGTAAATACTTCAAGGCCAGAGATATACAAATTTGGATGTTCCTAAATTTCTCAAAAAACTACTGAACAGATTAACACCAAATAAGCAAAACCACAATCTGAGTACCAAAAGCTAGCTTTCTGCAAATTTGGTGTTATTCCGTCCAGTGGTTCAGACTGTAGACGTGTCTAAAGGTCCTAAGGCAATTAACATGGGAAACACAACTTTTTTCACCACCCCCCCTTTTTCTCGGCCCCCGCTTGACGGGTCACCTTGAAACTTTCTGTGCGCAACACTTTTTGGGAAAATGTTGTTAAGATTAGTCAAACAGTGCCAGAGATATAGGCAAGTCAAAAAATGTTTTTTTCCATGGAAACATGGTCCTAACTATAACTACCTAGTAGTGACCGCCACTAGGTAATATATATATCAATTATTTGACCCACTTCCTGGGGGTCATCTTAAGTGAAAAATCAATAACTCCTGCCATTTTTTGAGATTTTTCTTACTGAGATATTCTGTGGGAGTGCCACAGGACCGAAGCAAAAAATAATTTATTTTTGTAATTTTGAACCCGGGCGGCCCTTTTGGGTACCCCCCACACGGGCTATGGGAGCAGGGTATACCTACCCTGCCCACTTAAATTGTGTTTTTTAAAACATTTTCAGGACAGGAACAAAGTCCCTGAGTCCTGTAATGGCCACCACAATGTTTTTTTTCATGAGGTAGCCAATCAGAGTGCTCGCTCTCATGGGACCCTGACTCCCGCAGGAGTGAGGAGTGAGGTGACTGTTGGGGTAACAAGGATGTGATATTTTTTGAAGATAGATGGATAGATAGATAGATTTTTTGAGGCTCTCATTCTTATGGTTACTTTTCAGGAATTGCAGTTTTCTATCAAAATGCAGAGAGTTGATTACACAGAAATATTGCCAAGCTATAGTCATTCACTATTACAGCCTAGAAACCTAAATGAAAAGTTATGTAAAATATGCTTGCATATAATATTAAGCATATATCCTTGTTCAATCAATGTGTCTGGACAGGATGTGATGTCCTGAGTTTCTGTTTTCTCTCTTGTTCCTTTCCCTTTTCCCCCCACCTTTACCACTGGGCCTCATTTTCATGTGTATGTGGTCAATGGCGTGGATAGCAAGAGACAAGAAACTGCATCACTCCCATGACATCCGGTGCACATGTTTAGTGTTTTCCTGCCATGATGTTTCAACAAATAAATTGGGCCTGGTGATTGAGAGGTGTAACAGAACCATCCCAGCAATCCTCTGACTCAATTTAGTTTTTACAAATCTTTCAAAAAGTTCACAAAATGTATGAGACACTGGAAAACATCGCCAATAGGTCTGGCTTCCATTTTAAATCTCGTGTGAGGCCTCTTGGCTCTGCAAATGTTACTGATTGGGGAAACATAGTAACTGCAGGGGTCATACAGATGGGCTGAAAATGGTGAAGTGACCCACAGAGAGGTTGCAAGACAGGGCAGGGCAGCACATACTGCAGAGAGGAGTGGAGTCTGGCTGCCGTCTGAAATGGCCGCCTCGTAGAGCTCCGAGACTGGAGGGGAGAAGGGTTACCCAAACAGCTGTCAAAAAGCCTCCTTGGAGCCAGAATGAAAGGCAATATAAATGTGATAACAGTGTCATAACTCTGAAGTTATTTCTGAAGTGAGAAATGACAGTTAAAACAGAGTTCTTAATTGAAGCCCTGAAGCCTGGCTACAAATCACCTGAACAGGGCCCCTCAGCTGAGCAAATAACAATACTTTCTGTCAGGACACAGAGTCAGCTGCTGAAGAGATAAGGGGCTTTCTTCATGTTTAAACTGGGAGGTTGCACCAGGGGAATTAAATTACTGTTGACCTTTGGTTGACCTCTCCACACAGTACAGGGAAGCCTCCGGCAACCCTCAAATCTGAGGTATTTTCTCTTCATTTAACTGTTCAGACTCCATTATGTGATATGTGAGCACAGGAATTTCTTGTCAGCAGAGTGTGTGGAGCAAATGCAGTTAGGAAAGTGAGTGTTGTACACCATTTCTGCAGCTGAGAGAGTCTGTGAATGTTACTCATTCTGTTAGGAAATACAGCCAGTTTCTTAACAGATAAGTGGAATTTCCTTTTTTGAAAGTTGAAAGGCTGCTGTAGGGGAAACATATGAACTTTCACTTCTGAGGTATTTCTCTTCATTTGACAGTTTAGAGTCTCCTACACAATTAAGTAAATGCTGGAATTCCCATCAGCAGAGGGTGTAAAGCGAATTTGGATAGGCAGGCAAAATGTGAGCTATTTCTGATGCACTGGTTTTTAGGGACACCTGTCTGAAAGGATTCAGTCATTATTTTTTAAAATTCTAGAAGTCTGTGGAAAATACTAATTCTGTCAGGAAACACAGCCAGCTGCTGATGAGATAAGTGAAAAGGCTGCTGTAAGAGAAGCATATGAGAACTCTCAACTCTGAGGTATTTCTCTTCACTTAACTGTTCAGATTCCATTACATGATTATGTAAGTGCAGGAATTTCTTGTCTACAGGTGTGTGGCGTAAATACAGTTGGGCAAGTGAGTGTTGTACACCGTTCCTACAGCTGAGAGAGTTTGTGAAAATTACTCATTCTATCAGAAAACACAGACGGTTTCTGAAGAGATATGTGAAATTCCTTTCCTTGAATGTCGAAAGGCTGCTGTATGAAAAGCATATGAACTTTCACTTCTGAGGTATTTCTCTAAATTTGACAATTCAGACTCTACTACGAAATTAAGTTAATGACGGAATTCCTATCAGCAGAGGGGGTAAAGTGAATTTTTCATAGGCAGACGAAAACTGTACATTTCTGATGCAGTGTTTTTCAGGGACAACCGCTTGAAAACATATAGCCATAATTTTAAAATCCCAGATGTCTGTCACCATTTACAGTGTTAATATCTACCTACTTTGTGACTCGATTGGATACCATATTTGATTACTAAGCTGTATTATTTTTTGTCTTCTCTAACATTAAAGTATAACAGTATGGCCAGTGACAAATCTAATAGAAAGCCTTTGTTTACACAAATAGTAGGGAACACTGTACCTCCAGGCACTTCTTCTATTGTGCCACAAGACATTGCTTTAAAAAGAGATATCTGCCGTGGGGCAATGATTGGGATCTATGGATGTCAAAATTTCAGATCTCGCAACAGAAATGAAGACAATACGGATGGATCTAAACTCTTTTCATACCAAAGTGGAAATGTTAGATAAAAGAACCACCTTTTTGGAAGAGAAATTAGATAATGCAAAGTATTGGGGCCCGGATATCTGGCACCTAAAACAAAAAGTTATAGATTTGGAAGACAGGGCCAGAAGAAATAACATTTGTTTTTATGGAATTCCAGAAAAAATGGAAGTCAATAATGATGTGAAGAACTTGCTACTAACGTTAATACCGTGGCTACTGAGCATATCTTTTGAGCATCCAGTTGAGTTGCAGAGAGCTCACAGAATTCGATCAAGAACTTCAACTTCAACTCTTGAATCTAGACCTAGACCGATTATAGAATGCCTCTTACATCATGAACTGGTACGCTTCCTGGACAGTTTGGATGACCAACATATGGACTCAACACCACCACCCCTGAAAAAAACATCTATGAATAGTCCGCTTCAATTACAGAATGATCCACAAAGCCATCGTACTGGTAGATTACAGGTCTGTACCTTTAAGAAATACTTTGACAGAGATAAAGCAGTCCACTACGTAGAGGTGTTCGCCCAGGAAAATTCCAGAGACAAATCGAGATCACCTCTAAAGTCATCCACGTCTTTTGATAAAGTAACTGATGCTCAACCTTCCACTGTCATTTCTTCCAGCTAGATAAGTATATTTATACATGCTATGTATTAATATAATATTATTACTGTTTTACTGCAGTTATCCATTCCAATGGATACAATTCATTTACTTTCCTCATATATTGTTGTTCAATACCCATGTACATTTCATACTGTATTTGTTTATGCAGATTTTCTCTTGGATAGACTTTATAACTCCATGCAGTAGTTTTTCTTATAATCTATTTACCATGATTGGTTTTCCTTTCCTCCCCTGCCGAGTCTGGGTCTAGAATTGAGGTTTAGACCCACTGGCGAAAGATACATATTCTTTGATCTGCAGTGTTCTTTTGCATTCTAGCACTTAGAACGGTGTACTTACACCATTTAGGGTTTAGTGATAACAATATTTTATGATTATAGTTCCACATATTGGTTTCAGGTTTACTATATTCCGGATAGTTTTTTTTTCTCTCCAGTAATTTTCCACTATCACATTACCATACAATTTATCTACTTCCTTTTTCCTTTTTTTTAGCATTTTGACTCAGTTTCACACAGTACAAATATACTCTAACATTTCGAGTCAGCATCATGACAACAAGTCCTATGCAAATTGTCTCTATCAATGTCAATGGCTTTAATAATTACATTAAAAGGAAGACAATTCTTTCCTATGTAGCCTCCAAACCTACTGACATTGCTCTCATCCAGGAGACTCATCTATCTGATATAGAATCAGAAAAATTAAAACGAAATTCTGTAGGCCAGATTCTTTACAGCTGAAAATCCCCTTCTCACGTATCAGGCGATCCTACATCCCACATTACTACTAGGAAAAGTGGTGTAGCCATTCTAATACGGAAAACACTGCAATGCCAAATACTACAGTCATGGTCTGATGAGGATGGTAGATTTGTTTTAGCCAAGCTTAACGTTGGTAATAATATATTAGGAGTGGGTTCCATTTATGTCCCTGTTGGGACTAAAGCCCCCTTTTTCCTTCATCTAAATAGAATTCTAACAGAAATGGGAATTTCCAGAATAGTTTTGGGAGGCGATTGGAATCTTGCTCCAGATGTGATCTTAGACAGAACGGGTCCCCTGGACACAACTCATGGTAGAGATAGAGCCATACTGGGAGACATCAGAGAAGATCATGGTTTGATTGATATCTGGCGCTTACTACATCCATCACATAAGGAGTTTACGTATCACTCAGCAGTACGTGATTCCTATAATAGAATAGATTACTTCCTTGTTTCACATTCTATTACACCACAAGTACTAGATTGTGATACTTTAGAAATTGCACTGTCAGATCATGCTCCTATCAGTCTCCAGCTTGATTGGGGTCTGAAACGCCCTTGTAGGAAACCATGGCGATTAAACAAATCTTGCTACAATCTACCAGCAGAAAAGTCACAATTACAATTACATTTGACTACTTATATGAAAGATAACAAAGGCTCATTTTCTTCTCCACAAATCTTATGGGCAGCTGCTATTAGGGGGCAAATTATGAGGAATTCTGCCACAACAAATAAACGCAGAATAGAACAACAGGCCATTTTGGAAAATGATATAAAAACACTGACACATACTCATTTTAGTAATCCAACTGAAACTTTCAGATTGGAAAAATCTAAGATGGAACTTAATACACTATGGCCCTCATTACAACATTGGCGGTAAATCCCGCTTACCGCCGTGCAGAAGACCACCAACACACCGCTGCGGCGGCGGAATTCCGCTACAGCTATTACGACCCACAGCTCGGAATCCGCCAAAATCTAGACACCCACACAAGTCCGCCACACCAAAGGTCAGTGATAAACTGGTGATAACAAAACCTCCACCGTCACCCCAACAGGAATACTCCCACACTATCACGACCCACGAATCCACGCGTCGGTCTTTCAACCAGGGTATTCCATTGGCGGTACACACCGTGCGCTCAAAATACACACACATTTACAAAACACAACCACATTGGACAATTCGAAATACTCACACCTGATACACATACACACACCACTCCCACACACCCAATACAATATAAAACACACACCCACAAACCCGTACTACCAAAAATTTAGAACGAAGCACAGAAAGAGACACCACCATCAACAAACTAGCATCCACAGGCACACAACACCATCGCTCACACAACATCCACACACCTCACACAACACACCCAAACACATCCCCTCACACATCACAACACACACCACCTCACACATCACCCACACCACATCATGGCACCGCAAAGACACCCCAGGTTCTCTGAGGAGGAGCTCAGGGTCATGGTGGAGGAAATCGTCCGGGTAGAGCCACAGCTATTCGGATCACAGGTGCAGCACACCTCCAAGGCTAGGAAGATGGAGCTATCGCGCAGAATCGTGGACAGGGTCAACGCAGTAGGACAGCATCCAAGAACACGGGATGACATCAGGAAGAGGTGGAACGACCTACAGGGGAAGGTACGTTCCGTGGTCTCAAGACACCAGATTGCAGTTCAGAGGACTGGCGGCGGACCCTCACCTCCTCCCCCAACAACTAACAGCATGGCAGGAGCAGGTCTTGGCTATACTGCATCCTGAGGGCCTCGCAGGAGTAGCTGGAGGAATGGACCCTGGTAAGTCAAATTTTAACTATTACATCCCCCACCCTACCTGCATGCTATCACATACCCCCACCTTCACCCTCACCCCCAACATTCTAACACCTCACATATGTCCCACTATCACAAAGCACCCATCCCAACAAAAAGCCCTGCATGCAACACCAAAGCATGGACACCCATCACCAAAGCATGTCCACCACAGATACCCACACAGATCCCCAAATCAAATATTACACAAGGTCCTAGACAGGAATGTAAGCACTGGGGTACAGAGTCACCCACCCATTGCACACAATGGCACACACAGATGCAATAATCATGCCTTTACACCCCTGCAAGACCCCTACCCAACATCACCGGACAGGAGGTTCCAGACGTGTCCACTCCCCCCACAGAAGAGGCCCACAGTGATGACAGCAGCTCTGTCCAACTGGATCTAGATGACCAGCCCGGCCCATCTGGGGCCTCAGGACAGTCGGTTCCCCTCACACTGGCACATGCCACCACAGAGCCTCCCCCCTCAGGAAACACCAGCAGAGCACCCACCCAGCGGGCCCACACCTCTGTCCCCAGGACATGTCAACCAGCAGTGTGTCCACCACTACAGGGAACCCAGGCAAACCCACAAACCCAAGAACATCAGGGACCTGGGGGCACTGGCAGTGGGCACACGGTTCAGGGGAAAGAGGAACAGGAAACCAGGGTAACTGGGAGGACTGCTGTGCTACAGGGGGAGGACAGGCCCAGGGAACCCACTCTCCACGAGGCCCTCTCCAACATCATGGGAGCGTACTATCATTCCCAGGAGACAATGGCAACAGTACTGGCCAAGTTTCAGGAGACCCAGTGGCTGCAGGAGGAACAGTATTTGGGGATCAGGGAGGAACTCAAGTCCATCAACACCACCCAGGTCACCATTGTAGGGGTGCTGAAGGACCTTGTGAACACCAGGAGGGACACTGTGGCACAACAAGGGGCCCCTGACACTAGCCTCGATGATGAACTGCCCACCACCTCCGCCGGCACTAGTGGACAGGAGGCACCGCCAGAGGACCACGACACCAGCACCCTACCCCCTGCAGATGGAGAACCACCCCGCAAACGGTCCCTGAGATCCAGGACAAAGACAGAGAACAATGCCAAGACCCCCGCCAAGAAATGAGACCACCCTGAATGTCATCCTTCTGTCCCACTTCATCGCCCTGTCCATCATTAAACTGCCCTAGCTCCACTTCCTATGCCCCTTTGGACAATGCACCTGTGAAACAAATAACTGGACTCCACCATGGACATTCCTCCGCCATCACCCCTGACCATTTTCCAACCCCGTCCACTAATTTGCACTTAAATAAACACCATTGAATCACAAAACAATCTGGAGTCAGTCTGTGCTTTCACAAATGTGTATTTGCAATAACTAAGGAAAATAGCAATGTCCATTGTATTGCCAACATACCTATGTCACACAGTTCTAGTCCATGAGGTAATATAGCAGAGGTCACACAGTGGGACACACATCTGTGAAATGGAAAGGCAAAGTGACAGGTCAGGGTCCATACACTGGGTGAAAGTGACAGACATTTGATAGGTCTAACAATTGTATGAGATGTAGGAGGCAGTGATGTCTTCTTACCTGTGTCTCACTGGAAGTATTGCTGGATCACTTTGGGCCAGATGTATCATCTGATTTTGCACTCGCAAACAGCGAAATCGGCCGTTTGCAAGTGCAAAATCAGGGTCTGCAATGCATCAAATGCATTCGCAGACCAAAAACAGAAAAGTGCAAAAATTGCGATTTTCTGCGTTGCGACCTGGATTTTGCGAATCGCAATTTGCGATTCACAAAATCCAGGTAACAATGCAATTCTGCAAAAAATCGCAAATTGCGATTTTTCGCAGAATGGTATTTTGCAAGTGCAAAATACCATGACCTGCAACCAGGTGGTAACCTGGTGCAAAATTTAAAAATGCAGTAAAACTGCCTTTTTAAATTTGATATGTAAAGCACACATGCCCTTTTGGCATGTGTGTACTTTACATGCGCAAAAAAAAAAAAATATGGGGTGCAGGAGAGGGGGCCTTAGGCCCCCAGCACCCTGGCCCTTTGCTTTTCCCAAATTGTGATTTCTGTTTCAGAATTCGCAATTTGCGAAAATGCTAAAAATTCGCAGCTATGGGCCAACAGGCCCATAGCTGCGAATGGGGCCAGTATCGCAATTTGCGATTCGATAATTGCATTTGCGATTTTTAAGAAATCGCAATTACCGAATCGCAAATGGGATACATGGCCCTTTGCGATTCGGTAATTGCGATTTCTTAATTTACCTCCTGAGATCCCTCACTGTTGGGCAGTCTACCATTCTGAATGCCATCCAGGGTGTAGAGAGGCAGTTGCAGCAAACAAATGCATACCTGGCGGGCATTCATTCTGGCCAGGCAGCCCAACAGAGAGCATTTCAGGCTCTGGCCTTAGCACTGATGGCAGCCATTGTCCCTGTGTCCAGCCTCCCCCCTCCAACTTCCTCCACCCAGACCCAATCCCCTGTACCTCAGCCTATCCCAAGCACACCATCAGACCAGCAAGCACACACCTCAACACACAAGGGTGGCTCAGGCAAACATAAGCACCACACATCCCACAGGCACTCACACAAGCATCATACCCATGCACACATACCAACATCCATTGCCTCCACTGTGTCCCCCTCCTCCATGTCTCCCTCCTCCCTCCCAGTCTCGTCTCCACTCACACCTGCATGCACTACATCCTCAGGCACTACCTCCATCACCAGCACACCCATCACCACACACCGCTCACGTGCACTCACCACCCACTACCATTCACACATCCCCTGTATCCTCTCCCAGTGTGTCTGTGAGCCCTCCTCCCAAAGTACACAAATGTAGTCACACACCCACCCAACAGCCATCCACCTCACAACAGCCTACACCCCATGCACCTTCACCCAAAGTCACCAAACGAACACCTCCTACAACCACTACCTCTTCCTCCACTCCCATACTCCCTCCATCTACCCGTCCCAGTGTGTCTAAAAAACTTTTCCTATCAAATGTTGACCTCTTCCCTACACCTCCCCCCCCGTCCGTCCCCTAGGGCCCGCCTTTCCAGGTCCCAACCCAGCACCTCAGCCACCACATCACCGGGCACAGTGGTGCCAGCAATAACGGGATTTTGGAGTGCGCCAAGCAACAGGGCTGCCAGTGTCCCAAGGAGCAAGGGCAAGGACATTCCGCCACCTCCAAAACAGAAAAAGTTGCCCACATCCCGGAGGGAGAAGGCCAAAACACCTACCACCAAGGGCTCAGTCGAGACAAAAATTGAAAGTGGCAAGGCAGCTGCACCACCATCCAAGGTGGGGAAGGGCCTGAAAATCAAAGGCAGGTCCACGTCGACCCCAAGCTGCACGGCAGACAAGACTGCCACAGGCACCGCCACCTGCACCACCGCCACAGACACCGCCGCCAGCACCCCAGACACTGAGCCCTTCACCAGCACCGCCGTCAGTGAGCCCGCCACCAGCACCGCCGCTACTGTCACTGCCGCCAGCACTGCAGTCAGTGAGCCCGCCACCAGCACCGCCTCTACTGACACCGCCGCCAGCACCGCAGTCAGTGAGCCCGCCACCAGCACCACCGCTACTGACACCGCCGCCAGACACTGAGCCCTTCACCAGCACTGCCGTCAATGAGCCCGCCACCAGCACCGCTGCTACTGACACCGCCGCCAGCACCGCCAGCGGCCCGCAACATCCTAAGCCAGTGGCACTACCGCAAACATGGCTGCCATCCCCAGTGGTCAGTTGTACGAGGCTGGTTGTCAGTTCCAGGAGCATGGGAAGCTTGCATGTTGCACCACCGCCAGTGGAGTGTCACATCCACTACCTCAGTCCTTGGCAGGATGAAGCACTCTGGGCACAAAGCCCCCTCCAGAACCAGTGGAGAAAGGCATCCACTAACTCAGTCCTTGGCAGAATAAAGCACTCTGGGCACAAAGCCCCCTCCACAACTAGTGGAGTATCACATCCACTACCTCAGTCCTTGGCAGGATGAAGCACTCAGGGAACAAAGCCCCCTCCAGAACCAGTGGAGTATCACATCCACTACCTCAGTCCTTGGCAGGATGAAGCACTCTGGGCACAAAGCCCCCTCCAGAACCAGTGGAGAAAGGCATCCACTTGTGAGACTGTGGCTTGGCACTCCCCAGGATAAAGCAGTGGGCAACCAACCCACTGGAGAGAAATGAGAGACTGTGGCTTTGCACTCCCCGGGATAAAGCAGTGGGCAACCCACCCACTGGAGAGACTTGAGAGACTGAGAGACTGTGGCTTTGCACTCCCCAGGATAAAGCAGTGGGCAACCCACCCACTGGAGAGACTTGAGAGACTGTGGCATTGCACTCCCCAGGATAAAGCATTGGGCAAACCACCAATTGGAGAGACTTGAGAGACTGTGGCTTTGCACTCCCCAGGACACACCAATGGGCATGGAGGCCCCTCGTGGAGCTGGCGTTGTGCCCCCCCTTCCCCCTGAGGTGCCTGTTTCATTTTGATCTGATGCCCCAGCAGTGTTCTCTCCATTTCGAGTCTGGTATCTAGTGTGGGCATTGATGAAGCAGAAAAAGAAAGACTAACGAATATTCATATATCATGTAACCAAATCGTATAAGGTAGTGTGATTTTAGCAAAGAAAAATAATGTATGTGGGAAAATGTGCCCACGAGGTAGTTCGCCATTATTATAAACGAGCTTAATTAATCATGTAGAATCGACAAATGTAGTAATACGTCATAATTGCAAATGTATTCTATGATTTTCTTGTTGAAACAGTTTTATGCTTAGCTTAAATTTAGCGGAGGCTTTGGCCTAGTTGCCTAGTCTCAAATTTAACTGCGTGGTTTTCACTTGTATTAACAAAAACGTACTTTTATTTTAAGGTTGTATTTTTTCCAGTAGAAATGACTAATACACTTATCTCAAGGTTTCGTGCTAGGCTAGTTTCATCCCTTTTGAAGTAAGGTCAGTTTCTGAAGGTGCAGACAATAAAGACACTGATATAGAATTAATTGGCAAACTTTGTTGCTACTTTTGTTCCAAGGCTCCAAGGTCACCTTATGCACAAATGAGTACTAAGAGAAAGACACTATTCATTGGTCAAAAGGAAGCCACCCTATGAACCCTCCAGTGGAAGACCCTGAAGAATTTGGACCGTTTCTTACTTAAACCCACCGGACAAAGAGAAGTCAGCCATTTTCTTTGATGCCATTTTGAATCCAGATTCAAGACTCCATTTTAAGTGACACTTTGATGCCGTTTCTCTGTCGCAGAGAAAGAGACTTTAAGAATTCTCACCCTAGAGACTTTAACTTTAATTTTGCCCCGTCTTGTCCATCCAGTAACTTTTGCCCCATTCTCCTTGCTGCCGCAAGGAAACTTGCTTTAACTTTGCCCCCTTGAAATCTGCCCTATGCTGATCGAACCGGTACCTGAAGGACGAAGACTTTTCCTTGAATGCTGATTGTATTTGGTAAATATGAAAGGATAATTGTATTATGCATTGTGTTTTCCTTTTTAAGTACCAACTGCTTATTTTGATAGAACCCAAGCTAGAAGTTTTCTAAATTTGTTTTGACTAAATTTGTTTTGCATGAAGCCCCACATGCCAATGCTAATTAGAGGCTAGTCGAGGTATTCATGTGATGCACCATGCTAAATTGAAATCTTGTTATGCTGACCGATGTATGCAATTAGTCAAATTCAGTTACTTATATTAGTAATTTGCATTGCTATAACCGAGTGCATTATAATCCAGATATTGCGTAGATCGAGTTTCTTCCGTCGCTATGGACAGCTAGTAATGTTCGTATACGTATATCATTTGATTTTGAGACTTACTTATATTGTGCTAGCTTTGTTAATATAGGGAAATAAACTCATTAACTTTTAATAAACTGGTGTGGTTATTCATCACTGAAAGGTCATGGTGTGTCAAATACTGATTACTATTGATTCTTGATTGTTGATTGATTATTAATCGATTATTGGTTATTGATTATAAATGGTTATTGATGATTGATTTGAGTGATCCGACTATTCTTGGATGAGGAGAACCCAACTAGGTCAAAAGGTTCACCGACCTCCAGCGTGTCCAAGTACCAGTAATTTATAAAGACTGGGCGCGCTATCAGCCTCGCCCATGCATTTTGGGCCAAGTGGTCCACGGACTATGAATGGTGCACTACCCGGACTTGCATAGTTGGTGTACTTTATTATTTATGCTGTATTTAAAGTTCTGACTAACGGATTTTTATTGATTACAATTGTTACAATCATTTCCTTTTGTCATTGCGTTCTTCCGGGAGGGTTGAGGGGTGTAAATGTAATGTTGCAGCATGTATTAGTGTGCGTGTTGTTGTGGGTGAGGGTGGGGGTGTTGCGTGTTGCGTGTGTGTCTCACTCTCTTTTCCCTATCCCCTCCCCCTCCCCTGTGTTGTAGGTGCAGTACTCACCGTGGTCGTCGCCGCCGTCTTTCGTGCTCCTGGTAGAGGAGCAGGAATACTATCGCAGGGAGTATTTGGAGTTCTGGCTCCATGGCGTCCTGGTTCCTCGTGGGTTGTGTAGAGGTGAGTGTTTCCCCTTCCAAGTCCTGTTTCCGCCGTGTTTTTGTTCGAGTTGAATCCGCCCCAGAAAAGGTGGCAGATTGGCCTATCATAATAGTGGGGGCGGTACATTGTCTTCTGCCTGTCTGTTGGCGGTGACCGCCAAGCTGTTTGTTTGTACCGCCATGGCAGTCAGAGTGTTAAAGTGGCTGTCTATGTTGGTGGTTTCCGCCATGGTCGTGATTCAATTTTTTTTTCCGCTGGCCTGTTGGCGGTCTTACCGCCGCTTTAACACCGACCGCCAGGGTTGTAATGAGGGCCTATCTGCTTCCGAAGCAGAATATATGCTATATAGCCTTAAGGCTCGCAATTATGAACAAGGAGATAAAGCAGGCTGTTTACTAGCGGCACGATTAAAACAGCGAGAAGCTATGACAGCTATTCCAGCTATATATTACCCTGAGGGTAAGCTAACAACTGAGACTCAAGCAATAGCTAATACGTTTGCAGATTATTATACCAAGTTATATAGTTCAGAAGTTGATGATGACCTCCTCAAAGAACAGGAATTCTTTGATAAAATAACACTCCCCTGTCTCAATGAACAGGACCGGCTCATACTGGCGGGCGAAATAACAAAGGATGCAATCACGCAATCAATCTCCAGTCTCCCATACAATAAAGCACCTGGAGAAGATAGTTTTCCTGGGGAATTTTACCGTTGGGTAAAACCAGAAGCAATAGATGCCCTTTATGAGGTATATAAAAAAGCAGAGGAAACTGGTAGGCTCTCTGCACTCTCAAATAAAGCCATCATAGCTGTCCTTCCCAAATCTGAGAAAGATCCATTATACTGCAGTAACTATCGCCCGATTTCTCTTCTGAATACAGATTCGAAGCTATTAGCCACTATTCTTGCCAAAAGACTCAAACAAGTTATCTCTAAACTCATACATAATTCTCAAGTTGGATTCATGCCAGGCAGAAACTCTCATAGCCACCTCCGCACTTTGGCTCACATACTTTGGTTTTCCAAGTATGCTGGAGAAGACAGAGTAGCATTATCCTTAGATGCCGAGAAGGCCTTTGACCACATTGAATGGAGCTATATGTTCCGTACATTGCACAGGTTGGGATTAAGTAATGATTTTATCTCTAAGGTTTAATGGTTATACAAGACACTAATGAATTAAGGGGGTTTCCTTTCAAAAACCTTTATAGTGCAAAGAGGTACCCGCCGGGGTTGCCCTTGTTCGCCCCTCTTACTTCTTCTTTCACTTGAACCACTGGCTGAAGCAATAAGACAGTGTTCACAAATAGCAGGCATTCCCACACCAGCAGGCATCTCAAAACTACTTCTATACGCGGATTATATATTACTCACACTTACGGATACACCTACTTTACTCTCGGTACTCATGTCTACTATTTCTCGCTTCTCAAACATTTCTGGATACAAAGTCAATTAGAATAAAAGTGAAGCTCTCCCATTGTCCTGGGGTACAACAAAAGCAGCTATCTTAGGCTACAATTTTCAATGGAAAGCAGATCGCCTGAAGTATCTAGGTATTTATATCAACACAGGTTTAGAACGTATGATTCAAGATAACTTAGATCCACTCATTGCTAAAACAAAGTCGGAATATGAAAAATGGTCCAATCTAAACCTGGCCTTTTGAGTTCAGGCAGTGAAAATGATTATAGTGCCTTGTTTCACTTATGTTTTTGGTATGTTACCTTTGACAGTTAAAATATCAATCTTGCGAGACATTAACAAAGGCATTAAAACCTTTATTTGGGGATCTCTGAGACCTAGACTCAAAATCTCCAAACTGATTGCTCACAGGCGATATGGTGGCCTTAGTTTACCATGCATTGGACATTACTATACAGCCCTCCATTTATCTCAGTTGGTTTATCTTTGGCCAAGACAGGATGACCCACCTACTATGGGTTCTTATTGAAAGGCAATCTTTACAGGCATCTTCAGGTTTGCAAATGTTTCATACTCATAAAAACATCTAACCCTATTATTCAGTCTATGCTTAAGATTTGGATACACGCCCACAACTCTTTAAGAGTAATCCGAGGCTACATAATAAGGCTCCCATATGCCATAACGCTGATACTAGAATAGGGAAACATATAATTTCCTGGGATACATGGGAGAGAGCAGGTATTCTAATGTTGGATTATTTATTCACTTTAGGATGCGAGCTTAAAACCTCTACAATGCTTCAGATAGAATTTCAACTCCCTATCTCTCAAAAGGGGAAATACTTACAATTGAAACAAGTTCTACTTAGTAGACTAGGACCATTTCCATGGATACCTGAGGATTCCCCAGTCTTACAATACTTAAAACCTTGGGGAAAATTGAAAGGAGTGGTCTCTGGATTTTATAATCTCATAGTGCATAAGCTACACTCATCACCATTACTAGCACAACTCCACATCAAATGGTAAGGGTTACTTAATGTAGCATATTTCAATGAGGACTGGACGGATGTTGTTATGAACATGGATAAAGGAATCAGAGAGGCAAGAATGAAATTTACTCTTTTCAAAATTCTTCATAATTGGTACTGGTCACCACAAAAACTCAAGGCAGCAGGCTTACTACACCATTCTACCTGTTGGAGGTGTCCTCGTGAGGATTGTGATATCCTACACATTTTATTTTGATGTCCAGTTTTGACGGAATACTGGTCTTCTATAACTTCCTCTCTACACATAGCTATACATGTGCCCATTCCTTTAACAGAAAAATTAGTTATATTACATGATGTTACTGAGCTCCAAAATCTAACAAACTATACAAGACGATTGATGGCTATCGCACTCACTGTAGCAAAAATGTATATATTACGACATTGGAGACCACTACAACGTCCTACACATGATGAATGGCTTATTGAAATGTATAACATGGCATCATATGAAAAGCTGATTTACAGATTGCAAGATAATGTTGGGATTTTCATCCAAATTTGGAAACCCTCTTCTAGCTAATACATATTCTGTTAATATTCATACTTAAATGTTTTCTCCTTCTTTGTCTCCTATCCTTATTAAGACATTTTATTATTGTTTTGAGTCATGCTGTTATTATTAAGATAAATTGACACTTCACCCATTAACACTGTTATTTTAAGTAGGACTTACTGCTCATCCATTCAACACTGTTGGATTGGCAGGAATATCTCCATTTGAAATGCTATATATGTGGATTTGTATAATATTAATATCTCAACTATCTTCTAACAACCTATTTTATCTAGTTTAATACATATTGCATGATTCTTTCTTTCCAGGTTTTCTTTTATAGGTCTACTTCTAAGAGTTAATGCACAGATGGATGCCTTATAAATAATCTCATATATTGCATTTATTGATATCTGTATAATGTTTTTTGTGTTTAGAAATCTGAGAAGTTAATATTTCATTTTTTTTAAAACACATTTTTATTATTTTCGTCATATATCATATAGTGTTATTCGTTAACGTTAAATAATGCAGAGTATTAACTTCTATATCATATAATATCAAACATTATCATTCTGATGTTGCTGCATTATAGTAATTATCATATACATGTCTATTTTTTAGTCTTTTACATTGTGCTATGCATAAACTTGCTTGGTGTATAACTACATAACTCATAACATTCAAATATATATATATATATATATATTTTTTTTTTTTTCCTTCTCTCCTTTTCTTACTTGACACTTCGTTTTTTGAAGGGGGATCTTAGCAATGATATAGTACAATTCTAATCCCCTGACTTGAAACACATTTGCACTGTTCAGTTTATATACTTTTGAGGACTTTGTGATTTTCAATTGTATCCGGTGGCTCCTACACAGTGCTTCGTTTCTATACTCAACGAAACTCCAGAGATAGCGGCTTAGTTATTTTAACTCCAGGGCCACATTATCAATAAATGTATATTTGTACACGGGCCCCTACCTCCTCACATGTTGCTTTAAAAACGTCTAGTATCTCATCCCAGTGTAAAGCTATCGGTAGTCTTCTCAGTTCTTTGCTCTCCTCTCTTCTGGGGGCAGCACTCTCAGCCTTTCCCCACTCTAATACCTCCACGCTCCATTGTAATATCGTAGGGGCCAGTGTGGCTTTCCAACGTCTGGTAAGCAGCCACTTTGCCAGTAAAAGTGCTAAGTCTGCAAATCGTGTATGCACTTTTCCTTTTCTTGCATGAGGACGCAGTCCGAGCAGGCATACCTCTATTGTTCCCCATGAAGCGTTTCCTGTGACTTTTTCTAATATAGTGTTCACCCCGATCCAGTATTGGGAGATATTAAGACATTTCCAAAGCATGTGTAATATTTCTGCCTCCTCAGCCCAGCATCTAGGACAAGTTGACGGTACCACGGTGTATAGCAAATGTAATTTGCGCGGTGTGAGGTATGCTCTATGTAGTATAGCATACTTTATAAATTTGAATCTCGTATTTCGGGATACCCGACTAGGGTACTCTAGGATCTCTGCCCATTCTTTGTCGGTTATTTCTTTGCCAATATCTAACTCCCATTTAGATTTTAGTGCCGTCAGGGGTTGCAGCAGGTGAACTCTGAGTCCCTGGTAGAGCCATTTTATTAAGTGTTTCCCATGTCCTACAGTATGCCGATAAGGTCGTGTGAAGGGTGGTTCTATGCCATCTGGGGCCCAATGTTTCTTTACATAGTGTGTTATATTTGCATGTAATAAAAACAGTGAAGATGACAGGTTATGTTCATATATAAAGTCTCTATGCGTGAGTAAATGATGATCTTTAAACAGCGACCCAATTGTGTCTACTCCTTCCTGGGCCCACCTTTGTATGTGGCCTTGGGTTAGTGTTCCAGCATTTACTGGTAATCCCAGTAGTGGGATATTAGAGGCATAGGGAATTGTAGTAGCTGTATATTTAAGCGCAAGTTTCCAATATTGCAAGGCCACTCGTAGTAAAGGTGGTATTCTCTCAGGGGATCGGAATCCTGGACATATCAAGGAGTGTAGGCTGCCCTTATGTAGGTTAACTTGGGTATAGTTTATTTCCTGTAAGTTTCGTCCGACCAGCCAGTGCGCTAGCCACTGCAATTGACTCGCTATACAATAGGCCTTAAAATCAGGTGCATTCATACCCCTCTGTGTCACTGGGAGTTGCAGCTTAGTTAATCCAATTCAGCGCCTTCCCTTTCCCCAAATAAGCTCAAGTAACATAGAATGGAATAGGCCTCCAGTATTTTTACCAGTAGATTCATAAAATAGTCCAAAATGCGGGGTAGCATCACTATCTTGGCTAGCGCTAGTCTACCCGCTATGGAGATTGGCAATGTTATCCAGAACTGAATCTGTGGCCTCAGTGCGGTCATCGCTCTCCCTCTAGTATATCCTTAGGGGTTCAATATATCTGTATACCCAGGTATAGGTACGTATCTGTAGCTACTCGTAATAGTTGATTACCAAAGTGTACTACCTCTCCCATATTAGATCCGCCGAAGGAGAATGCCGTGGACTTGTCATAGTTTATTATCAATCCTGACAGTGGTGCAAAGTCCTGGAATAACTGCGTGGCAGTACTTGGGTTTTGACCTAGATCTTTTATATATAATATAATATCATCTGCATATAATGATACTGTATGTTTCGTTTTCTCTATATCTATTCCCCATGACTCACAATCACATCGCAGCCGATGTGCCAATGGCTCCACCGCCAGGACAAACAGCAAGGGAGACATTGGGCACCCCTGTCTAGTACCTCTGTGAACTCGGTAGGAGTTAGATATATTTTGTCCCGTGCATGCTCTTACTGTAGGAGCAGAATAGATCAGTCGGACCCAACGCATATATTCATGAGGAAACCCACATCTTATCAACATTTCAAACATGTATTCCCAGCTCAGGGAGTCAAATGCTTGACATAGATCTAAGGAGAGGTACCCCATTTGAGGGCATTCCTCTCTGGCTGAGTCCATTACATGGTACAATCGGCGTATATTTAAGGAGGTGTTACTGGACAGTATAAACCCGCATTGGTCTACATGTATCAACTTGTCTATAAAGTTTAAAAGTCTTTGCGCTAATGTTTTTGCTAGTATTTTATATTCAGTGTTTAGTAAAGATAGTGGTCCATAGATTGGGATATCTGTTGCTGCCTTTCCAGGTTTTAACAATGAGGTCACTATTGCTTATTTGGTAGTATCTGGGAGGTATCCCACTGACAGCGAGGCATGGTACAATTTCTCCAATTGTGGTGCTAGCCTTGAGCCCATCTGATCCTGGTGATTTGTTTCGTGCCATATTTTTAATGGTCTCACGGATCACTCCCTATGTTATTTGTGCTCCTAAAATTTGCGTCCCCTCATCAACTGTCGGTAGCTCAATGCCAGTTAGGAACGAGTCAACATGAGCTCTATCCATAGTTGGTGGGGTGGAATATAATGTTGTATAATAGTCTTGGAAAGCCGCATTTATCTCCACTTGAGTGGGTATGCTAGTTTGTTGTTGTGTGATAATGTGTAGTATGGGAGTGGGGGATAGGTCTTTCTTTATAAGACGTGCTAAGAGTGTCCCTGCTTTATCACCCTCATTATGTAAGCGTTCCTTGTATTTTGCGTAATCGACCTTTCTTAATCTTTCAATTAATTCTGCATGTTTGGCCCTGGCTTCTTGGAGCTGCTGAGTCTGAGGGGGTTGTAATATTGCCTCTTTTTTCTAGTGGTCCCAGTCTGTCCTCTACTTGTTTGAGCTCCCTTGCTATTACCATTCGCACTTCAGCCGTCGCTCCCATCATTGCTCCTCTTATCACCACTTTGAACGCCTCCCATTCCACTAGGGGGGAGGACGCTGTATCAGTATTATTCATAAAGAAATTTGTTATTGCCTGGTCTATTTCTTTCCTCATCACTACATCTTTTAACAGTGACGGCTGCAGGAGCCATGTTGGGATCGGTGTAGATAGCTTCCCCCATATCACAGTTAATTCTAGGGGGTTATGGTCTGATATATTTTTCCCTAAGTATGTAATATGGGTCATTTGCGCTTGTAGTTTCGTAGTACATAACACACGATCCAGTCTCATGTGTACTTTGTGTGGATGAGAGTAAAAAGAGTACTCTTTCATGCCTACGTTTTTGGCCCGCCACATATCTGTTAGTGACCAACCTTGCAACCAATTCCTCAGTGCCTCCGCTTGTCTTTGTGCACTTGTGCCTGATAGTGGGGGGGGAGAACGATCAAGAGTAATGTCCAGTACTGCATTAAAGTCTCCACCCAATATCCAAGGGATATGTGCCTATTGTGCTAATACCATTGACAAGCGTTCTAGAAACACGTCTTGGCCGCTATTCGGAGCATATATACTGCCTAGAACTATGGGTTTCCCATTTAAGTTACCTCTAACCACAGAGTATCTGCCTTCGTCATCTATCCTCTTATCTAGTACCTCAAAGTGGACCCCAGCTCGTATCCATACCACTGCCCCTCGTGCAAATTCAGAATATGATGTATGTAAGAATTGTCCCAGCCATTTTTTGCAGAGTTTCGCCGCTTCATGTGTGGTGAGGTGTGTTTCCTGCAAATATACAATGTGTGCTTTTCGGCGATTCGATTGGGCCAATATTCTGTGTCGTTTGTGGACAGATCCCATTCCTCTTACATTCCAAGTAAGAATATTGTACTTACGTGCCGAAACCATTATAAAGCTCTAGTTTAATTGTCACTCTTTTAGTCCATTCCCGTTTTAGTCCCCCTAGTAATGTTATGTATGAATTTCTTATTGATGTCATAACTTTAAAACAACTAGTGATTCTAACAACTAAACTCAATACTAGGCAAAGCCAAAACGGACTTTGCCATACTTTTAAACAATATAGACTAAACTTGCTTATAATCATTATTGCAATCCTTTTCTAATGAGCCTACACAATGTTTTTTTTTTCAAGATTTACGTTCAGTAGGTCTCACCCGCTACCCACGTGTTTCTCTGTGTATTACAGAGACCGCAGAGCTCAACCAACCAGGCCCGCCTTTAGGGGGGTGGAGTATATTCCCCTCAGGAAGTGGGGGTATAGCCACTATTGTATCCATCTATGTGGTTTCAAAGTAGATCCTTGCATTTTGTTACTTCAGCTTGTGATCATCAGTATCTTGCTAAATGCGTGCTTTACTCTTATTGGAGTTGGTCCTTTTGTACATTTACTCGGATCGTGCAGGCCCTTGTAGTTCTTCATGAGTCTATTAGTATTGTCCTAGTTTCCTTAAGTTGATCCTCAAAGGTCTTGCGCTATTTGCGGGGTGATGGAGGGAAACAACACCAAGCTCCCCCCCGAATCGGACGCAACCGTGCTGTCTATCGAGGAGGCAATACTATGTTGAGAGGAGTCTGCTCTGTGCATGGAGTATGATGACTGTAGTGCTGCATGTTGACCCTCCAGTACTTGCGTAATCGTAGGGCCTGTTTTTATTTGTGTCGGGTGCCGTCGCCCTCTCTTGTACCCGCGAGGCTGGCGGGGCTGCTTTGTAAAGTAAACATCACTTTGGTCCCTGGTTTTCGACTGCGGAAAGGTCGCGTCTAACCAATCACACACTGAATCAGGTGATTCAAAGAAATACACTTTTTGGTTATATGCGATTCACAATTGGGCCGGGAATAGCAGGGCATATGTCAGCCCCTCTGCTCGCAGTCTCTTTTTTACGGATTGGAAGGAAGCTCCGCGTTTTTGAACTGCTATTGTGTAGTCTGGGTAAAGTGAAATTCAAACATTATCTACGACAATGGGGTCTAATTCCCTCGCCACCTGTAACATAATGTCACGATCTCTGTAATTTAATATCCGACCTATCAAAGGGCGCGGCGGCGCTCCCAGCGGGGGCCTCCTACTAGGTATTCGATGTGCTCTTTCTTTTGCGAAGTGGGCTGACAATCGGTCCGTTGCTATCGTTTTCATCCAGTCTTTCACATATTGTGTGGGGTCTCTCCTCTCTTTTCCCTCCGGAAGACCTATTATGCAAACATTATTGCGTCGCGATCATCCTTCTGCGTCTTCTACTCGTTCCTGCAAGGTCTCCACTTGTTGTTGCAGGCGTTCAATGATATTGTTATTTTCTTTGTGAGCAGGGAGGATCTCCGCAACGTTTATCTCAGCCTGTTTTATTCTGTCTGTTAATTTCTTTTGATCGTCTTTCAGAATTCCCAGCTCCAGTGAAATAGGGCCCAGTCTTTGCTCTATCGCCAGCCGCGATTCTCTGATTTCCTGTAGGATAATGTCTAGTTTATCCATCGGGCCTTCTGGTGCTGTAGTCAGTGGTGGGCTTACAGAGGTCAACGTTTCTACACCCCCGGAATGTTTGCCCTTCCTGCGGCCCATTATCCCACCTGTAAGCAAAGGGGCCCGCTTATCAGATTAGTAACTCAATATTCCCACACCGCTCAGCACAGCGCCTGTGGCCGACAGCGCCTTCCTTCTTACATCAGTAGCCAAATCCACTTGCTGTATTTCCCGATTCAGCTTGATTTTAAAGCTCGGGCCTTCTTATGTTGTTATTCGCGCTGCAAAATGTGACACCTGAGTTTTCTATTTGCAGAGTTAAAAAACGGCCACTGTGAGTCTTCCTTTAAATAGAAGGTCGTTCGTCATAAACAGTGCCAATATTATAGTTTCTCTTGCCCTTTATCGTGTCATCACACTCTGTTTTGTGCAGTACCTTTCCAGCGCGTCAGGGGTGGGGAGGCCGACACAGGAGCCTTTATTACTCACATTCACCGATGTCTTTAACAGGCCTCGCTTTTATCACCTCTGATCTTGTCTCTCCTTCCGCTCGGTCCAGCCCAGTATCCTACTCACCCTCGACTGTTCCGCAGTTGTTGGAGTGTAGCTTTTA
Source organism: Pleurodeles waltl (assembly GCF_031143425.1). Taxonomy (NCBI): domain Eukaryota; kingdom Metazoa; phylum Chordata; class Amphibia; order Caudata; family Salamandridae; genus Pleurodeles; species Pleurodeles waltl. Next base: position 1,259,840,218 of record NC_090447.1, read on the forward strand.
TAATCAAAATTAACATGAACTGCTTGCAAATTAAAGAACAATGAAGCCGCATAGAAAACGCATTAATATGTTTCTAATGTACGCATTTGAAATGTGCCCACGGGGAGTGGCCATCAATGTATACGTTGATTAAATGAATTTGACTAATGACGAATTAATGATGTACTAATGTGTGAATTTATACCAGCTTCATGAATCATGTAGTAAGGATTTGCTCATTTAGACATTAGGCCTTAGCTTGCAAGAGTCTGGGCCTAGCTGCCTGGTCTCATATTAAATGTGTTTTTTCTAGCGTGTAATGTGCTGTCTTCCTAAGAACGAGTAGCTGTATTTGTCCAGAAGCTCAAGGAGACATTCCTGCTGAATGCAGCAGTGTAATTCGCAACAGGTGCAAGGTCGCCTGAACTGGTAAAGACAATGGAGCTACTAACTGAAGCCGTGCGTGTAACTTTTCTTACCTGCCATCTCACTCGATGAAGACGTAAATCACAGGAGCCAATGAACTGCATGAGAACTGTCTTAGGTGAAAATTCTAGTAAGATGACCACTCAACTATTGGACAGAGATAGTGGTGCGCCAGATTTTGCCCAATTGGAAATTCAGGGTTTGTTCGACGGATTTAATATAATGACATGCCACAAGGAGACATGGTCCACTCTTTTGCCATCCTTTGCCGTTCCTTGCAGCCATTACCTTATCGTTACTCTTAAATCATTATTTTGAGAGACTTTTTCTTACTTTGAGACATCCTCTTTACCCAACATTTACTTCACCTCCTTAAGAGGGAAGAATTTTCTGCTCTGTTTGCTGAGACTTTGCTATTCTGTCCTGGCTGATGGCGGATCGACTACTGTCCTGAGGACGAAGACTGACTCTGTATGCTGACCCATTACGGAGGGTAACTATATGATAATGAAATTGTAATTGTATGTTTGCCTCTCCTTTCCAGGTACCAACTGCTTTTGACAGAGACCATAGTTAGATGTTTTCCAAATTTGTGTTACTAAATTGTTTTGCATGAAGCCCACCATGCTGATGCTAATTAGAGGTTAGTCAAGGAGTTCTCTAATATTGGGTGCAAATCGACAAAATGACCGAATCTTTGCTGTGTTGAATAGATGCGCTAATGAGACTCTGCTAAACAGATCCATGTTGACGCCGTGTTTTGTCCTGATGTTTAAAATCTTTGCTTTGCTTAAATCTTACTCAAGTTGCCATATTGTGACATTATTGATGTGTTTCCTGGTTTTGAGACTAATAAACTTGCTGGTAGAGTGTAACTAATAGGGAATAAATATCATAACTATTACAAAAGTTCATATGGTTATTTGTGACTGAAAGGTCATGGTGAGTTTGGATTCATATTAATGTCATTAACTAATTTAATTAATTCGCTATTGTGAATACTGATGAGGTTATTGACCTATTGATTGATATGCTGATTAGTTATCTCATCTTAAGGTGCCTCCAATCAGGGTCAAAAGATTCATTGGCCTAAAACGAGTCCCAGAGTAAGTAAATTACCTAGGGCGGGAAGCGTTATCACGGTCCATGACACACCCCTCAACCGACAGCAGCGGCATATATTACCCCGCCGCAGCCGGGTTTCAGCGTCCGGCAGCGAGCCGGATGTTCCACCGCTGCTCTCACTCACCGCTGCGCAGTTCTGCCTCCCCTTTTCAGACCCTGGTTCCTCACAGGGTCTTGCGTGCTCCGTATCGTGCCGAACAGGACCTCAGCGTCGGTTCAGCGAGTGCACTGCTATTTCCCCCAAGCAGCAACCACTTTTTTCAACTGTGGATGGCCCCAAGTTTTCTCGGATTAATGAAATTTGGCAGGCCCGAATCGGGGGCTCTGCGATCACGCGACCGCCATCTTGGGCGGTTAACCACGCCCGAGAAGTTAATATTTCATAATCTTTTTCCTATGTGGCCACAATTTGATTTATTATTTCTCTTTCTAACACATTGTTTATATATTGACATACTTCTCAATAAACATATACAAGGGAACACACTGGAGGGCTACATCAGGGACAGATGTGCAGAGAGAGACTGCATGTGCAGAGCAGAGTAACATGTGGAGCCTGAGGTTGCCAGGGAAGACAGAGCAGATGCAGGGTGCCCGTAGCACATCTAAAGGAGAGGAAGGAGCACAGAGTGGCTGCGGAACATGATGAGGCACAACGAGGGGGCTTGGTGTCACACAGAGTAGTTGCAGGAGAAGTGGAGAGACACATATGGGCTACAGGGTCACATAAAGGATAGGCAGGGAGGTGGGTGCAATTAGAAGGGATACCGAGAAAGCGAGGACACACAAAAGGTCTGCACAGGGCGATGGGGTGCACACAGAGCCAGCTGCGTAGGCGCAGGGTAAAACAAGGTGGCACATAGAGGGCCAGCAGGGGGTGGGGTTTATAAAGAAGGGAGGTGAGGGAAACAAACACATGAACTGCAAGAGGGCACACATTGGGCTGCAGGTTGAGGGCAGGATGGCACATGGGCTGAAAGGCAGTGGGGATGTTCACAAATTGTCTGGGGCACATAAAGGAAAAGCAAAGGAAACACGAAGGGACTGCAGGAGGGCCTGGATACATAGAAGGGATGCAGGGGTGATGTGGGGACCACAAAAAGCTAGCAGAGGTGTGAAAACCAGCACAAAGGGGCTTCAGGAAGTATAGAGCAAGCCTACGGGCTATAAAGATGAGTATACAAGTAGTGATGCAGGGAAAAAGATGGACATGCACAGAGAGTGCAGGAGGACAGGTAGCTCATGTAAGGGTACCGGGGTAGGGAAGGGCAGTACACAGAGTGGTAGAAGTGAGGCAAGGCTTTGCTGTGCATGGGCTACAGAGGGCACTGGCAAAGGAATTGGATGAGAGGAGGCTGCAGGCATGCATTGGTATTTCGGAGATGAGGCAGAGTGGCACAGAGAAGGTCATCAAAGGGCCCCACAGAGGGGTTGCAGGAATGCAGATAGGCACACAAAGGGGCACACTGAAGGGCACTAGTGAGATTCACATGGCAGTCACTTTAGAGTAGTAGTCAAAGAAGGAGGGTCGAAAAATACATCTGAAGCAAGAGGAACATAGCCTTTAGTAGTTTCAGAGTAGGGTATGGAGATGTTTCAAAGCCTGGGACCCAAATGAAGGGCAGTGAATTGGATTGAGCCCCCCTCATGATTAAATCTCATCCCGTTCTTACAGAGGAAGCTGTTGGTCATTCAGAGATAGAGATGTTAATTAGGCCCCACATTTATATGTATTGCATGTTTTGTTGCAGCACCTGTTTCTGCAGCATGGGTCGGACAGTGCAGACTGGAGTTTGGACCTCTGTTCCTTCCACCGGGCTGTCCCAATGGAATTAGATTTTGTTTTTTAGAGGAGGTTTGTATAGACCCTACTTGCAGCTGAGTGACAAATGAGACTATGGTGGTCATTATGAACATGGCAGTAAACCCTGTTCCCCGCCGTGGTGATGCTGAACAGAATCCCACCACTGGCGGTGAACAGAAACCCGCCATATAAGGATGCCAAAATCTGAATCCGTAAAAAATGTACCAGCCACCAGTCACGACCAGGACCTTGATGGCGGAAATGCAGGACAACCCACCCCACCACTGCCGAGCACACAAACTCTCTGCCCTCCAAATAATAATGCACAAATCACCGTGGCGGTCAGTGGAAGTCGAACGACCATTGGCGGTACAGACCGCCACAGCCAGCAATGGGACCCAACAGTAAGAAATACACACATTGGCAAGTTTGAAACCCACACACTTGATGACATACATCCAAAACACTATAAAACACTCACAGACACACCCCACAATCCTTAGCAACGCCATAAGGACAACTGAGATTGAGAACTCCACAAGCAGACACTGAACACCACAATACAAGAATCACACACCCAACCACACAACAGCACCCTCACCTAGATCCACACAACACACACCATGGCACCCCCAAAACACCCACGCTTCACAGAAAGGGAGCTAAGGACCCTGGTGGACGAGATACTGAAGGTCGAGCCACAATTATTCGGGACACAAGTCCAGCACACACCCATCACCAGGAAGATGGAGTTATGGCAGACCATTGTCAACAAGGTCAATGCAGTGGGACACCATCCACGCATGAGGGACGACATCCGCAAGAGATGGAACGACCTGCGCTGGAAGGTGAGGTCCATGGCATCCCGGCACAACATTGCAGTCCAGAAGACTGGGTGGGACCTCTACCAACACCACCCGACTACACTGACTGGGAGGAAAAGGTACTGGCCATCCTGCACCCTGAGGGCCTCACTGGACTCACTGGAGGAATGGACTTGGAAAAGTCGTCTACAATTACCCCTTATCCACCACACCTGCAATGCATGCACCACCCCACCCCTCCAACATCCACCAGGACCACTACCCCACCCAGGCCACAATCACTACATCCAGTCACCCTGCATGCCCATAATTCCACCAACCTCCCCCTGTGCACAGCCACCCATCCCTGCAAGGAATCACAAAGGCACTACACCATCCAGAATGCACCTCCACATCCTAAGCAAAATGCAATGGCAACCTCACAAAGGCACCCTGCATGGCCCAAAAGTGGAAAACCAGCACAAAACAGCCCAGCCCTGTGCCCCCCATCCGATTATGCAACTGTAACAGACATGTCCATTCCCCCCAACAGGCACCACCAGCCATGCCACCCTGAGGGACAGGACAAGGAGTGGCAGTGCCCCACATGGAGACAGAGGCACCACCCACGACATTAGAGAGAGAACCCTGGACGGTGAGGAATACCCTGGCCCCTCACAGAGTCCGGTACTGTCACCATCCAGAAGCCCCACCCAGGACACCACTGACACCCCTACCACCCAGCCAGCAACATCAGGCCAGGGCAACCAGCCCCACACCTGTGTATCCAGGCCACAGACTGGTGGAACACAAGGACAGAGGCCACAGTCACCACCTACCAACAGGCAGGAAGACAATGGCCCCAGTACAAGTGGTACCACCAGACCTGTGCAGGGGACAAAGGCACAGGGGGATAGGCCCAATGGGAGGGCATCAGTGGCCCAGGGGGGAGGTCACAGGATGAATGTCACAGGATGAATGCTGCAGCCCAGGAAGTGATTTCAGAGGTCCTGGGAGCATACCACCATACCCAGGACAGATTGGCCCAGATTGTTGCCACCCTGGATCAGAGTCAAAGGCTGCAGAGAGCCCAACACCAAGAGACCATGGAGCAGTGGAAACTTCACAATGCCACCATGGCCACCATAGCAGGTGCGCTACTGCACCTTGTCCCAACCCAGCCTGAGACCCCCACAGACCAGGAAGCCCCTACTACAGGCCCAGATACAGACCGGCCAACAACAGCAGCAGCAGCAGCAGCAGCAACTGGACTTGTCCCACCATCTCGGGACACACAGGAGACCTGCACTTCAACCCGTCCAGGCCAACACGAGGCACCCAAACGGTCCCAAAGGCCCAGTTATGGCACTGGAACAGCTGCCAAGACCAAGGCCCCCTCTAAGAAGTGACTCTGACAAGAACTGTGCTCCAAGTGTGCCACTGAACCACTGTCAACACCGTGCAATAACAACCCGAAAAACTATAAATAACAGATGGACATACCACCACTGCCAACCAACGTGGAGACCATGTAGCCAATATGGACGTCCACCAGTAGCCCACTCCCATCACTGTAAAGTGCACGATGGCATCCCTGACACCAAATAAAACACCTGTTCACCAATGTCAATGTCCCCTGTCATTATGTTGAATCAAGTGGAAGTGTGGATGCAATTGTCTTTGAAATCATTTATTCATATCTTAATTGCAGGAATGGCACCCCACGCATAACATGTGGTTGTGCCAACAGAATTGTCAAACAAGTTATCCAGAATGTCACATGTCCCATGCAAACCTGGTCACAGTGACAATGTCCATAGACCCAACACCCCCATAGAAGATAAGACATACTGACAGTATGCTGCACAGATAGCAACATCATCAAATAGCCCCACATAGTTACTGGAAGTAAAGTTGGATCAGTTGGTTCCTAGAGTGTACATCTTCCCCCTTCTCATCATCCCCTCTAGGAGGAAGCTGGTCTGGATATACATCCCCTTCCTCCTCCAAGAGGGGAATAGATTTCCTCACAGCCACGTTGTGCAGCATGCAGCAGGCCACCACTATTCTACACACCTTTTCAGGCTCATAGGCCAGGGATCCCACAGAGATATGGAGGCAACTGAATCTAGCCTTCAGGAGACCTATTGTGCACTCTATCATCCTCCTAGTACGTCCATGGGCCTCATTGTAATTCCTCTCTGCATCTGTCCTAGGATTCCTCACTGGTGTCAGGAGCCAACGCATGTTGGGGTAGCCAGAATCACCTGAAAAAGGGGGCAAAACAGGACTGTCACTGAAACCCTCAGTTGCAGACAGCCTTGCTGTCTGCTATGTGCCAAAAAGTGTCAGAAACACTTACCTATGATCCATCCTCTGTCCACTTGTAGTTGTTCCATCATGTGTGGCACTCTGCTGTTCCTCAGCACAAAGGAATCATGGACTGATCCAGGAAACATGGCATTTACATGTGAAATGTACTGGTCTCCAGTACACACCGATTGAATGTTCATGGAGTGAAAGTTCTTCCTGTTTCTGTATACCTGTTCACGTAGGGGGATGAGAGCTATGTGGGTTCCATCGATGGCACCTATCACATGGGGAATGTTGGCACAGGCATATAAGTCTGACTTGATGGCAGGGAGGTCAGCATTTTGGGGAAACCTCACATAGGACTGCAGGTATCGTACAAATGCATTCAGGAATCTGGACAGTATAATGCTAAACATTGGCTGTGAAAAACCTGCACCCATGCCCACTGTCACTTGAAATGAGCCTGTGGCCAGGAAATGGAGTGCAGAGAGCACCTGCACTTCAGTAGGGATGGCATGCTGATTCCAATTAGCCGGGCTCAGTGCTGGATCCAGTAATGCACAAAGTTCATGAATTGTAGCATGGTTGAGTCTGTAATTTATAATAATGTGACTCTCCACCATGGGGCCCAAATCAACACGTGTTCTGTACACCGATGGGGCCCTCCCTCGCCACATGGGTCTGTACCTAGGAGCAGTTGAGAACACATGTGAGGAACACACATACATCTGCCCACAAAGTTAAATATTCAGCACTGCTGCCATACAAGTCGACGACACATATGCATCGTAGGATGTCAGACTGGAGTTACATGTCCTCAATAATACATCAGGACTGTTGTGGTGAGTAAATGTTTATTTGTTCATGCCTATGGGGTTGGGGACAATAAGGCCTGCATGGGGCACATGAGGAATTAATAACTGCGTAGTAATGGCCAAAATGTGTGCCCCCTGTAATCCAGAAATGTTGTAGTGGAAGTGACCTCATACCACTAGCGGTTGTCGTAATAGCGTAAGGTGGTGTTCACCGCCGTGCAACTATTCATTGGTTAACATGGTTGTCAATGGGGATTATCAGAGTATCATGATCGCCGCCGGTGGTGATGGTGCACACTGCTGCGGAGCATACGCCATCTTGTCACCCAAACTTCACTTGACTCCCGGATTAGTGCATGCAGGTACTCCACTGAGTGTGCTGCTGTGTCCTTCCTCTGGTCCTGGAAATGGCACTAGTGGCAGGGGAAAGGGTCCCGGGCCTTCACCAGCGAGGAACTGTACGCCAAGCTCTACTGTCGACCACAGGTACAGGTGAATAGGTAGATTGGGGAACATGGATGTGTGTAATGGTGGTAGATGGCTGTAAACATGTGTGTACGTTTGACACTGTACAGTCGTGGGATTCATGTCATGGTGTGTGTGTGAGGTCCTGTTATGCTGTTGTGAGTGTCTGTCCCATAGGGGATGTATAGCCAGCTGTATATAATGGGCATAGTCTGACCTCTGTGTTCCTTTTTCTGTGTCCCATATAGGTCAGCGCCCATCAGAAGAGGGGACTCTGGGGGTCTACAACCGGCAGAGCACCCACTGCAGGAAGCTGTGGGAGGACCTGTGGCCCTGGACGAGGAAGACCTGCGAGGCCCAGCTGGGGAAGTCCTCCCAACGAAGAAGGGGTGCCCATCGGGCACTGACCCCCCTAATGCGCCACATTCTGGCAGTGGCGTATCCAGACCTGGATGGACGCTTGAAGGCTGCACAGCAGACACAAGGAGGTGAGTACAGAAACCATTGTATGCCTCCTTGATTCATGTGTGAGTGTGCTGTGGTATGTATGCTGTCTAGTGGCAGGGACTCTGACTTATGTCCTTTCACATAATGGCCCCCGTGGGGAGTTGGGTTGTAAGGGTCAGGTCTGCAGTACTTCAGGTCCTTCAGTGATGCAGAGAATGGCTGTAGAGTAGGGCTGTGGCCACTAGTCAGGGGCATAGCCATGTGCATAGTGGTAGGTGCTGCATGGTGGAATATTTACAGGGTGGGTGTATGTGTGAACAAGTTATGTACCTCCATTCAGCTATTTACAAGCGTCTCTCCTGTTTTGTCTCCCCACTCCTGTTCTCTTGTGTTGTCTGTGTACATCAGCATCATCTGGCGAGGGAGCTGAGGCACCGGCGAGTGGGGATGCAGCGGCCCAAGGTTCCACAGAGGCAGAGTCGAGCGACGCCAAGGGGACCAGTGGGTTGGAGGACGAGGGGAGTACCACGGGGGAGGCAACTACCACTGGAGGTAGTGACTATAATACCACTTCCGATGGGAACTCCCTGGCAGTGGCGGACCCTAGTAAGCCCACCCATTCTGTGTCATCTTCCGCCACCCCCATACAATCATGCCCTCCCAATTGCTCCCCACCGAGTTGCCCGTGCCTGCTCACCCAGAAGGGTGGGCATCTTCTTCACCACAGGCACCTCATCCCCTGCCCCAGTCAGCCCTGCTGCCCTCAGGGAGGAGGCTATTGACCTCCTGAGGACCATCTCTGTAGGGCAGAAAACTATTGTCAATGCCATCCAGGGGCTATCATCAGAGGTGCAGCAGACCAATGCCTACCTGGATGGCACTCACGGTGCCGTGTCTGGCCTACAGAGATCTTTTCAGGCTCTGGCCTCCTCTTTGACGGCAGCCAGTGTCCCTGGTCATTCCGTCCCCCCTCCAACCACCTCTACCCCTTCCAGCACCCCACTCCCATCACCTATCCCAAGCACACATTCTGACAGCCATGCACACACCTCAACACACAAGAAGCACACTGCAAAACACAAGCACCACACTTCCCACCACAGGCATACACACAGCCAATATACAAAGACACATACCCCAACATCCACTTCCCAAAGTGTGTCCACCTCTTCCGCCTCCTTGTCTGTCACCTATACATGCACACTCACAGGCGCTGCACCCTCATTCACTGTTGCTGAACCCATTCTTGCAGTCACCACAAAATCAGACATCCATTCATGCACCCCAGACACCACACCTGCACTCACCACAATGACTTTGGTTGACACGTGCAGCACACTCACTAAACTTGCAGACACACAGGCAATATACATTTACCCTGGCAACCTGTCTTGTCCCACTGTGTCCACCCCCCTCCTCCCAAGACACTCAAACACTCCAAAACACCCTCCCAATAACACACATCCACCACACCTCAGCATACTGTACAGTCACCTGCACCCACGTCATGCACACCTACACCTATAACGACCACTCCCTCTACCTCCACTCCCACGCCCTCCCCCAGGTCCACCCGATTGCCCCTAAAAAACTTTTCCTATCCCGGGTTACCCTATTTGAACCCACTGGCCCACCCCGTCTCGTCCCTAAATGTGCCCACCTCCTTGCCCTGTCCACTCCTCCCACATCACAGCCCACCCCTGTCCACCCTTCACATTGCCATGTTACTTCCTCTGTGAGCAAGAGAGCTGGTGCTGGCCCAGGAACATCTGCCGCACCCCAGTTCAAGGCTGCTCTACCAGCTTCTACGAGCAGACCCAAGTACCCTCCAGCTCCCAAACATAAAGCCAAGCCACCCCTCCCAGTTGTAAGTCCCCACCCCCACCACCCCCTGCCTCTGTTCCCTGCGGTGCCTGGATGTTCCATTGTTTCCCCTATGAAGTGGAGTACCTTTGCACTTGTGGGAGTCAAGTTGGGGCCATTTGGGCCCAATCGGACTTTGAAATATGGACTGGCCATTGGCCTTCTGTTGGAATTCTGTTGCTCATGGAGCTTAATTAAAGTTCGTGTGGCCAGTGTTGGTTTTGGCACACTCAGGATCCGTGGTTCTTCGTTTCTTTGTGGGGGGTGTTGTGCACATGTGTGTACATTGGGCAGGTTTCATTTCCCTTGTGTTGGGTAAATACCTCTTGATGTGGGGTGTATGGCTTGTGCTGTTGTGAGGGGTTGTGGGAGCGTTGCAGGGTGGGTGGAGTGGGTGGGTATGTAACTGTGCCCATTCTTCCCTTGTTTAGTAGGTTGCTGTACTTACCGTCGTCATCTTCGTCGGCGGTCTCGGTCATGGAGGTATATGGCAAGGAGCAGGGCTGGCATGATTTGCAACTCTCTATCCATGTCTGCTTCGGCATGTTGTGTGAGCCCACTGTGAGTGTTTCCTTATATTTGGTTTGTTTCCGCCTGGCTTTACGTGGTGGTGGTTCCCGCCTGGAACTGACGGCGGGCTAGTGCTTCATTATTTGATGGGCGGGTAGGGCCTTTCCTTCGGCCTGTGGGCGGCTTCTGCTGTCGTTGTCGGCACTCCTCTTCTGGGGGTGAGTGGTTTTCAGGCTGCCTGTTTTTCAGGTGGTTCATTATTTGGCGGTCCAGACCGCCTGATTGTTGGCAGTAGTTACCGCCACCGCCGGCGGAGCGGTGTTTACCGACATGTTCATAAAAAGGGCCTATATTCCAAATAGTCATTTTTCTACCCTGAGAAGTTTAAGTCTTGCTGATGTTTAACACATTAGAAAAAACAAAAACATGATTTTCACCTCTGGTTCTTGACTTGAATCAAGACTTTCTGTTACAATCATTATGAAAATGTGTATTTTCAGGTTTAAAATATGTTAAATAAAACCAAAATTCATCAGAGGTCTTGATGGTAATCCCTGTTAGCCACTGTGGCTGAAAACTACAACCGACTTCATCTCAAATCGTTTAAATTGCTCTTTTTCTTGCACTTCTCCCTTTTATCTACAGTTACAAAGGCAAGCATGTAGCAACATATATATTTAAACTTGTTCCATGTGATCTTTTTGGTCCATTGATTACTTCAAGATTAGTTTCAGGAGATTAAGCGCAATGATTAAAGTTATATTTTTTGTGTTTAAGTTCCATTTTTATTAATGTTGTTTAAATCATTTCATTTCAATCAGATACATTTTTAAGTGTAATATATTTTATTATCTATTATTGAATGTATTATGTACTTTTTATATATGCATTGGGGTACACCCTGTCCCTATGGTCCTAAAGTATCCTTATTAAATATATTAGTAAAATATTTGTATTTACTCTTTATTTCTAGGGGTTACCCTTGTGCCCTTTATCCTCACCTTTTATGCGTTTTCTACCCAGTCTTTTGTTTACCATTCCCTCAGCCTGTCACATACCTTTTGTAGCTGGGGAGGGGGAGATGTCAAGATGTTGTCTTATGCATATCAGCACTCACTTGAGGTCGGAGACTTGTGGATTTTTACCCCAAAACCCCTTATTAAAATTTTCTGAGCATGTTTGAAGTCCTATTTTTAAACACACTGGGATTTTCTAAAGACTGTATTGATGGGTTACTTCTCCTCGTGCTCTTTTGAATCACTGAATAAACATTAGTTCATGTGTTTTTCAAAGTAACTATGCTTTGATGAATGACCTCCGATGTTCTGCAATTAGCTCAGCTGTAAAACTGTCTCTAAGAAGGCCACTTTGTTTCATGTCAGCGCTTGGAGGTGAAGCAGCAACATTCAGCACATAGTAGAAAGAATGGTGAAGAAATTAGGCTGACGGTGGACTGGTGAGAGGCCATCAGTGTTTAATTTGAGTCGGTGGTTGCAGGTGGGGCCCAGCAGAACTCATGTTTGGGGACCAGAACTTATTTTCCCTCATCAGATTGACACCCCGAGTAAGGGAGAGAAAAACACAAAAGAGCAAAGGAAACGGGAAGAGAAAGATGGAAATCAGTGATAATACATGAAAGCAGGGACAAAACAGAACCTGCAAGTGTGATAGAGGGCAGGGAGTGTCTGGGAGTAGATGAAAGAGGCAGTGCTTTAGGTGGGATGAAAATGATGTGTAGTCTCTAAAAGTAACAGGGCTACAGAAGCACAACTAGGAATCCTTTCCAAGAGACATGGCCTATGTCATTAAGGGCTTCATTATGAGTTTGGCGGTACCACCACAGGACCGCTAAACCCATGGGGAGGACGCCACCACCATGGCGGTGACATTTCCCCGAGTAGATTACAATGTTCCCTGACTGGTGAGAATATTTCAGTACACTGTTGGGCTGCCCGGCCAGAACAGTGCTAGGATATTGGCCTGGGCTCCCTTAAGAAGAAGTCAAAGCAGACTGCGCTTTCTGGTGGTGCTGGGGAGGGGAGGGTGGGGGGTTGCCCCCTGGCACTGGCTTTGTTTTCCTGGTAGGCTCCCCACCATTAAAAGGCTGGCAGAAAGAGGGGTTGTAAACCATAGCTGGTTACAAGCCCGACCGCCATCTCTTGTTGGGGATGGCGGTCTTTAGGGGGGGTCTGCCCGCCAATCTTGTAATGTGGCAGTCCGACTGCCACAGCCGCGGCGGTCTGACTGCCACCGTGGGGGACCGCCAGCCTCGTAAGAGGCCATAAGTCTTCACATTATGTGCCACCTCACCAGTATTTGGTTACCTTTGTATGTGTTTCTGTTCTTGAATCTAGACAAGAAACAATACCTAAAACAGTCTTATACCTATTAACTTTGCCAGTGCTTATAAGTTGTATCAGATAGATGAATAACAACAACGATTTTGTTGTGAATAACTAGAATTGAAAATTATGAAGATGTGATACTGTGATTGATTACTAAAGATTAGTGGCCTTTGAAATGCCACAGACAGGACCCGGCCCACATAATCATCAGATCTTTCTGAAATCTCCCGTCATGGTTTGGGGTTAGATGACGGAAGTCCACAAGCCCACCTGTCTACTTGATTACAACAAGAGCATGAGCAGAGTAGGTAAGAATGACCAGGTCCTTCAGCCATACAATGTGAGTCATAAAACTCACACTTGGTATAAGAAGCTGTTTGCCCACCTGATCCAAATGATAACATACAATGCCTATGTTGTTTATCGGTAGACCACCAAACGAAGACTCATGTCTTTCTTTACTTTCAGTTGACCGCCATTGGAAGTCTTACTGGTACAGAAGCAGCAGCCTCCACTTCATATGCTCTGGAGGACAAGGTGAGCCTGCAGGATCAACACTTTGCTGATTACATTCTTGATACAGCTAAAAGGGCAACCATTTTATCATTGTAGAGTCAGTTCTAAGCAAGGAAAGAGGCAGTAGAGTTGTGTTTACTATCTCCAGCCACCAGTGCCCATCTCAGCCACACTTATGTTTTCCTACTTGTTTGATGCTGTTCGTTACAAAAGTGAAGTATTGCGAAATTGACTGAGGTGAAGTTGCCATAAGGTAAACCTATGAATGGCTGTGCATGGAAAACCTACCTTTCATGGGCCACTACTTCACTAGGCAAGCAGCAGTAGAATTTTTGTTCTTCCACTTGAGGAAATCAGGAATTTGCTTATAGCCTGCTCAACACCTTTATCCACTATCAGAACGTGGCAGGGTTCTATTCGCTGATTGACAAGTGCATTATAGTCTCCACACTGCACATAATGTTGTCCGGAACAGAAGCCATGTTGTCACTGAGTACACTGTGTAGCAAAATTGTAAAGTCTTGGCTACATTTTGAGGTGCTTTTTAGGGAACCTATATATACATCTCAAGGACCACCCTGATTATTTATTTATTTATTTTATTATAGAGCGAACAAGATCCAATTGATTGCTGTGCATGAGGTGGAGCATCCTCAGTGTTAGAGGAATCTTTTGGATAGGAGGAATTTTACTTCCTTCCTGAAGGTGTATATGGATGGGTATGGGAGGGAGAGGGTTCCAGATTTTGGGGGCCATTCCGGAGAAGGTTTGATTGTAGGCATTCTTTTTTAGAATTTTTTTAGGTGTACGTAGAAGGGAGCTTTCACTTCTTGAGGATCTGTTTCCACCAGAAAGGGTCATTTTCTGGGACAAGTAGGAGGGGGTGTTATGGTGTAACACTATGTGGGTCATACAGAGAATTTTGAGATGGATCTTAGCTTCAGAGGGTAGCCATTTCAGAGGTAGAAGGTCAAGGGTGATATGATCCCTCTTTATAGAACCAGTGATGAGCCCTGCTGCATCGTTCAGGGTAGCCTTCAGGAGTGCAATATTGATTCTTGGAAGGCCCACAAGGGTAGTGCCATAACCTAGTTTAGATATCACATGGCCTGTAATCTCTGTTTTGAGATCAGGTGTGGGATGGAAAGGTTTTAGTTTCCTTAATGCAGGTGTTTGATTATGAACTCCTCTGATTGTGGTACTGATATATTTTTGCATGGAGAGGGTAAAGTCCAAAGTTATTCCAAGGGATTTTGCTGAGTCAATGGTAAGAGGGGTACAGTTCAGTGCCATAAGATGTGGGAGCCAATCTTTGATACTGGGAGCAATACTGAGCAGAGCGATCAAAAGGAAATCAATTTTGAGAGCATTTAGGCCCAAATTTAGGAAGAACCTAGCACCACCTGGCGCCACATTAGCATCATTTTTTTTATGCTAATGTGGCGTTAGATTGAAGAAAACACTGTGCCAAATTTACTAAGTGGTGCAATGCACACATTGCGCCACTTTGTAAACCCTTGCGCCACATTTTGCCTGTGCCAGGCATAATGTATGTAAGGGGGGCATTCCTTCGTTAGGAGGCCCAGAAAAATGCTGCAGTGGAACCTATGAGATTCCACTGCGTCATTTTTCTCATCATTTTTAACACATGCTCAGTGCAGGTGTTAAATTGAGGCACATCATTGTTTCTAATGGGCCTCTATCTACTTTAAAGGATTAGTGCCAAAATTGTTGGAGCTAATCCTGTAAACTATCACAATAGTGTCAGAAATTATTTCGCTATTGATCCTAACGTGCGCCATGGTGCGCCGTATCATTAATACGGTGCACACATGGTGGCGTTAGTAAAGCACAATGGGACGCAAGAGAAGTGGCACTTCATATAATGAAGCACCATTTTTCTTAAATCTGGGCTTTAGTTTGAGATGGCTATGGGTCAGCCAATGTTGCATTTCTGTCAGGGGGTTGTTAAGTGTGCTGGTGTCATTGGGAGATCTGATTTTAGTGCAGAGTTGAGTATCATCAGTATATGTGTGGTATGAGGTGTGACAGCATTTGAGGATTTAGGTTAATGGCGCCATATAAAGGTTAAACAGTGTCAGGGAGAGAGTAGAACCTTGGGGGATGCCAATCATCACTGGCGACTGACCCGAGAGAACGTGGTTGATTAAGACATGCTGGGATCTATTGTGAAGGAATGAGGAGAATCTTTTAAGCATGGTACTAGAAAAAACCCATCCTGAGTTCTAGACGATTTAAAAGGGTTTTGAGATTAACAATGTCAAATGGCACAGATAGGTGGAGTAAGATAAGTAGGCAAACTTAATTCTTGTCATGTGAATATAGAGCATCATCAGCGATGTGGATCAGAGCAGTTTCAGTACTATGGCCCAATCTGAATCTGGATTGACATTGAGGAGTTGGTAATGCTTGATATGGCTGCCAGGCTGTAGGTGCACACATTTTTCCAAGAGTTTGGCCAGAGTAGGAATGTTAGAGATAGGGCAGTAGTTGTTGGGATCAGACTAATCAGTGTTGGGTTTTTTAAGATTGGACTAATTTGGCCACTTTTTAGGAAGTCAAGTATGGAGCCTTGGGTAAGTGAGGAACTCATAATTCTAGTCTATAAGGGGAGTGGGAGGTGAATGGAATCATTTAGAGTTTAGAGGGCAGGGGGTCGTTGAAGGGGTTGGAGTATTTCAGAGAGGACAGAAGTTGGAGATGTCACTTTCAACTAAGGATTTGAAACAAGACTGTTGTTAGGTGATTGTCTCGTACATATGTCTGAGTCCATCAAGATTGGGTGTGGGGGGAGTTTTGTGTGGTAAGAGCTTCAATGCGGTCTGAATATCAGTTGAGTTTAGTTTTCTCATTGAAGAAAGTGAACATTTTGTTGTTAGGAGGGGATTTGTAGTCTGAGGATGGAGTATTGATTTTCAGGCTTGTTTGGCTTTTGATGATTTAGAACAGCTTTTTTGGTCAATGAGCTGCTATATCAAGTTGAGTTTGAAAGAATATTGCTTTGGAGTGTCTGATGTGTCTATTGTAGATATTCCATTTATGTCTTAGAGGTTTGAGGTTATACAGAGAGGGGGAATATCGCCATGTTCATTCAGCAGGTCTGAGGAATTGTCGTCCCTCATTAAGGTTACAGTTGAACCTCAGGTTAGAGCTTTTGGATGGGGCTCTTTTTAGTTGTTTGGGAGCAATAGAATTGATGATTTTGGACATGGAGTTGGTGTAGTGATCGGTGAGGTCCTTGGCATCCAACATGGTAGAAGTAAGGAGCATGTTGAAATTACTGATAGAAGACAACAAGAGAGAGTAGATTGATGTTTCTGGTGTCTGTGGCCCAGTGTTTGGCTTTTTAGGTTGCCCCTGGATAAAGATGGAAGGTGATGCAGTGGTGGTCGATCCTGTTGCAGGGTAGGATAGATTCAATTTTAAAGGTATTTATTTTACAATGATTAAGTCTAAGGTAGACCCTTTGTGGTGAGTTGCCCACGAGAACCAGAGTAAGTGTAATAAGTCAAATAAATGTCCAGTGGGACTCATTCATCAACATGCCTACTCACTTTGAAAGTGTGCAAACTCAATTAGTAACTTGTTTCATCATCAATGTTCTTCAAAAAGGATACAGAACACAATTTCTTGCATGGTGATAATTTTTACATTTTTAGTATCAGGACAATATACTTTTCAGTATGCATCAATATTGCTGCAGATGACGCAGTGCTCAGACAGTGAACTAAGATATATACAACAAAATAGGATAATGAACAGATTCCAAGGTTGTATATGATTTTCTATCAAACAAACATAAGCGGAGGCCCTGTTTGTTCATATAAGGCATTTTTTGTGAATCATGGATCTCATCAGGACAAAAGTCCTCTGACCACCACCAGAAGACTCATGCCTTTCCTTGACTTTCAGCTGACTGTCATATATATATGTAAAACTGTCTCTAAGATGACCACTGTTAGAAATTGGGTCTCTAGTTGGCAGAGGCATGCACCCTGTCCATGTAGAGATCACTATCCTAGTCAGGGTAAGTCAGATACACATCCTAAATTAGCCTGTGCTCACCTTCAGGTAGCTTGGCACAGAGCAGTCAGGCTTAACAACTTACAAGGCAATGTGTAAAGTATTCGTGCAACACACACACACAGTATCACAATGAAGAGAGGTTCAGAAAAATAGGGAATATGCATCTGAGTAAAACAAGACCAAAAGGACGAAAATCCAATCAATAGAAGTCGAGATACTAATTTTTTTAGATTAAATGTGAAATAGTGCTTAGAAGTCACTAGAGGTCAAAAGATTACTTGAGGACAAGAGGGATTGGTGTAAATCCAAAGCTCAGGCTGACCGCGATGGAGGGTGGGATGGCTACAAAACCCACGCAGGGTTCAGTGAAACAGTACCTTTGATGGAGCAAAGCGACAAGGGCTTCATGCAGTGGTATTTTCCACGCAGTCGGGTCACTGCGTAATCATCGGGCTCCACTGAAGTGAATGTGATGTGTCATCGTGGAGCCATGCAGAGCGTCATTGTCAGGCCGCCCAGACTGTAAATCCCCTGTCGAACAGCCTCTGCATCGAAGGAGCGATGCTACGAAATTTTACATAAACTCAAGGTGATGCGTCAGTTTTTGCACTAATCAGCTGCAGAACCCACTTCTGGGGCCCAGGACTGGAGCGGGACAAAGGTAGGACACAAAGATGGCTTAATCCAGCAGCCCCAGGAGAGTTGCAAGCAGTCTTTCATATCTCTGAGACTGCAGAAGAACAGGGGGCAAACCTGCAAGCCTTTGGATACAATTTGGTTCAGCAAGATGGGTCCAGTCCTTGTCCTCAGTAGGGCAGAGATCAGCAGACAGCAGGGCAGCTCAGGAATGCAGAGAAGCAGTTCCTTCGAACAGTCAGTCCAGGAAGAGTGGCATTCCTTACTGCACAGCAGTCCTTACTACAGCAGAGTTCAGCCAAGTCCAGAAGTGATCTGATTTCAGGAGGTCAGAGTCCCGGTACTTATATGCAAAAGTGCCTTTGATGTGGGTGTGACTTTAAAGGATCTCTCTGAAGTGCACTGGTCCCCCTTTTATCCCATCCCCGACTGCAAACTATAAGTTGGGGGTCATCAGCCCTCTATGGGGGGCTCAGGGAACTACCCTTTGAAGTGTAAGTGTGGGCCCTTCCCATCTGTCCTGCCCAGGAAGACCCATCAGTATGCATATGAATGCAGATGCAGTTGAGTGTCCTGTGTTGTGGGTGTCAGGAGGGAATGCACAAAGGTAGCCGTCACCTAGCCCAGACCAGCTGGGTTTTGGAGACAGGCTGTCATGCACCCAGAGCAGTAAGAGCAGAGAAATGTCCACTTCCTAGAAGTGGCATTTCTAAAATAGTAATAATAAATCTGACCTCACGAGTAAAAAGGATGTATCATTCCAAAGATATAAAACATGATGCAGCTACTCCTTCCTGAACATGAATTACAGCCGAAAAGAACATTAAGAAATTTCTAATGGTAGGCCTCACAATAGTGAAAATGACTTTGGGAGATTTTCACTACCAGGACATAAAAACTTAAAAGTATATGTCTTGCCTTTTACCTATATAGCACACTGGCCTATGGGCTACCTAGGACCTACCCTAGGGGTGACCTGTATGTAATAAAAGGGGAGTTTAAGGCTTAACAAAAGCTTTTAAGGTGGCAGTGGAACTGCACACACAGGTCCCACAGTGTCAATAGGGCTTTTTAAGTGGGTGGCACAATCAGTGCTACAGGCCGACTAGTAGCATTTAATTTACAGGGAGTGTCTGGGGGTAGATAAATGAGGCAGTGCTTTAGTTGGGATTAAAACGATGGGCAGTCTCTAAAAGTAGAAGGGCCAAAGAAGTTCAACTAGGAATCCTTTCCAAGAGGCGTGGCTTATGCCATTAAGACTTTATACAATGTGCCACCTGTAGGAAAGTACCATCTTGCCTGGCATGTTACCCCCATTTTTCACTGTATATATGTTGTTTTAGTTGTATGTGTCACTGGGACCCTGGTAACCCAGGGCCCCAGTGCTCATAAGTGTGCCTGTATGTGTTACCTGTGTAGTGACTAACTGTCTCACTGAGGCTCTGCTAATCAGAACCTCAGTGGTTATGCTCTCTCATTTCTTTCCAAATTGTCACTGACAGGCTAGTGACCATTTTTACCAATTTACATTGGCTTACTGGAACACCCTTATAATCCCCTAGTATATGGTACTGAGGTACCCAGGGTATTGGGGTTCCAGGAGATCCCTATGGGCTGCAGCATTTCTTTTGCCACCCATAGGGAGCTCTGACAATTCTTACACAGGCCTGCCACTGCAGCCTAAGTGAAATAACGTCCACGTTATTTCACAGCCATTTTACACTGCACTTAAGTAACTTATAAGTCACCTATATGTCTAACCTTTACCTGGTAAAGGTTAGGTGCAAAGTTACTTAGTGTGAGGGCACCCTGGCACTAGCCAAGGTGCCCCCACATTGTTCAGAACCAATTCACTGAACTTTGTGAGTACGGGGACACCATTACACGCGTGCACTACATATAGGTCACTACCTATATGTAGCTTCACCATGGTAACTCCGAATATGGCCATGTAACATGTCTATGATCATGGAATTGCCCCCTCTATGCCATCCTGGCATTGTTGGTACAATTCCATAATCCCAGTGGTCTGTAGCACAGACCCTGGTACTGCCAGACTGCCCTTCCTGGGGTTTCTCTGCAGCTGCTGCTGCTGCCAACCCCTCAGACAGGCATCTGCCCTCCTGGGGTCCAGCCAGGCCTGGCCCAGGATGGCAGAACAAAGAACTTCCTCTGAGAGAGGGTGTGACACCCTCTCCCTTTGGAAAATGGTGTGAAGGCAGGGGAGGAGTAGCCTCCCCCAGCCTCTGGAAATGCTTTGTTGGGCACAGAGGTGCCCAATTCTGCATAAGCCAGTCTACACCGGTTCAGGGACCCCTTAGCCCTGCTCTGGCGCGAAACTGGACAAAGGAAAGGGGAGTGACCACTCCCCTGACCTGCACCTCCCCTGGGAGGTGTCCAGAGCTCCTCCAGTGTGCTCCAGACCTCTGCCATCTTGGAAACAGAGGTGCTGCTGGCACACTGGACTGCTCTGAGTGGCCAGTGCCACCAGGTGACGTCAGAGACTCCTTGTGATAGGCTCCTTCAGGTGTTAGTAGCCTTTCCTCTCTCCTAGGTAGCCAAACCCTCTTTTCTGGCTATTTAGGGTCTCTGTCTCTGGGGAAACTTCAGATAACGAATGCATGAGCTCAGCCGAGTTCTTCTGCATCTCCCTCTTCACCTTCTGATAAGGAATCGACCGCTGACCGCGCTGGAAGCCTGCAAACCTGCAACATAGTAGCAAAGACGACTACTGCAACTCTGTAACGC
The DNA here is from genome assembly GCF_031143425.1 of Pleurodeles waltl. Lineage (NCBI taxonomy): Eukaryota > Metazoa > Chordata > Amphibia > Caudata > Salamandridae > Pleurodeles > Pleurodeles waltl. Next base: position 1,259,861,060 of record NC_090447.1, read on the forward strand.
TGATCCTGCCGCCTTCTCGACTGTTTTCCTGCTTGTGCATGCTGTGGGGGTAGTCTGCCTCCTCTCTGCACCAGAAGCTCCGAAGAAATCTCCCGTGGGTCGACGGAATCTTCCCCCTGCAACCGCAGGCACCAAAAAGCTGCATCTCCGGTCCCTTGGGTCTCCTCTCAGCACGACGAGCGAGGTCCCTCGAATCCAGCGACACCGTCCAAGTGACCCCCACAGTCCAGTGACTCTTCAGCCCAAGTTTGGTGGAGGTAAGTCCTTGCCTCACCTCGCTGGGCTGCATTGCTGGGAACCGCGACTTTGCAAGCTACTCCGGCCCCTGTGCACTTCCGGCGGAAATCCTTCGTGCACAGCCAAGCCTGGGTCCACGGCACTCTAACCTGCATTGCACGACTTTCTAAGTTGGTCTCCGGCGACGTGGGACTCCTTTGTGCAACTTCGGCGAGCACCGTTTCACGCATCCTCGTAGTGCCTGTTTCTGGCACTTCTCCGGGTGCTACCTGCTTCAGTGAGGGCTCCTTGTCTTGCTCGACGTCCCCTCTCTCTGCAGGTCCAATTTGCGACCTCCTGGTCCCTCCTGGGCCCCAGCAGCGTCCAAAAACGCCAAACGCACGATTTGCGTGTAGCAAGGCTTGTTGGCGTCCATCCGGCGGGAAAACACTTCTGCACGACTCTCCAAGGCGTGGGGGATCCATCCTCCAAAGGGGAAGTCTCTAGCCCTTGTCGTTCCTGCAGTATTCACAGTTCTTCAGCCTAGTAAGAGCTTCTTTGCACCAACCGCTGGCATTTCTTGGGCATCTGCCCATCTCCGAGCTGCTTGTGACTTTTGGACTTGGTCCCCTTGTTCCACAGGTACCCTCAGACAGGAATCCATCGTTGTTGCATTGCTGATTTGTGTTTTCCTTGCATTCTCCCTCTAACACGACTATTTTGTCCTTAGGGGAACTTTGGTGCACTTTGCACTCACTTTTCAGGGTCTTGGGGAGGGTTATTTTTCTAACTCTCACTATTTTCTAATAGTCCCAGCGACCCTCTACAAGGTCACATAGGTTTGGGGTCCATTCGTGGTTCACATTCCACTTTTGGAGTATATGGTTTGTGTTGCCCCTATCCCTATGTTTCCCCATTGCATCCTATTGTAATTATACATTGTTTGCACTGTTTTCTAAGACTATACTGCATATTTTTGCTATTGTGTATATATATCTTGTGTATATTTCCTATCCTCTTACTGAGGGTACACTCTAAGATACTTTGGCATATTGTCATAAAAATAAAGTACCTTTATTTTTAGTATAACTGTGTATTGTGTTTTCTTATGATATTGTGCATATGACACTAAGTGGTACTGTAGTAGCTTCACACGTCTCCTAGTTCAGCCTAAGCTGCTCTGCTAAGCTACCATTATCTATCAGCCTAAGCTGCTAGACACCCTATACACTAATAAGGGATAACTGGGCCTGGTGCAAGGTGCAAGTACCCCTTGGTACTCACTACAAACCAGTCCAAGCCTCCTACACCACCTGACCAGTATTTGGCTACCTCATTAAGTGTTTTCTGTTCTTGAATCTAGACACACACCGCAACAAGAAACACAATGCCTAAAACAATCTTATGCCTCTTACCTTTGACAGTGCTTGATAGTTGTATCAGATAAATTAATAAAAACAATGATTTTGTTGTGAATAACTAGAACTGAAAATTCTGAAGATATGATACTGTGATTGAAACATTACTAAGATCTGTTAAAGGTTAGTGGACTTTGAAGAGTCACAGACCGAACCCAGTGCACATAATCCCATGATCTTTCTGAAATACTACATCTGCCTATCTCACATTTTCCCACAATCAGTATTGGCACACATGCAGCTATCTCGCTATGTGCTCTGCAGGGAGACCAATGATTGAATGTGCATGTAATTTGCTCACCTCTATGACTAACTGAAAGGCACAGTGAGAAACTTGAATTGCCTTCTGTCACAATTTCAGAGTTTCTTCATAAACATCCACCCATTCACCCATAAACTTAAACACCTAGAAGAGACTCACTTCAAAGGATGCACTATACATGAGTCCTATGTTGCATTAAACAAACTACAGAAACACAACATATTGAAAAAAGCAACTTCTCTTCGAAAATGCATTACTCCTAGTTGTACTATTCTTCATTGCCCTAGTTCTTAGAGGATGTAAGATGAAGTAAAACATGTGAAATGTAAATAGGGATTGCATTGCTGAAATGGAATATAGTAAGGAACATTTCAGTCATAACTGAGAAATCAATTAGCATTCTTGCCAATAAAGTTAAGCACATGAATAAAGAGCCTGATAGATCTGTTTCAAAGTCACTTTTTAAATACTGACGGGTATGAAAGCCAGCAGACCCGGCCCATTTAAAGCCCTTGAAAGACACATCAGGTGTAATTATGACTAGTATTCAGATCTCTATACTTGTAGCTGTGGATGTGGTCTCCTGACAAAAACTTTGGACCCCAGCACTTACTGTATCGAAAATTTAATAGCAGAGGCCACCTAGGTAGTGTTTTGCCTTCAAAGGGCAGAAGAGTTGAGAGATTCATCCTAGTTTCCTTCTTTTTATATCCAAAAATTGTATACGCCTATCTTTATCTTAGTTTATTAGGTTTGGTGTTAGCCAAGACCTTTTGTTATTACTACAATATGTATGACATACTTACATCTAGGAGTTTACAACCACCTCTCTTCATCCATTGGTCCGTTGTTGCATCATTCACAATTTGCTTCCACCCACTACAGCAGCACTGCAGTAGATAGCATGGGGCAGTGGCTAAGCCTTCTTACACCATTGGTTACCTTCACTTTGAGTGACTGCATTTTACTCTCCCACAAGTAGCGCATCAACATACAAGCTAGTTCCCTTCAGTGCCAGTGTTTTGTTTTTGCTTTATAATAAATTTAGGGTTCCCTTTGTGGTTAGACCCTGATGTGATTGTAGGACATTTCTGATGACAGCACGGGCACTTTCTGTCTTTATCAGATCCCATCAACTGCCGAGTCTGTTGCATATCCTTTTGGGGTGTTTTGCTTTTCTGACTGCTGCTATTTCACAGCTTACCAGAATTTGTCCATTCACAACTGTTCTGTATTAAGTTATCCTCTTTTTACAATTTTTCTTTTACTCCTTTTTCATTCATAATTTCATTCCTTCTTTCTTTATTTATTCCCTTTTTCTTCCTTCTTTCTTGCCTTTTTTCTTCCTTCCATTTTTTCTTTCATTTCTCTTCCTTCATTCTTTTTTCTTTCAATCTTGAAAGCCTTTTTTTCTTTCTTTCTTTCTTTATTGTGTTTTTTCTTGTCTATTTTTTTTTTTTTTCTTTCTGTTAGAAATGGGGTCTCTAGTTGGCAGTCAGTTTACACCCTGTCCACATAGGAACCCTCACTCTAGTCAGGGTAAGGAAGTCACAAAGCTAAGATAACTCCTCCTCACCCCCATTGGAAGCTTGACACGAGCAGTCAGGTTTATCTCAGAGCAATGTGTTAAGTATTTGTACCCATACACAGTAACACAGTGAAAACACTACAAATGGACACTACACCAGTTTAGAAGAATAGCCAATATTTATCTAAGTAAAACAAGACCAAAATGACAAACATCCAACATACACAAGCAATGATATGAATTTTGAAAGATTAAATTCCAATAAAAGCACTTAGAAACACAATAGCGTCAACTGATACATGACGGAGTCGTTCCCAACAGCCAGACGCCACTCGTGAGGGAGTGCGGCACCGATGACGGAGTCGCACAGACCCCAGGTACAGTACCTTAGAAACAAGGCAGAGTCTAAGACGTGGCATGAAGTCAGGGAGGTGAGACATCATTGGGGCTGGTGTGACGTCAGATCTGTACTGCTACGCATGAGGTGAGGCGTTGTTTCTCTACTGCTATGCAGGGGAGTGGAGGCATTGGTTCCTTATGGAGTCAGTGGAGGGGAGGCAGCCTTGAGGCGTTGATTCCTTCTGATCCAGTAAGGTCGATGAGTCCAGTGGGTCAAGATGCGATAAGGTAACTTCGCAGTGTCGCGGTCACACCACCGGGGGCCACAGGCGCTATGACGAAGTTGGGTGTCATGGACGAGACAAGGCACTTGGGACTCACGATGTTGCAGGACTTCAGAGGTGCTGCAGCTTCTTCAGGCCTGGGGTGTCAGTTGCTGTTGTCGCACTTTAGTGGAAACCACAGCTTCGGGTGCAGGCAGAAGCACGGAGTCGGGCAGCAGTGCCAGTAGTGGGCCTGTATTCTTAGGCTGGACAGGAATCAGGGGCAAGGCTTCCCTCCCCCTACCCCTCTCTCTGGGGCTCTGCACCCTCCCACTCAGAGTGGTACCACCAGAAGACAACACGGTAGGGACACCGTTAGCAGTCACCTCTCTATCCAGGTTGGGGGGGACATGCTGAACCTGGCCCTCCAACCTAGGGTATGTACCCGAGGTTGGACCTGTGCCTGGCAAGCCAGGACTTCCGGGGGAGTAACCCTATCACCACCAAGAGAAGCACATTAGTCGTGTGTTGGGTAAGAGTCGGGCTGGTGCAGGCCTATGCCAATATTTATCTAAGTAAAACAAGACCAAAACAAGAAACATCCAACATACACAAGCAAAGATATGAATTTTGAAAGATGAAATCCCAATAAAAACACTTGGAAACATAATAGCTTCAACTGATGATATAATGGCATCATTCCGGGGTCATTTCCAACAGTCGGACGCCACTCATGAAGAAGTGTGGCATCAGTCATGGAGTCGCACAGACCCCAGGTATGCTACCTTATAAACGAGCCAGAGTCGAAGATGTTTCACAGAGTCTGGGAGGTGAGGCGTCGCTGGGGCCGGTGCAGCGTTGGCTCCGTACTGCTACGCAGGAGGTGAGGCGTCGGTTCTCTACTGCTATGCAGGGGAGATGAGGCATTGGTTCCTTAAGGAGGCAGCAGAGGTGAGGCGGCGTTGGCGGTGAAGCGTTGGTTACTTATGATCCAGCAGGGTCGATGATTCCAGCGGGTCAAGACGTGATGAGGCGAATTCCCAGTGTCGCGGTCACACCATGGGACTACAGGGGCTGCAACGGAGTAGGTGTCATAAATGTCAGTGACAGGGCACTCAGGTCTCACGATGTTGCGGGACTTCAAAGGCGCTGCTGCAGTGTCGGGCCTGCGGTGTCAGTCATGGTTGTCGCACTGCATAGGGGACCATATCTTCAAGTGCAGACAGTGGCGTGGAGTCTGGCAGCGGCACCGGTTTTGGAGTCATCCGGAGTCGGTGTGCCTCATTCTTGTTTTTTTGCCAGACTTTACTCCCCAGGGCCCAGGAACTGGAGTGGACACCTCTTGGCAAGTCAGGGTCCTCAGCAAGAGAACCCAGGGGCTGGCAGGTGAAGTCTTTGATATCCCTGAGACTTTTTAACAGGAGGTAAACTTAGTCCAAGCCCTTGAGGAAACTTCTCAAGCAGTATACACAGCAAAGCCCAGTGTGTGCCCTCTCCAAAGCAGAAGCAGCAACTTCAGTCCAGCCCAGCAAAGCATACACAGCAAAGGGCCAGTATTCCTCCTCACAGCTCTTCTCCTTGGCAGAGTCTCCTTGTGATTTGGGGTCCAATACTTATACTTATTCCTGCCTTTGAAGTAGGCAAACTTCAAAGGAAAGTCTTTGTAGTGCACAAGACCCTGCCTTCCCTACCCTGCTCTTAGACACATTCCAGGGGATTGGAGCCTGCATTGTGTAAGAACAAGCACAGCCCTATTCAGGTGTAAGTGTCAGCTCCTCCCACCACTGTAGCCCAGGAAGACCCATCAAGTTATGCAGGGCACTCCTCTGCTCCCTTTGTGTGACTGTCTAGAGTGAATTCACAACCAGCCCTACTGTCATCCTAACCCAGAAGTGTATTCCACGGCCAGGCAGAGGCACAGAATAGTTAAGGAAGAAAAGGCCCACTTTCTAAAAGTGACATTTTCAAACAGGCAGTTTAAAAACCACCAAGATGTATTTTTAAATTGTGAGTTCTGAGACCCCAAACTCCATATCTCCATATGCTCCCAATGGGAAATTACACTTAAGAGATATTTCAAGGCAATCCCCATGTTAACCTATGGAAGAGGTAGGCCTTGCATTAGAGAAAACTACATTTGGAAGTATTTCACTATCAGGACATGTAAAACACACAAGTACATGTCCTACATTTTAAATACACTGCACCCTGCCCATGGGGCTACCTTGGGACTACCTTAGGGGTACCTTACATGTACTTAAAGGGAATGCTTTGGTCCTGCAAGCACACACAGACACTGCAATGGCAGGTCTAAGACATGTTTGCAGGGCTACGCATGTGGGTGGCACAATCAGTGCTGCAGGCCCATTAGTTGCATTTGATTTACAGGTCCTGGGCACACATGGTGCACTATACTAGGGACGTACTAGTAAATCAAATATGCCAATCATAGATAACCAATCATAATCACATTTTACACGGAAACCAATGTAATTTATCAATGGCCAGCAGTGGTAAAGTGCCCAGAGTGCTACTACCAACAAAATAGGGTCAGAAATATAGGAGGTCAAAGGCAAAAAGTCGTGGGATAAACCTGCAAAAACAGCCAGGTCCAACACTTTCTTTTTTCCCTCTTTCTTTCTTTCTCAAAGGCAAGAGGCTTGCAGCCAATGCCAAACTGACTGACTTACTGACTTTTTTAGATGTGTGTTAGACATTTTGATCTTACTAAAATTAAGCGTATAACATAGTTGCTACAGGGGTTCACCCAGACGTCATGGATTGGTCTATGGTTGGTGTAATTCATATTTTTCTTTCACCCACTCCAGCATGCATTAAAGGACAATGCATCACCCCACTTCAGTCATTGGCTGAATTCACTATGAGTTCCTGCATGCTGTCCTTTGACAAGGAACACATCCACACACAAAGTAGTTCTCAGTAGAGTATTATGGTAATGTGTGTTTTTTTTCAGACTAAAACAAAAAAATATTTTTGTCAACAGCAAATTATTTTTTTGTATTGATGAGGGCCCAGCATATCCCCAAACAAAAAAGTCTTGCAAAACAAGAATTGCTAAACCTATTGGTTTTGCCAATGCCTGTTTTTTCTATATGTTATTTATATGAGATAAAAACAGGTCCCAGCGTAAATATACTCCTGGATCAGCGTTTGCTGTTCATCAGTAGCCATTAAATACTTTGGGCCATATTTATACTTTGTGACGCACAACTGCGCGAACGCAGTTGTGCGTCAAAAATTTTAACGCCATTCCAAAGCACCATGAGGGCGCCTTATTTATTGAATGACGTTAGCCGGCGCAGCTGACTGGTGTGCGTCAAAACAAATGACCCACACCAGGCAGCGCCGGCCGAGGGGAAAATGGAGCTTGGGTGTCAAAAAATGGGGCAAGTCAGGTCTGAGGCAAAATATTGGCCTCAACCCGATTTGCGCCATTTTTTTTAACTCCCAACCCACATTGAAATGACTCCTGTCTTAGCACAGACAGGAGTCATGCCCCCTTGCCCAATGGCCATGCCCAGGGGACTTATGTCCCCTGGGCATGGTCATTGGGCAGAGTGGCATGTAGGGGGGCACAAATCAGGCCCCCCTATGCCACACAAAAAAAAAAAAGAAATACTTACCTGAACTTACCTTAAGTTCCCTGGGATGGGTCCCTCCATCCTTGGGCGTCCTCCTGGGGTGGGCAAGGGTGGCAGGGGGTGTCCCTGGGGGCATGGGAGGGCACCTCTGGGCTCCTTCCGAGCCCACAGGTCCCTTAACGCCTGCCCTGACCAGGCGTTAAAAAATGACGCAAAAACGGCTGGACGTCATTTTTTCAGGCTCGCCCACTCCCGTGCGTCATTTGTGCACGGGAGTTTAAATAAGGCGCACATGCCTTAGAGTCATTTTTTAGAAGGGAACGCCTACCTTGCATATCATTAACGCAAGGTAGTTGTCCACGCTAAAAAATGACGCAAACTCCAAGATCTTTGCCGCTAGACGGGTCTAACGCCAAAGTATAAATATGGAGTTAGCTTTGCGTCGGATTTGCGTTAAAAAAAAACAACGCAAATCCGGCGCAAACAGAGTATAAATATGCTCCTTTGTATTTCACCGCAGACATTAGTCAGTTTCGTTTTCCATAGAAACGCTGCCAAAGGACTCGGTAAATTTCATTTCACCTTAAACACCAGTGGTTTCCCTGCAGTAGCGCTATTAAGTAAACATGTCTATCATCTGCCACCTGAAGGGGAATAAAACCTAATCAGAAGGCGTGCTTCCCCTGGGTGTGCTTTCATCTCCTCTGACAAAGTGGTTATGCTTGCACAAAAGGATCTTCTTTAGGTGCGCCCAGATTGTGCATCTCCCTGCCACCACCCACTTCTCTTAAAGGGGCCACCCAGGGAATGACGTCACACTATGTGTCATTATACAAGCTGACATCATCAAGCAAAAGCACATTCTACAATGCCTACTGTCAAAGACTGATGATGGAAACGATCAAGAGAAATGTTTGTTCTCTTCACCGAAGAATCCCATTAATTTTCCTAAAGAAAGTTCAATCATGCTTGTTACAGAATTATTTTATTTACTTACTCTGGTACCATATCTGGTACCATATCGATTGTATGTCTGAAATCATTTGTTTTAATTTGCTCTGTTCAGCGTTTCGTTAAACACGTGAGAATGGCTTGCACCATAGTAAATATCAAAATAAAATGTAATACATAAAGCAATGAAGACACAAAGGAAATTATGTAGTACAGAGGCCTGGATTCGCAGCTCTGACCACTAATGGACGTAACAGGGGTGGAAAATGGAGACCGTTTGCCTCCCCATTGCTTGTTTTCCAAATCCCATTCCAATGGGCCCTGGACATTTTCTGAGAGACAGAATTTTATCATTTGGATCAATGGCTAATGATGATGCGAGATTTTAAAGTCTGGCTAGAGTTAGCTTTGGCTGTCTCTCGGAGATACTACAATCAATACACAAAGAATGAGACCTTCTCCTTTCACCGATTATGGCCTTTTCATAGGTCAGGCATTTTCCTTCCTGCCGCTGGTCAGTTAGCATTATGTACCCCTCCAAGCCCATATCCCCCCTTTTAGTCTCTTTGCAACTGTGGGAGGGGGCTGCGATGCCACATACAAGAGTCAAAGGCAGCAGGGATCATATGTTGTGGCAGCACACATGGGCACGCTACGCCATACGTCCTTAAAATGAATCCCACAAATGGAGATCTTCAACATTTATGGTTTCCTCAATACCTGCACATTGATTTTTCAAGCAATATTTCCGTTAATTATGATGGAGCCCCACATGGTGTATACATTAACTTTCATATCACTTCTAAATGTATTGGCACAGATTATTTTTAATGAAGACAGTAAATATATATTTGCACGTTCTCTGATAGTTCTGTCTTGCATCGAGAAGGTTCATGCCAGTCTTTCTTTTACATCTATGCAATCGCTTGTGCAAGTTAAATAAAAAGGCGTAATATCACGCCATATTAGTTATGACTGTCGTGATGGGAAGAGCTGTCAGAACACCCAAAGGAGGCAATACATACCCACAAGAGGCTTACTTTCTCTCTCTGCTGTTAGCATAGGGATAAGCAACAAACTGTACAGCAGCTTTGCAAAAACAGATACCCTCTTTGTGACCCGTGAGGCTACATGCACCGCTCTTTATGCCAGGCAAAATTAGTGGGGCACCAGGATATAGCGCACAATGACTTTCTTTTATTTATATGACCTGGAAGCAAGTTAGTACAATTTCGAGAATAGCAATATACCCTTCAGAAGCAGCGGTGGCCGCCACAAATCTCAAGGGGAGGGGCGGTGGGGGAGACGGAGGTAAAAATATATATATATTAAAAAAATAAAATAAACTTACCTCGACGGTCCTCTTCCCTCGATGTGGACAAGCTCCCCATCAATCCTGGCGCTGCTTTCATGCTAAGCCTAGCAGGAAGCCAGCACCAGGATTGGTCTGAGGGTCTGTGCAGTTTCTCCAGCCCGGCTACAGCCTAAAACAGCCTAAAACAGCCAGCCAAACACATATGCGCGCTTAGGTGTGCACTCTCCCCCTCCCACCTCCCATGACTATCGTTTTATTTTTCAGCTCCCAGCTCTTGGCCAGGGGGCGACACTCCTGTGCCATTGTGAAGGAGCTGCTCCTGTTCAGAAGTCATGTCTATTAATTCAGAGCAAGGCAGAACTGTTCTTATTGGACAGGATTGAGAGTGATTTGCTAGGACTGAGTCCAAATTGAGGTTGCTTGGTGGGCAAAGGAATGATAAGTTGGAATGCTACCCAAGCAATAGCCAGTTGTGAGACAATGCAAGCTTTCCTCTCGTTATCTTTTGTCTGTTGTACCGCCCTAACACCCTAAGTGGTACAGGTATGCATAGATGTGGGTTTCATGCTCACTTTGCCACTGGATATAGGCTACACCTTACTTAAGAACCGCAATCAGGGTAAAGCCTGTCGGGGTTACTTGTGTTCTGGTTCAGGGAGGACCAGACCTGGCAGTTCAGGCTGGATTGTTCTAATCAGACAAAGTCAAGGCTGATTTGCAAACAGCTGGGTCCAAACAAAGGAGCATGGTGGGCAAAAGAACGATGGGATGGAATGCTACACTGAGCGATTGCTGTCACCTTTTGTGTGTTTGATGTACAACTGGTAGTCTACATCTGAATTGATGACAGATGCCTGACTAGGAAATGGCAGTTTGACACCGGAAGTGGCATTCTGCATTGCAGTCAAACATACATATGCAAAATGTATGTGACAGACCGAGAAATTAGCTCACGCATATGAATATCATCAGTATTCGCAGTTGTCATCACTCTACAATTCCCTCGTTAGTTTTCCAGTATGCAAAATAGCCTCCACTGGAAACTTCATTTACAAGGATGTCTACATTCAGCTCCTGTCATTTCTGCTTCACAGTACCTCGTGAGACACTGATGAGCGATATCCAGGAGATCTTAGCACTCACAGCATTGACACAAAACAGTTACTTGTATGGCACATTGCAGTATACTGGCTACAAGTATGGGTTTTACAGGTGTTTCTGAAGGTGGGGGGAGTGGTTGAAGTGATAATTATCGAACATCGTGGATGCAGGTCCCGGTAACAACATCCTCGTTGCAACAGATATGGTGAACTCCTGGGAACAGCACTGTGATGGGCTGCATGATGGAACAATGCATGCGCCAACCATGCATGATTGAACAACGCAGTCAAAACAACGACCGCGTTGTTACAACAAATGTCTTTACCAGGCATGCCTTTACAACGATTTTTCATTGTAAAGGCATGCCTGGTAAAGGCATGTGTGGAACGGCATGCGTGGTTGCAGCATGCCACCCACCCGCCCTAAAAACACAACTACACCAACCCCCCCACCCGCCCTAAAAACACTACCCGACCCCACCCCTGCACCTAAAAACAAAAGTACCCCAACACTCCCACCCACCCTGAGCCCTAAAAACCTTCCCCGACCTGCCTTAAAAACTGCCCTCCACCCACACTAAAATCAAAACTACTCCGCCCCTCCATCCCACCCCTAAAAAAAAAAACTACCTGACCCCCCACACCCACCCCTAAAAACGAAACTACCCCAACCCCCTCACCCCTGTCCCTGAAAACAAAACAAAACCGACCCCACACCCCTAAAAACAAAACTACCCGGACCCCCACACCCTTGTAAACAAAACTATCCCAACCCCCACCCCTAAAAAGAAAACTAACCCGATACCCCACACACCCTGTGCCCTAAAACCTTACCCAACACCTCACCTGTCCTAAAAATAACAGATCCCCACTCCAAAAATAAAACTACCCCCACCCTTGTCCCTAACAAAACTACCCTACCCCGACCCCACCCCTAAAAACAAAATTACCCCAGCCCCCCACCCTAAATAACCAACCAACCCCAACCCCCTCACCCCTGCCCTAAAAAAAACAAACTACCCTGACCCTCCACCCCTAAAAACAAGTACTCCAAAATCCCCCACCCTGAGCTCTAAAACCTACCCCGAGCCTACCCCCAAAAATAAAAACAATCCCACCCCGCCCTAAAAACCAAACTATCCCCACCCCCACCCCTTAAAAAAAAAAAAACTTCCACCACCCCTAAAAACTACCCACCAACCCTGCCCCATCCCCACTTACCTGACCATGTCCCCTCCTGATGCACTCTCCCTTTTTCTCGGCCTTAACCACGCATGTGCATTGTTCAGCACATGCGTGGTTAAGGCAGAGAAAAAGGGAGTTGTTGTTAACGCAAGCGTGGTTCTGCTTGCGTTACCAACCTAATCGTTGTCCTGGAGTCATTGTTTCGGATGTTTCCCCTGTGATGAGTTCCTAAGAAGCCCGCTCAAGGCACACAGGACAGCAGCATATACGCACTCTTCACAGGGGGATGCTGTCCTTCCAGCCAAGACGTTTGGCCCCTCAAACTATGCTGAAGACGTCCCGGTGTAATTTTCAGACAATTTTCAGACACTGGGACACATTCAGCAGCACCTCCACGTTGTCTCTGTCCATTCTGGGCAGCAACTTGCAGAGGGGCTTTGTTATTTTAAATCCAGTTGGCCCCAAAACAAAAGATGGATTTAAGGGGTCATTAGGCCTCCTTTTGTTGGAGTATCCTGGCTGGGAGGTATCTACAGCCTCACACCTCGGTGCAAATTCAGTGGAGGAAACAAAGGCACACAGCTTACAAACACTACAAATAGTTATGAGAGGCATGTTTTGACTTTTTTCAGTCCCTGTATATAGAAGATATGCATGCACTGTAAGAACGTCAGATGTGCTGGTCTGCCCCAGTATTTACACAAATACCAATTAAAATTAAATGCCACTATTTTGTTTTATTTATTTTATAGCACTAATTCTCCCAATCCAGGGTGCCGGAGCACATTACATCGCAAGTACACATTATACATTGACAGTACATCATATATGTGTACATCAAAGTACGGGATGTGTTACATAGTGAGGGTTACAAGGTGTATGAGTCGCATGTCCTTCATAGCCCACAGTGGTGTATTAGGAGTGCAATTTATGAACTTCAAGAAACAACAGGATACCTGTGTTAAAAGCAGTAACCCACTTACCCATCTACATAAAAGTAAAATCTGTCATCTACGTGTTACATGATGTTCTTTGCTGGACAGATATTAACCCACTAAGCTACTTTGATTCTAAACTGGGCCTAGACAAAACACAGACACATAAACCCCCAGAGTTATCTTACCATTACTGTTATTAGCTGATTTCACTTCAAGTTACCACATGCTGCCCTTTCACAAAGAACACAAAGTAGCTCTCTTTAGTGCCTGGGAGTACTATGGTAATGGGTGTTTTTTTGAGACCAACAAAAACTTTTTTGCTTGTAGCAAGTGATTTTTTTTTTTAGTTTGACCAGTGCCTGGTATATTGCCAAACAATAAAGTTTTGCAAAATCCATGACAAACAAAACAAGAATTGGCAGACCTCTGGGCTTTGCCAACATGTTTTTCGCTTGTTGATATTTTTTTTAATGTAAACGTGTTCCTGCATACATATACTGCTGGGCCAGTATCTGCTGTTCAGAAGCAGCCATTAATTACTTTTTATTTCACCTCAGACACTAGCCAGTTTGGTTTTCATAGGAACGCTGCTAAAGGAGCCAGTAAGTTTCATTTCACCTGAAACACCTGTCGGTTCCCGTGAGAGCACTGTTAAAAAAGCACATGAAGGTGAATAAGACGTAATCAGAAGGTGTGCTGCCTCTGGGCGAGTGCACGTACAAAGGATATTTGTCAGCTTCTCTGATAAAGTAATCATGCTTACACGCCAGGATCTTGCTGCCCCTAGGTTGTGCATTGCCCTGTCTCCACCCACGTCTCGTGAAGAGGCACGCAGAGAATGACGTTACAGCCATCAATCATACAACAAAGGAACACAAAGCCCAGTCTTCGCAATTGATGATTGGCAGGGCTGGCCTTAGCGCTGGTGGCGACCTCTGCGACAGTGTTTGTTGGCGCGTCCTCCCCCCCCCCCACACCACCACCACCTCCGGCACTGATTGCCTCACAACCACCCTTTAACAGTGCCCCTCAAAACTCCATCTCTCTCGAGGTCTCTCTCGAGGCAGAACATTAATCACCAAAGTTATCTTTACATTTTTATTGCTGCCTTACGAACACTGCAGCAGGTGCTTTTTTAAATCATAATATATTTTCAAACAGGGCGCCCCCTCCCGAAGTCAGCACCCGGTGCGGTAGCACCGGTCGCACAGCCGAGAGCCGGCCCTGATGATGAGCCCAGTAAAGAGAAATGCTTTTCCTCTTCACTGGCTGGTCCTATTCATCTTCCGAATTAAATTTCAGACATGCTTGTTAGAGAAGTATTTTGTTTGATTTACTTTGTTCAAATCAATTGTATGTCTGTATTTAATTATTCGTTTTATTTTGCTCTGTTCAGTGTTTCGTTAGACACGTGGGAACGGTCTGCACTATATTAAATAGTGAAATAAAATAGAACACATGTTTACTGAAGCAATGACGACTCAAGGGAAATTATGTGGTACAGTGGCCTGGATTCGCAGCACTGGCATTAATGGGCGTCACTAGGGTGGGAAATGGGGGACTGTCTGCTTCCCCATTGGTAAGGGGCCTCTTTTTTCTTCTAATAATCAAAATGCGTGTAAAGTTTTTCTTGCTGATTCCATATTTAAAAACTGCTTGCTCAGCAGTTTCCAAATATGCCTTCCAAATCCCATTCCAATGGCTCTGGAGTTTTTTCGAGGGGCAGCAGCTGCATTTTCTCATTTGGATCAATGGCTAATGATTTTAAAGTCTGGCTAGAGTTAGCTTTAGCTGAGTCACAAATTAGTACAACATATGCACAAAACGTCCTGCTGACCTCTCTCTGCTTTTTGATGTGCTATGTACATGATCACCAGACCACATTTTTATCCATTTGATGATTGCAGCTGTTATTAACGAAGTATGAGGACGGGCGTCAAGATGGCGGTCGCACTCTGAGAGTGCTCCGGACCCCTCCGTCATCCGCCCAAACCTACTGCCACACTCAATCCTGCTTTCCGTCCCAACTGGGACTCGAAGGGTGCCGGAGCTATGGGGTGCCTGGGGCCGTCAGGAGGCGGCACCAACCCGAAGGCCGGACCGCGCCCGAGGCGGAGACCGCCCTGCGCCCGGTGCTCTGGCACTAGAACGAACCCAACCAGCGGGGACCTGCCGAGACCGTCGGGGCCGCCCCCAGAGGCGTTGCGCCCTTCCAGCGCGCCGCGGAGAGCGCCCGGCGAGTGACCGCCTAGGAGACCAGTGAGGCCGGGCCTGGGTCGCTCCGGGACCGGCAGGTTCCGGGAGTGATTGGGGACCCCGAGACCCAGTAGACCGAGCACCGGGGACCCGGTTGCCTGTGCGCCATCAGGAGGCGGCGCGATCCATAAAGGTAGGAGGCGTGGAGGGCCGCGCTTTGGAGGTCCGCGCCCTCCGGAGCCTCCGGGAGACAGCGCTGCACGCCACCGTTCAGTGGGCGAGCGGGCCGGGTTCTGGGGGCCCCGGAGTTTACCGACACGAACACTGACCGCAGATCAGAGGCGGCCCCCTCTAGAGACCGTCTGCGCTGGGGCCCCACCCGCTCTGACACAGCGAGTGGGAGCAGAGGGATGAAGAGAGGCAGAGGTGAGGAGGAGCGGCGCGGGCCCCCGCCCTGGGGTTCCGAACCCGGCGTCTAGAGGAGAACACGGCCCACTGGAGGGCGACACCTAGACCACATAACAATAAACACAGGCGGCCCGGCAGGACAAAGATTATTTCTTTACCGGCCGTGTTTAAAGACGCGATCCGATTAACCGACGCGCCGCCTGTATTTTTAATTGTTTTCTACAGGCGACGCCTGAGTTTGACATCGCACCTACAGAAAACGGGATATTTTGCTGTATTACGACTTTTTCTGTTGACTAATGATTTGGTCGTCTGAACCAATTACGAATTGAATTGCCTTGAGAAAGCCCTGGCTTACGTGCCTATGGGGCGAAACACGTGTTGGCTGGCCTAAACTCATATACTTTTGGATCTCCGCGTGTGTTATCAATTTCAGTGAGAATTCAAATATTTTCCTATAATAAACTTGGATTTGTAACAATCATGAAATCTCCCTTACTCTTGAGATAAATGCGACATGCTTTCAGACTTTTGGATATCAAGAAAAATATAATTACCTTTAAAAAGTGGGACCTGAATTCTTCTTTCTTGTATCATGTTTTCCCATGGAGGACTAGGGCCAATGTCCTCCGGTGAAGTTCCCACGCACTTTAATGTCAAGGGGCATTTTCATACTGGAAGTTTTGTGGCTTTTTGGGACCGCCAGAAAATACACTGGCTTACATTGTAATGAAAGAGAAGGGTGTGGCGCCATGTCTTTGGCTAAAGCAATGGTGCAGAGTGACAGAGAAAAATGGGTACTTAGCATTTCCTACAAATGGGACGTGCAATTTGAGGGTTCTAGAGCATTTAAGGCTGGTGCTATATGAATTGGAGCCCCTTCCAAAACCGGCACAGTTTGAGGCATTGCGATTTGGGAGCTAGTAGACAGACAGCAACAGCAAAAGAAATTCGAGAGGAGAATGAGAAAGGCAGAAAAGACTAACAGAGGCTAGGTGGGACAGTGATCAGAGAGTTTGGAGGATGGAGACTTTGTACGGAATTAAGTTGTTTCCGGCAATTACGAAGGACAATGAGAAGGAAGGAAAGCTACTAGAAAGACTAACAGAAGTCTGTCAAAAAGTAGGGAGGCTAGAAAGTCTTCAACAGTGGAGGAAGAATCAGATGATGACGAGTTCATTTTTCAGTTATTGAGAAATTGCCCACCACCATATGCAGCACATGAGAGTGGTCCAAGCACCAGTGCTGAGCCTACAGCCCGACACAGGTTAATGGGATAATAAGTCTGATGCAGGTTAATACTAGCCTGACACAGAATACGATGCAGAGTGGTCTTAATGCGCCTACTACTCCGGTAGTACAAAATCAGGTGCAACCGCCACAGGTTCAGAGAATATACCCTGATGTGTCCATTATGGAAACAACTTAAAACTTAATGGTGCCTATGCAACAGGTTTACCGGAGACCTATGTTGCTTCAGACAGAACCAACTCCACTTTCACTGCCCCAAGTGCAGCCACAAGTTATGCCGAGATTCACTCCCGTAACAGGGGCACAGTCATATATATCTTCAATGAATCAGAACATGGGAGTTACTCTCCCACAGAGCTTAAGTACCAGACCAACCCCAGATGCTATATCTCTACCTATTACTGTTGGTCCATCCGTACCCCTATTTGCACAGAAGAAACCTTCTGTAGGTGAACAGGGTACCATGTCACAGAATGTAATGAGAGGAGGACATAACGAAAATAATCGTGCAGTCTCTCCTGTGGGACAGACTTTTGACAGCTCAAGATCACTGTTAGACCTTAGTCCAGTTGTAGCACTGCCAGATACTATGGTAGGGTGGAACATTAGCCAGAGTTTGAAATTGTTGACACCCCAGACACTGAATGCAGTTGCACAGCAGGTGTCACCAGTCCAAGACAGTAACATTTCCTTACAAGGTTTGACAGCTCAGCAGTTGACTGAATGGTTAGACAAGCTGAATACCCAGCAGAATGGTCCTAATGGAGAGGAGTGTTTGAACTATGCTAGGCTAAGCATTGAAGCGGGTGAGCTCATTGAGGGAACTACGGGTGTGAACAGGTTAGAATCCTACACCGAAGCAGAGTTGAGATATTTGTGCCCGAGGATTACAAGGGAGGTGAGCAATGTGCATCTAAAGCCAGCAGACCTGGCAGGGAAGAACGGCATAGAAATAGAGAAAACAAAGCATTTGAAAAGAAGTTACAGATTAGATTTCGAGACTAAAGATTTTGAACACATGAGATCTGCCGGAATGAAGGCACATCTTGAGGAATTGCTTTAAAGTGGCCAGACCTGGGGAGCATTAGACAAATGGGAAGGCAGATGGGTAAAGAAAAGAGACAAGAAGGAAAGGGATTTTGTGGCGCTGACTGCAAATGTGCAGCAAGGCCCAGATCCAGTGAAGATTTTACCAATGAGAGAGATTCCAGGAGGGAATTTTGTTCATGTCCCTTGGAGCAGAAGTGACATTCTATCCTTTACGAATGATTATCCAAAATTGAGAGAGAAGCCAGTAGAGTGGTATCAGCAGACAGACAGGTTTGTGAAACTTGCAAAGTGCCTGTGGAAGGACTTGAACACATTACTAGAGATAGTGGTTCCCGCTGATCTTTGGATAGAGTGTAAGAGGAGTATAGACTGGCTAACAAGCGAACCAGAGAGAGATAAAAATACAGGTGCACCATTTCCTGATGTAATGAAATATTACTATAAGGTGATTGAATTTTTTAAAACAAGAATTTCGCCCAAGAATATTGATTGGAAGAGGATTGACAGAACAGCTCAGGAAACAAAGGAGTCGATACATGCATATT
This sequence comes from Pleurodeles waltl, assembly GCF_031143425.1. Lineage (NCBI taxonomy): Eukaryota > Metazoa > Chordata > Amphibia > Caudata > Salamandridae > Pleurodeles > Pleurodeles waltl. The sequence continues at coordinate 1,259,879,627 of NC_090447.1, forward strand.
ATGAGAGATTGTTACAGACTTTCAAGCATTACAGTGGTACATAGACAATTGAGGCGAAAGACATGATTCAATTTGTGTTCAGATTTGTGGAAGGATTGAGACCTGAAATTAGCCAGATGATTAAGAGTCATTTGATTTGCTGCCAAGCAAAGCCAATTGATGAGATATTGCAGTATGCAAAGTACTGTAGTGATGAGATTGAGTTGAAGCAGAGAAAGCTAAAAGAAAAGGCAAAGGTGATGCAGATTAAAGCTGCTCAGACAGGCATGCAAGGAAATTTTCCACAACAGTTACCACAGCAGCAGCAGGGAAACATGGTGTTTCATCCCCAGATGAGAGGTAGAGGTCATGGAGAAAATATGAATTGCGGTCCTGATTTAGGGACTGTAGGGATTCAGAATGATGTGCAGGGAATGAAGAAATTGTTGCCTTGTCACGTTTACGGAGCCGTTGGACATTGGAAACTGGAGTGTCCGATGATGGTGCTGGGAGGTGTGGTTCAGCAAAGTAATGACATCAATTCGTTCCAGACCATGAGAGGACCGAGAATGAGAGGTCCTAACCCAAATTTTCAAAATAATATGAATCAAGTTCAGAACTTCCAACCCATGCAGCAAGTGCAAATGCCACGTGTACAAATGACACAGTTGCAGCCAGTGCAGCAGCAGGTTCCCATAGTACCTAGACAGCAAATGCAGATACCTCAAGCCCCAATGGAACTGCAGCAAATGATGCTTTCTCAGCAGGTCACAGGTCAGAAGCTTAACCAGAGTAATAACACAGTGCACCAATTCCCGTTACACAGTGAGAATGGAATAAATGATGATTGGGTGAGCGAGAGTTCAGGTGAGGAGCCATGTGTGCTTGCAACCTCCTTAGAAGTAGATCAGAGAGGTCGCTATGAGAAGTGAAAGGTTACGGGTCACAGAGTCTCATTCTTGGTTGACACAGCAGCTACACGCTCTACAGAAGTTGCCTCTTTCAGGTAAAACAGTTCAGATTGTAGGAGTCGCAAATCAGTATTTGACCAACCCTATTACAGAACCAGTTCAGGTTAAAATTGGCAACTTCCAGGGATTGCACAAAATCGTAGTCTGCTATTCAAGTCCAGTATCCCTACTGGGAAGAGACTAGCTGTGCAAAACCAAATGCTCGATTACTTGTTCAAATGATGGAATTGATATTCAGACAAATAGCGATGATGAATATGACCAAGCCCCAGAGATAGAATGTGAGACTACAAATGAGGAATATCCTCTGATTGACTTTTTCCAACTTTTCACAGTGAAGGAGCTTCATCCTGATTTGCAGGGAACGGTTAAGGAGAAAGTGTGGGATATGACAGGAAAAGAAGTAGGTCTGATAAAGGGAGTTGAGCCAGTTAAAGTTACAGTGAAGCCGAATGCAGTTTTTCCTCAAATTCCCCAGTACTACATGCCACAAGATGTCCTTATGAATGTCGCCCAAATAATTGCAGACTTTGTAAAACAAGGGGTTTTGAAGGACGTGTTGAGCAGCCCATGTAATTCACTGATAATGGGTTTGCAAAAGCCCTGTGGGAAAGTTCGAATTGTCCAGGATTTGAGAAAAATAAATGAAATTGTGGTTAAATGTTGTCCTGTGGTGTCAAATCCAGCTGTGATAATGTTTCAGATTCCAGGTGATGCTGATTGGTTCACTGTCATTGATCTGTCACAAGCTTTCTTTTCAGTGCCTCTTCATGAGGCCAGCCAATATCTCTTTTGTTTCAAATTTTTGGACCGATTTTCCTGTTGGTGCAAAATTCCTCAAGGGTTTTCAGAGTCACCTTCCATATTCAATCAGATCTTGAAAAATAATTTGGAGTTGTTGGAATTGCCTTTCCAATCGACCTTGGTACAGTACATTGATGACTTGCTGATTGCATCCAAAACAAGGGACGAGTGCAAGTACGACTCAATTGCTTTACTGAACCATTTGGGAAAGAATGGTCAAAAAGTGTCTCAGCTTAAATTGCAATACTGTCAAAAAGTAGTGAAATACTTGGGTCACCAGATTGAGAAAGGATCAAGAAAGATATCCAGAGAAAGGGTTACAACCATATTGCATATAAATCCCCCGACCACACAGAGAGATGTCAGGATGTTTCTTGGGGTGGTAGGCTACTGTTGCCAATGGAGTCCCAATTTTTCAGTCATTTCGAGACCATTGCAGAAGCTGACTGACAAGGAAGTCACTGATCCCATAGTGTTAGACCAGGCTCGAATGAAAGCGTTCACTGAATTAAGAGAGAGTCTGTGCAAGGCTTCAGCTTTGGGTATGCCTGACTACACAAAACTTTTCATGTTGTTTTGTCATGAGCGTGATGCATGTTCTTTGTCTGTCTTAGCGCAGGTCCACGGAGGTGTAAACCGCCCAGTGGCATATTTTTCAGCTACAATGGACCCAGTTGAAGCTGCCTTACCAGGTTGTTTGCGCGCAGTTACAACAGTTGGTCAAAGCCTTAGACAGTGTGAGGGCATTGTGATGGGATATCCTTTGACTATAATGGTCCCTCACTCTATTGAGATTCTACATACAAGGACGAAAACCCAATATTTGACTGGTGCGAGATTGCCCAGATATGAAATGAGTATTCTAAGGTCGCCAAATGTGTAATTGAAAAGATGTACAGTGCTGAACCCGGCAACCTTAATTCCTAATGAAAATGTTTAAATTGAAAAGATGGAAGACGTTGAGCATAATTGTCTTGAAGTAACTGACTTGTGCACAAAACTGAGTCCTGACATTAGAGATACTCGATTGGAAGAGAATGACCAAATTATCTTTGTTAATGGTTCTTGTCTGAGAGACAATACAGGGACACTGAGAGCAGGATATGCTGTAGGCACAATTATTGGCACTTTGGAAGCTTCCTGGCTTCGAGGAGTATATTCTGCCCAAGTAGCGGAACTGGTAGCCCTTAGTAGAGCGTGCCATTTTCTGCTCAGCTGAAAGTTACAATATATATGGATAGCCAGTATGGATTTGGGATAGTCCATGATTTTGGCCAGTTGTGGTCACAGAGAGGTTTCATGACCTCTTCTGGTTCCCCAGTGAGAACTGTTACATGCTATCCAAATGCCTGAAAAGATGGCCGTGGTGAAATCCAGCGCACATCTGAAGTCGCAGGACTTCGTCTCATTGGGAAATGGATATGCGGATCAAGTCGCAAGGTTTTGCGCATTGAACTGTATATCGTTCAAAGAGAAGTGGGAACTGTTACCTGAAGAAGACGAAACATGTCCAAGTTTTACATTGAAAGTAATTGACACCTTGGAGGAATTGAAAATGTTACAGAACAATGTTGACAGGGAGGAAAAACGTTCATGAAGCAAAATGAAATGTGTGCAACGACAAGATGAATTGTGTGTTTCAGAAGTGGGTCAGTTGGTTTTGCCAAATAGCCTGTTGTCTAAAATGGCTAGGTATTATCATGGTCACGTACATGTTGGGAGGGATGCCATGATTCGGTTGTTCAAACATGATTGGTTCAACCCAAAGTTTAGACAGGTTGCTGAAGTAGTTTGCCATTGTTTTGTCAGGAGCAGGAGGTCCACTCAGCAGAATGCAGATGGACTTTATTGAGATGCTCGTGTGTGGAGGTTTGAGATATGTGTTGGTGATTGTTTGCATTTTCAGTCACTGGATTGAAGCTTACCTTACACGGGGAAATGACAGCCTCACAGTAGTAAAACTACTGCTTAGGGAACTGATACCATGTTTCAGGTTTCCGATCTCTTTAGAATCAGATAGTGGAAGTCACTTCAACATTGAGGTAATTAAGGACCATATGTACGAACACATTTTCCCATAGACACAGAATGGGCAAAACTGCTTGCTACATCTGGCCCTAAATTACTGTGTGCAGCATTGAACATTGAGCAGATGTTGCACTTTAGTTACCACATTGAAGCATCAGGACTAGTGGAGCAAATGAATGGTACATTGAAATCAAGGGTTACAAAGATGTGTGTGTCCACGAATTTCAAATGGCCTGAGGCATTGCCTTTAGTTTGGATGGCAATGAGAAACACACCGACAGGATTGTCTCCACATGAGATCCTTATGGGTCTGACCATGAGGTTGTCAGCGGTGCTTGCAAATGCACTTGTCAATATTACAGATGATATGGTGTTGGACTACTGCAAAGGTCTGGCTGATGTAGTTTGCTCTTTCTCTCAGCAGGTGGAGACTACCACACTGCCACCAATCCATGACCCAGGGCACAACCTGAGAGACGGTGACTGGGTTGTGGTCCAGAAACACGTAAGGAAAACATGTTTGGAGCCTCATTGGAAAGGACTGTTCCAGGTAGTTCTGAAAACTACCACAGCTGTGAAGTGCGGTGGAGTTCCGAATTGGATCCATGCCAGTCACACAAAGAATGTGGCATGGCCACTGGAGCATGAAAAAGAGTTGTTGAGGATACCAACAATAGCAGAGCCAGTCTCATGGCCAGAAAGAGAACAAAGAGGAACTGAGACCGGATCTGAGCCTGTTGAGGATGGCTCAGTCACTTTTGTGAGAGAAGAAGGAGAAGATCTCTAGGAGGGCGACGGAGAACCTATCTCAATTGAGGCTGTAGGAGAGCCTAGTCAGAGCAGGGCTTTCCCAGAAGCAGACAATGTTGAGAAACAAACAGAGCAATTGACAGAGCCCGAGGGGAAAGTCACTGTGGTCTGACTCCTCCTGAACCTGTTGCAGGTCCATCAAGAGAAAACACCATAGAACAAGGAGAAGTTACAAGTTCAACACTGAAAAGAACATTGACTAAAGGCCTACTGAAAGAAGGTAAGTGGCCAGAGCCACAAGGAAAGGGAAAGGAAGTGTGTAAAATAACTGCTGAAAGAAGAGTTTGTTTTTGATTTTAGCAAAGTTTTCTAAATTTTTCTTCTGCTTTCTGATTCTTTATATATCATGAGTAATATAAGCCAGCAGGGTAGGAATACTAGGCGCTGTGAATTTATGAGTATTGGTTTGGTGATTATGTGTGGGGTTTTGTTTGTGATATTGAATGTGGGTATGTCTGTTCTTGATAAGAGTTAAGCCAACCATTCTTCTGCTTTTGAGACAGCTACTCTTCTAACAGCAATAGAGAGGTTTAGGTTAGAAGAGAAATGTTTGCATGAGGGCACTTTCTTCTAATGTCTTCAATCACTTATTGAATGAGTATGTTGAGACGACGGATGTGAGGGATTATGTGTGTGCACAGATGTAGGAGGCTGGCCTGGGTTATAGTGGGTACCTTGTGGTACTTACACCATGTGCCAGGTCCAGTTATCCCTTATTAGTAGAATAGAGGTGTTTCTAGCAGCTGATAGAGGTAGCTATAGCTGAGCAGCTTAGGCTGAACTAGGAGACATGCAAAGCTCCTACTATACCACTTATATCATATAGCACTATATCACAAGAAAACACAATACTCAGAGTTACTAAAAATAAAGGTGCTTTATTTTAGTGACAATATGCCAAAATTATCTCAGAGGATACCCTTACTTAGGAGGTAAGTAATATACACAAATTATATGTACACAAACCAAAAACAGGTAAGTAACAGTAAGAAAAGTAGTGCAAACAATGTAGAATCACAATAGGTAGAAATAGGTCTAGGGGCAACACAAACCATATACTCCAAAAGTGGAATGCGAATCACGAATGGACCCCAAACCTATGGTAGGTTGGAGAGGGTCGCTGGGACTGTGAGAAAACAGTAAGGGTGTCCAAGATGCCCCACCGCAAGACCCTGAAAAGTAGGAGTAAAGTTACCCTACAACCACAGAAAGACAGTCGTGTCGAGATAGGGGATTCTGCAAGAACCACAACTGCCAGCAAAACACTGAAGATGGACTCCTGGACCTGAGGACCTGTAAGGGAAAGGGACCAAGTCCAAGAGTCGCACAAGTGTCCGGGGGGGCAGGAGCCCACTAAACCCCAGATGAAGGTGCAAAAATGGCTGCCTCCGGGTGGAAGAAGCCAAAGATTCTGCAACAACGGAAGGTGCCAGGAACGTCTCTTTTGGTCAGAAGATGTCCCACAGCATGCTGGAGGATGCAGGAGTGTTTCCAAGCAGAAATGATGCAAACAAGCCTTGCTAGCTGCAAGAGTTGTGGTTGAGGATTATGGGTGCTGTTGGGGCCCAGGAAGGACCAGGTTGTCGCCCCTTGGAGGAGGTGACAGAGGGGGTGCTCAGCAACTCAGAGAGCCCCATCAGAAGCAGGCAGCACCTTCAGAAGTACCAGAACAGGCACTTAGAAGATTTGAGGACAGCGGTCAACTCAGAGTCACAAAGGAGGGTCTCATGACGTCGGAGTCCAACAAAGCGAGTTGGGCAATGCAGGACAAAGTGCTGGGTACCCAGGCTAGGCTGTGCATAAAGGAAATCCTTGGAAAACTGCACAGGAGCCAGAGCAGCTGCAAATCACGCAGTACACAGGATTACTGTCTGGCGTGGGGAGGCAAGGACTTACCTCCACCAAATTTGGACAGAAGGGCCACTGGACTGTGGGAGACACTTGGACCCAGCTCCTGTGTTCCAGGGACCATGCTCGTCAGGATGAGAGGGGACCCAGAGGACCGGTGATGCAGACATTTGGTGCCTGCATTAGCAGGGGGAAGATTCGGTTGACCCACAGGAGATTTCTTCTTGGCTTCCAGTGCAGGGTGAAGGCAGACAGCCCTCAGAGCATGCACCACCAGGAAACAGTCAAGAAAGCTGACAGGATGAGGCGCTACAATGTTGCTGGTAGTCGTCTTGCTACTTTGTTGCGGTTTTGCAGGCGTCCTGGAGCAGTCAGTGGTCGATCCTTGGCAGAAGTCAAAGAGGGAAGTGCAGAGGAACTCTGGTGAGCTCTTGAATTTGTTATCTGAGGAATAGCCCAGAGGAGAGACCCTAAATAGCCCAGAAAGGAGGATTGGCTACTGAGAAAGGTAAGCACCTATCAGGAGGGGTCTCTGACGTCACCTGCTGGCACTGGCCACTCAGAGCTGTCCACTGTGCCCCAACACATCTGTTTCCAAGATGGCAGAGGTCTGGGACACACTGGAGGAGCTCTGGGCACCTCCCATGGGAGGTGTTGGTCAGGGGAGTGGTCACTCCCCTTTCCTTTGTCCAGTTTCGCGCCAGACCAGGGCTGGGGGATCCCTGAACCGGTGTAGACTGGCTTATGCAGAGATGGGCACCATCTGTGCCCATCAATGCATTTCCAGAGGCTGGGGGAGGGTACTCTTCCCCAGCCCTTCACACCTATTTCCAAAGGGAGAGGGTGTAACACCCTCTCTCAGAGGAAATTCTTTGTTCTGCCTTCCTAGGACCAGGCTGCCCAGGCCCCAGGGGGGCAGAAACCTGTCTGAGGGGTTGGCAGCAGCACCTGCAGTGGAGACCTGGGAAAGCAAGTTTGGCAGTACCCAGGTTCTGTGCTAGAGACCCGGGGATGCATGGAATTGTCCCCCCAATACCAGAATGGTATTGAGGTGACAATTCCATTATCCTAGACATGTTACATGGCCATGTTCGGAGTTACAATGGTGACGCTACATATAGGTATTGACCTAAATGTAGTGCACGCGTGTAATGGTGTCTCCACACTCATAAAGTCCGGGGACTTTGCCCTGAACAATGTGGGAGCACCTTGGCTAGTGCCAGGGTGCCCACACATTAAGTAACTTGGCACCTACCCTTCACCAAGTGAGGGTTAGACATTTAGGTGACTTATTAGTTACTTATGTGCAGTGAAAATGGCTGTGAAATAACGTGGACGTTATTTCACTCAGTCTGCAGTGGCAGTCCTGTGTAAGAATTGTCTGAGCTCCCTATGGGTGGCAAAAGAAATGCTGCAGCCCATAGGGATCTCCTGGAACCCCAATACCCTGGGTACCTAGGTACCATGTACAAGGGAATTATAAGGGTGTTCCAGTGTGCCATTGAGAATTGGTAAAATTAGTCACTAGCCTGCAGTGACAATTTTAAAAGCAGAGAGAGCATAAACACTAAGGTTCTGGTTAGCAGATCCTCAGTGATACAGTTAGGCACCACACAGGGAACACATACAGGGCATACATTATGAGCACTGGGGTCTTGCCTGGCAGGATCCCAGTGACACATAGGCAAAAACAAACATACATACAGTAAAAATGGGGGTAACGTGCCAGGCAAGATGGTACTTTCCTACAACAGATTCCCTCATCAGTTGAGGAAGGAGTTACGTACCATGGTCTGCCATTAACATATGGAATAACTTGTAGTTTGCTACTAACAAGATTTTCTAACCTGGAGTACATTCAATATTTCTAATCCAATTATGATATGGTGTTTTCGTTTGTCCCTCTAATTAGAATTTTGAGTAGAGTAGCTAAGGATAATGACATAGTATTAGTTAGAGGCTTCTTTGAACCTACATCGCCTTTTGGCACAGTTATGCTCACAGGAATAATCTAACTTACTTGCTTACACCTTTAGAGAAAAGCTTCTTAGATCACACAGATGACAGGAGAAAGGCGTTGAAGGAGAGGTTAGAAAAAGGTTTAGAGAAAAGGACTCACAGGAATGATTATGCTTATATTGCAATTAAAACACAAGGGAAAGTAGCTCTAGATGCACAACACTTAGGGAAACTTTGTATATATAGGCCTAAATCACGCGCTGATACTTTGTTTGTGGGAACAAGTGAATGTAAACATGTGTTTTTGTTTCTGAGTAAATGGACATTTATGTTGAATGGACAGGACCCAGCTATTCCTGGTATTTATTACATCTGTGGTCCCAATGCTTATTACCGTCTTCCAAGAGGATGGTATGGGACATGTTACTTGGGAATAGTTTTCCCAAAGATTTTTCAAATGAATGATTTGAAGAAATTTCCGAAAGTGACTGAATTACATCATATGAGAGAGGGGAGGGAGTCTCCTTCTGGTATAGTGGGGGATATATTTGGAGCAATGATTCCTTCAGTGGGAGTTGTTCTGGATTCAATAAAGATTCGAAAGTTGTCTACTATTGTGGATAACATGCTGACAAATTTTTCAGGAGCCATACTCCTGATAGATACTAAATTAGTTGCTGAAAGAGCTATGACTCTTCAGAATCGTCTTGTTTTAGACATTCTTTTAGCGAAGGATGGCGGAGTTTGTAGAATGATTAACTCTAGGCATTTTTGCTTGTTCATTCCTAATAACAGTAAAGAAATTAGAGACTTAGGGCCATATGTACGAACACTTTTTCCTATAGACACAGAATGGGTAAAAACCTTTGCTACATCTGGCCCTTAATTACTAATCTGAAAGTGCTGATTTACAAGAACTGAAAGAACCAGGTGTTTGGGAGAAAATTGGCAAAGGTTTTGCTTCAGTGGGAAATTGGCTCAGCTACATTTGGAATGGGATTCTATTGGAAATCTTGCTGGGGATATTCATTATTGTGGTTTGCCTAATTGGAATATGGGGAATCTATAAATTGTGCAAAACTATTAAATTGAAAAAGTCAAAGAATGATCAGAGGATGGAAGAAAAGAAACGAGAAACATTGTTTAGGGAAAATCAAAAAAGGGAACAACAGTATGAAGGGATTGCAATGACAGAATTTTAGCTGCTGCAAAAATTTGTTGGTGATAGTTGGTGTGATGACACATTTAGGCCCTCATTCCGACCCTGGGGCGGGCAACGGAAGCACCGCCAACAGGCTGGCGGTGCTTCATTGCCCATTCTGACCGCAGCAGTAAAGCCGCGGTCAGAAAAGGGGATCCGGCGGTTTCCTGCCGGATTTCCCCTGGCTGGGCTGAACCTCCATGGCGGCGCTGCAAGCAGCGCCGCCATGGGGATTCCGACCCCCTTCCCGCCAGACTGTTTCTGGCGGTTTTTACCGCCAGGAACAGGATGGCGGGAACGGGTGTCGTGGGGCCCCTGGGGGCCCCTGCACTGCCCATGCCACTGGCATGGGCATTGCAGGGGCCCCCTAACAGGGCCCCAGCATGATTTTCACTGTCTGCATAGCAGACAGTGAAAATCGCGACGGGTGCTACTGCACCCGTCGCACACCTGCAACACCGCCGGCTCCATTCAGAGCCGGCTTCTGTGTTGCAGGCCCTTTCCCGCTGGGCCGGCGGGCGCTACCCTTGGCGGGCGCCCACCGGCCCAGTGGGAAAGTCAGAATGGCCCGGCGGTCTTTTGACCGCGGGGCGGCCATTTGGCGGTTCCCGCCAGGCGGGCAGCGACCGCCGCCCGCCCGGGTCAGAATGACCCTCCAAGTCATCAGAGGAGGGATTGGTAGCGCAGGTGTTTTAACAAAAATTGTTAATGAGTGTTCTTGTACTATGAGTTAAGGATTTGTGTAGAAAATTTAATAACGTAGAAAAATAATGCACGCATTTGAAAATGTGATCACAATGAGTGGTCGCCAATGTTCACGAAGTGTACTTATTAATGGTTTACTAATATGAAATGTTGAGCATATGTTTGATTAATGTAGTAATATGTCATATTAAGGGTTATGCATTATGTATTGGCTTTATTAACTGTAGGCCTTACCTTAGTAAAGGTCTTGGCCTAGTTGCCCGGCCTCATGTCAAGCTGTATTTCTTAACGTTTAATAAATGGCTGTCCTAGAGAATTAAACGGTGATCTTCCATTGTATTGTTTAAATGTGTTCTGAGCTAAAAGTCTTTCTCATGAGAACCGACTGCTAGAAGATGCTGATCACCATCTCTAGATTACCATCTCTATGTGGTAGAAAGAATAAAAGGCGTATGCAAGAAATGTGGATAATCTGTGGAGAAGCGGTGATACATTTAGGAAGACCGACTCAGAAAGAGATGCAGTTAAATGAGAGGACAGAAAGGAGGTATAAGGGTGGAGGAATATGTCACGAAACAGTGAAAAAGTTGTATCTGTTGCTGGAGAATTATGAAGTGAATGAACATCCATTTATAGATAGAAGACATACAGGCAGAAATGTGATCTTCAACCTAAGTACAAAAGGAGGAAGCAGGCATGAATGTGACTTTCCATGACACACATTAGTATCCATCCTGGACAAAATAACTCACCTTTGCAGGAATATGGTACTTTGTGGCATACTATGCACATGTATGGCTTGAGCTACTGTGGTGTCTACCCATGGTAGCTGGCTACCCCTTGAACAATGATCATAATGATTGACTTATTGGTGGTGTCAGTGAAACAATGGTGCTCATCCTTGGAAAGTGCTTGAGAAGAAATACTGGTTCTAAGTATTACAATATTGGGAATGAGAACCATGGCATGATGTTGCCCACTCTTGTTTAATGCTGGTCCTTGCATATTAGTGGTATGATGAAGATCACCCCTGACCTAGCACTTGCCCTAGCATAATGATGTAATCTGTTGGGATATTATAGCATCTAACAGGTATTTATTTCATGTGATGCTGGTGTATATGCAAGAAAGCCAGACTTTGCCTATATGAGACACACTGATGCTAGGAGATCAAACGTATATTTGCTAAAAAATATAGCATCTTAGGACACAATTAGGTTTTGGAAGAAAATGCCATGGCTTTGTTTGGGGAATTTGGATGTATTTTCCAGAAACTACAAGCTGATGTTTGAGCACAATATGATTTAAATGTATGCTTAGTTCAGGGAACTTACTGCTGATAAGTTTCAATAGTACCAGACAACACTGACTGTTACGTCATGACCAGTGGTTCTGCATCGCCATTATCAATTATGGTATTCATGACAATCAGATATTGCTACCTAGGCTAAAATGTCTTGGTGTTACAAATAACGCTCTGAAATGGTTTGGCAATATTTTACAGTGTTTGAAAGGCAGGACTCAACAAGCCAGTATATCTTTGGTTACTCCTTGCACGAAAATATTGGCTTTCTGGCTCCTCTCCATTGCTGCTTAATTTGTACACAATCCCGTGGACCACCTTACACACTTTTTATTTTCTAATTTGTTCGTGTATCAGACTAGACTCACATGATGTTGAAAATCACAGGCAATCTAGATTTCAGCATCTCCAATTTGCATGACTGCCTCACAGTGGTAGCGAATTGGAAGTTGCAACCAATTGAAGATACACTGGGATAAAACCATAATCCTACTACATTTCAGACCGTCCCCATTCTAGGAACTTCCTTGCTAGTCCCACTCTTTAGGTGACAAACTGACACCTTTTTCTTCTGTGTAAAAACCTGGGAGTGAAATTTGATTTTAAACTTACTATGACCAACTAGATTCATGTCACTGTCAGTTCAGGTTCCTTCAAGCTATGTACATTGAAACAAATCTCTAGATTTTTCTCATTCGAATTATAATGCATTTATTTCTACCCATTTTGATCACTGCAATGCTCATTATTTAGACTTGCCTAGATATACCGTTCAAAGGCTATAGTTAGTGCAAAATTCAGCAGCAAGGCTTGTCCTGCACCTCACAAGGTATTGCCTTGTCTTCACTACATTGGTTTCCTGTTCAGGAACAAAATGTCTTCAAATCCTGCACAAAGCAATCCTGAGAGGCATTTTCCTCTTTCTATGTGTGCTGCACAATGCACCACACTTAAAAAGAGGAAGTAACAAGGAGAAATAAAGCTATTTCTCCTTGTTACACCTCACCTGGGGAGGCATAGGAGTTTGAAGCATTCCTAGGTCTATCAGTAATGGTAAATTCGGGAATGCACCAAAATCCATTGGAACACCCACACTCCACCCATAGCGCGACTCCCCAGGGCAGAGTACTGCAACACAGAGATTTGTGCTGCGTTGCGCTACTCTAGATTTATCAAGCCAGACAAGTCCACTTGTGTGGCCTCTCCTGGCTGATTAATCTAATTTAAGAGTTCATCGCTCTTGCTCCCTGTTGCCTGGCGCAAGGGCAATGCAAATATTTTATAAGTATATCCCCAAATGAGCAGTGACATATCCCTATATCATAGCTGTTGGAAAATGGGTTATTGGTAGGGCAGGTAGGTACCTACACCTAGCAACAAGCCACCAACCTCCACATAGGTACAGTTAGGTCTCAGTAAATTAATCCCAGCTCAACCCTTGGTAGCTTGGCAACGAGCGTCAAGGCTTAACTTAGGAGACAAAGTGTAAAGCATTCAAATATCACAAAACAGTAATTAAATAAAACACAGGAAACAGTTTAAAAATCCAAAACCAATTTATAAAAATAGCTTATATTTTTATCTTTAAAATGACACAAAAACGATTAAAATCGGTTCAGGGTAACCGGAGATATGAATTTTTAAAGTATTATTATTTTCTAGCGCTTAGAATCAAAAAGCGCCAATCGGGTCATCTGGTTGCACCAGTACCGGGACAAAGTCAAACTTTCAGGCCGACCGCGATGGAGCCCTGCTCGGCTACAAGTCGCGGGAGGCCTCGGTTAAAAAGTTACCTTCTGACTTAGTCTCTTTTTTGATGTTTTTCTTCCCCGGGACGAACCTGCCAGTTGAATCCGACCTCCTGGAGCCCTTGTCCGGATACGCGAAGTCGGTTTCCTCGGTGGTGATTTTTACCTTCGGACTTAGTCGTTTTTTTGAGATGAAAATCCTTCGACCGGGGTAAACCTGGATCTTGATCCGACGTCCGTGGAGCCCTTCTCGGATACGATGGCTGGGAGGTCCCGGTCAACTTTTTACCTTCGGACTTAGTCTCTTTTTTGGATGTTTTTCTTTACCGGGACGAACCACGAAGTCAGGCCGGGTCGCGGTTGAGGCAAGCCGGCTAGAATTTCCGCGTCGGGTCGGTCACTTTATGGAGCTTTTTTTCAAAAATTCTCCAATCTTTTCCAAACTTCTGGGGCTTCACCCAGATGTTCTTTTAAGGTTCTTTTGGGGTCCACAGCTCACCCCAAGGGTCCAGAAGTTCTGTGATGGTCCTTGGGAAGTGCGGACTTCAACTCCCAGAATGTACCTGGCGCAAACTCCTTTTTGGCCACTGGACAGTGGTCAGCTGGTCACTTTTTCAGGAGTTGGTGCAGGGGACTCTGGATAGCAATTTTTCACCTGTAGCAAACAGGGAGTCCCTCCTTGAACCAGTTGAAGCCAGGCAAAGTCCTTCTTGTGGTGAAGCCCAAGTGTGCAGCTGGTGCAGTCTTTCTGAGTGCAGGGTCCAGGTGCAGGCCAGGGGTCCAGCAGGGCAGTCCTTCTTCTCCTTGTAGTTCCTTCTTCTTGAAATTTGGTGGGGATCTGAGGTGTGGGTGCAGGTCTGCCACTTTTATCCTTGCTCCTGGGTGAAAAGCAGGGGGGTCCTGGTTCTCCAATCAGGGACAGGGTCGTCCCCCTGTGATGACCACTTCCTGGGAAGTGTGTCAAAAATCCATCCCAGAAGGCAACAGTCTCTAAAAATCCAAAATGGATGAATCTGATTTTTGGAGAATAGATCTGGCTGAGCCCACCCACTGGTGTGGCTAAAAATCATAAACACACCCCTCTCCTGCCCTCTCCTAATCTAATTAAGGGGGCACCTAATTGTCTGGGGTTGCAGGATGTGGGGGTGTTGCTGGGTGCTCCAAATGTCCTTCTCTGCCTTTGAAGACCAGTTTGGCCGCCCTCCCCCTTCCTGCCTCACCATCTGCTGAGGGGAGATTTCTCTCCCCCAAGCACATTCCTTTGTGTGAAGTCAGGCCACTTCACACCTCATCAAGGTAGCCTGGCAGAAGCTGCTGCAGGCTGGCCAATCAGAGCACAGCAGCAAAAACAATGCAGAGCTGAAATTGGCAACTTTTTATGTAATGTCTAAACTTTTTACCTGAACAAGTTATATTAAATCCAACAACTGGAAGTTGTGGGATTTATTACAACAATTAATTTGATACCAAATTCTTGGTATGTAACATTTAAGGAGACTTTAAAATTTAAAATAAAGTCTGCCCATTCTAGCCTATGAAGGCCATTTACTTCAATGAGGGAAAAACGAATGTGGCTGTTTTTACCTCACCAGGGCTTATAAATCTATTTTTATAAAGTCCCTGCTTATAGTTACATGGCACCCAGCCCTAGGGGCACATAGGGCACACCTTAGGGGTGACTTATATGTAAAAATAAGGTAGTTTAAGACTTTGGAAGTACCTTTAATTCCAAAGTCGAATTTGCATATAACTTTAATTTAAAAGCAGCCAGCAAGGCAGGCTTGCTTTTAAAATGACACTGGGCACCTCAGCAGTGCACCTAGGTGTGCACCACCTATGCTGTGGTCCCTAAACCTACATGCCCTACCATATACTAGGGACTTATAGGTAGGTTAACTTAGCCAATTATAATTAGCCTAATTTGCATATCCATTTTACACAGAGCACTGGCTCTGGGACTGGTAAGCAGTACTCAGGGCACAGCCAAGAGTCAGTAACCACCAGTACCTATCCAGAAAGAGTGGGGGTGATCAGGCAAAAAAAAGGACTTTCCTACACTGCCCCCCCCAGATGAAAGGTGATGGGTACTAACCTACACCCTGGTAGTCCTCATCAGCTAAGTGGAAAAACCTGGAAAGGCCATCTGCATTGGCATGAGCAGTCCCAGGTCTGTGCTCCACTGTGAAGTCCATCCCCTGTAGGGAAATGGACCACCTTAACAGTTTTGGGTTCTCCCCCCTCATCTGCATCAACCATCTGAGAGGTCTGTGGTCAGTTTGTACACGGAAGTGAGTGCCAAACAAGTAAGGCCTCAACTTCTTCAGGGACCAAACCACAGCAAAGGCCTCCCTCTCAATGGCACTCCATTTTTTCTCTCTGGGGAGTAGTCGCCTGCTGATGAAGGCAACTGGGTGATCATGGCCCTCTTCATTAACTTGTGCTAACACTGCCCCAATCCCTTCCTCTGAAGCATCTGTTTGCACTACAAATTCCTTGCTATAGTCAGGGGCCAGTAACACTGGTGCTGAACACATAGCCTGTTTTAGGGTGTCAAAAGCTTTTTGACACTCTGGGGTCCAAATGACCTTCTTGGGCTGTTTCTTGGAGGTAAGCTCAGTTAGAGGGGCCACTATGGTCCCAAAATTTTGAACAAACCTCCTGTAATACCCAGTCAGGCCAAGAAAGGCCCTGACCTGAGTCTGGGTTTTTGGAGCCTCCCAATCCAGGATAGTCTGGATCTTGGGCTGGAGAGGTTGTACATGGCCTCCACCAACAAGGTGGCCCAGGTACACAACAGAACTTTGCCCTATCTGGCACTTGCTTGCCTTGATAGTCAGGCCTGCTTGAAGCAGGGCCTGAAGCACTTCCTTCAGGTGGACCAGGTGGTCCCTCCAGGTGGAACTAAATACAGCTATATCATCCAGATAAGCTGCACTAAAAGATTCCAACCCAGATAGGACTCTATTCACCAACCGTTGGAAGGTGGCAGGAGCATTTTTCATCCCGAAGGGCATCACCTTGAACTGAAAGTGGCCCTCTGGTGTGGAAAATGCTGACCTCTCCTTAGCTCTTGGACTTAAGGCAATCTGCCAATATCCTGAGGTCAGATCAAATGTGCTCAGGAATTTGGCAGCCCCCAACCTGTCAATGAGCTCATCAGCTCTAGGTATGGGGTGAGCATTAGTCCTAGTGACTGCATTTAGACCTCTGTAGTCCACACAGAATCTTAATTCTTTCTTCCCACCTTGGGGATTAGCTTTGGGCACCAGTACCACTGGACTGGACCAAGGACTATCAGAGGGCTCAATTACCTTCAGGTCCAACATCTTAGCCACTTCAGCTTGGATGTTGGCCTTGACCTGGTCAGACAGCCTGTACAGCTTGTTCTTGACAGGCAAGCTGTCACCAGTGTCAACATCATGGACACACCAATTGGTGAGTCCAGGGGTCAGGGAGAACAGACTAGCAAACTGTCCCAAGACTTGCTTACAGTCTTGTTGTTGCTGATCTGTCAATTTGGGAGAGAGTACCACTCCCTCCACTGACCCATCTTTTGCCTTTGAGGACAGGAGGTCTGGCAGAGGTTCACCCTCCTCCTCCTTCCCTTCATCAGTGACCATCAGCATGGTCATGTCTGCCCTGTCCTGGTGGGGTTTCATCCTGTTTACATGTAGGATCCTGTGAGGATTCCTGGGGGTGCCAAGGTCCACCAAGTAGGTGACCTCCCCTTTTTTCTCTAGGATTGGATAGGGCCCAGTCCATTTGGCCTGTAGTGCCCTAGGAGCCATGGGCTCCAAAACCCACACCAGCTGTCCTGGGTGATACTCAGGCATGGTAGCCTTTTGATCATGCCAGAGCTTCATGAGCTCCTGACTGGCCTCCAGGTTTCTGCTTGCCTTCTTCATATACTCAGCCATGCGAGACCGCAGACCTAGTACATAATCCAGCACATTCTCTTTGGATTCCTTGAGAGGCTTTTCCCAAGACTCTCTCACCAAGCACAATGGGCCTCTTACAGGGTGCCCAAACAGTAACTCAAAGGGGCTGAATCCAACCCCCTTCTGTGGCACCTCCCTGTAGGCAAACAGCAGGCATGGGAGGAGGACATCCCATCTCCTCCTGAGTTTGTCAGACAAACCCATGATCATGCCCTTCAGGGTCTTATTGAATCTTTCCACCAGACCATTGGTCTGTGGATGGTAGGGTGTGCTGAACTTATAAGTAACACCACACTCCTCCCACATGGCTTTCAGATAGGCTGACATAAAGTTTGTGCCCCTATCTGAGACCACCTCCTTTGGGAATCCCACTCTGGTGAACACACCAAGTAGGGCCCTAGCCACTGTGGGAGCAGTGACTGTCCGGAGGGGTATTGCCTCAGGGTACCTGGTGGCATGGTCCACTACCACCACAATGTACCTGTTACCTGAAGCAGTTGGTGGGTCTAGGGGACCAACAATGTCAATCCCCACCCTCTCAAAGGGAGTCCCAACCACTGGCAGTGGAATCAAGGGAGCCTTTAGCTTGCCCCCTGTCTTGCCACTGGCTTGACAGCTGCAAAACTCCCTGACTTTTTCTGACTTTTCGGGCCAATAAAAATGGTTGACCAGCCTGCTCCAGGTCTTGGTCTGTCCCAAATGACCAGCTAAGGGGATATCATGGCTTAAGGTAAGGAGGAATTCTCTATACTTTTGGGGGACCACTACTCTCCTAGTAGCCCCTTCATTAAGGGCCCTTGCCTCAGTGTAGAGAACTCCATCCTCCCAGTAAACCTAGTGGGTACCACTGGTATCCCCTTGTTCTTGCCTGGCAGCAGTCTACCTCAGGCCCTCAAGAGTGGGACACTCTCTTTGTCCCTGGCACAAATCTTCTCTGGTGGGCCCACCTGCCCCTTGCAGTTCTGACAAGTCAGGCAGAGTTTGCAGGGAAGGTGTCCCTCCCTCAGAGTTCAGATCTTCCCCCTCAGGGTTGGATTCTTCCTGACCCTCTGTACTTGTTGGGGCTGGCAAGCCAGACCCAGTGCCTTTTCTCTTTTTCTTGGAGGCTTGGCCCATTGTTCCAGGGTCCAAGTGTCCAGCATTCCCCTGTTGTGCCGCCTGTGACCTGGTCACAGCACACACCCATTCAGGGAGGTCCAGCATCTGTGCATGGACCCTTCTTTCCACTTCTGACCACTCAGATGCTTCAAGATCATTCCCCAGTAGACACTCTACTGGGAGGGCAGGAGCTACAGCTACTTTTTTAGGGCCAGTCACACCTCCCCATTCCAGACTCACCATAGCCATGGGATGGAGTTTGGTTCTGGTATCTGCATAAGTCACCTGGTGGAAGACACCAGGTAAGACCTGCTCTGGAGAAACCAGTTTTTCTGCGACCATTGTCACACTGGCTCCTGTATCTCTCAGAGCTTCCACTTCAGTCCCATTGACTTTAGGCCTCTGCCTATACCTCTCCATGATGGGAGGTAAGGTGGCCATAGTTGCGATGTCCACCCCACCCACGGATAATAAGGTGACCTCAGTGTACCCTGATTCCACCCCTGGGCCAACTTCCACCCCCAACCCTACACTAGCAATCCCCTGGGATTGCCCACCAGTGGGGGGCTTCTTGGAGCAGATAGCATCTCCTCTTTTATGTCCTGGCTGATGACAGTCAAAACACTTGCCGGCCTTAGCAAGCTCCTGAAACTTTCCTGCTTTAGCAGGATCATAATTCTTTCCCTGATACCCTTTCCCTTTAAAAGTGAATTGGCTCGGGGCTCCCCCTCCCTGAGAAGTTTTTGGGGACTCTTGTGAGGACTCTTTGGGTTTTTTGTCATCTTTCCCCTGAGAAGAACCATGTCCTCCCTTTTTCTGATCACCCCCTGGGGGTTTCTGGTTAACCCTAGTTCTTAACCAGTCATCTGCTGCCTCCCCCAGCTCTCTGGGGTTGGTCAACCTAGAGTCTACTAGATACTGGCGGAGCCTCTCTTGGACACAATTAGTTAGAAGGTGCTCCCTCATAATCAAATTGTACAGCCCCTCAAAGGTACTTACCCTGTTGCCCTGTATCCAGCCCTCCAGTGCCTTTACTGAAATGTCCACAAAGTCCACCCAGGACTGGGTGCTTGTCTTTTGGTGTCCCTAAACTTAAGCCTATACTGCTCTGGGGTTAGACCAAACTTTTTAGTTAAGCAACTCTTCATACTGGGGTATGAGTCTGCATCCTCCCCACTCATGGTTAGGAGCCTATCCCTCCCAGAGTTGGGAACTAACTCCCAAAGGAGTGAACCCCAGTACTGAGGCTTGACTTTCCTCATCTGGAGGGCCCTCTCAAAGGCCCCCAGCCACTTATCTATGTCATCCCCCTCTGCATAGGCAGGAACCACCCCTTTGGGTAATCTGGGGGCAAAACCCCCACCAAGGGACACCTCAGTTTCTTTCTCGCTGCCTCCATCTTTTTTTTCTTTGCTTGCCCACTTTTTCTTTTCTAGGGCAAGCTTATCTGCTTCCAAAGCTATGTAGGCTAGCTGGGCTTCCAGCTCTCATTTTCTCTGATGGATGGGTTCTCTCCTCCTGAAAGGACCCCCTTCCTACCACTAGCTTTGGGTCTGCCCCTAGTGACTGTATCCACTGAGGACCGTTCCTCCTCTTCCTCACTTGGGGTCTGATGCCTTCCCTCCCCTGAAAGGTTAGAGCTAGCATCTTCCCCTTTTTCTTCCTCCTCTGGAGCTTCCTCTGTCTCTACCTCTTGGGCCTCAGCCCATGCTGTCAGGGATTTAATCAGGATTTCCTTCCTGAGATTAGTGGTTGCAGGCAACCCTCTTTCAATACACAACCCCCTAAGCTGGACTACTGTCAGTGTGGGTAGGCTAGCCAGATCAAGCTCCATGGTTCCCTAGTTTTGTGTCAACAAAAACTTTTTGCAAAAATTGGAAACAAGAATTTAGAAAAATTACAAAAATTCAATAATTGAAATTAATCCAAATTAAAAATTAAAAAAAATGTTTGCACTAGGACAATTTAAAGGATTTTTAATTTGTTTTACCTAAAACTGTAACGTGATATTGAACACAAGTACAGGATCCCGTCGCTGCTTCCAATTATGTTGGAAAATGGGTTATTGGTAGGGCAGGTAGGTACCTACACCTAGCAACAAGCCACCAACCTCCACATAGGTACAGTTAGGTCTCAGTAAATTAATCCCAGCTCAACCCTTGGTAGCTTGGCAACGAGCGTCAAGGCTTAACTTAGGAGACAAAGTGTAAAGCATTCAAATATCACAAAACAGTAATTAAATAAAACACAGGAAACAGTTTAAAAATCCAAAACCAATTTTAAAATGACACAAAAACGATTAAAATCGGTTCAGGGGAACCGGAGATATGAATTTTTAAAGTATTATTATTTTCTAGCGCTTAGAATCAAAAAGCGCCAATCGGGTCATCTGGTTGCACCAGTACCGGGACAAAGTCAAACTTTCAGGCCGACCGCGATGGAGCCCTGCTCGGCTACAAGTCGCGGGAGGCCTCGGTTAAAAAGTTACCTTCTGACTTAGTCTCTTTTTTGATGTTTTTCTTCCCCGGGACGAACCTGCCAGTTGAATCCGACCTCCTGGAGCCCTTGTCCGGATACGCGAAGTCGGTTTCCTCAGTGGTGATTTTTACCTTCGGACTTAGTCGTTTTTTCGAGATGAAAATCCTTCGACCGGGGTAAACCTGGATCTTGATCCGACGTCCGTGGAGCCCTTCTCGGATACGATGGCTGGGAGGTCCCGGTCAACTTTTTACCTTCGGACTTAGTCTCTTTTTTGGATGTTTTTCTTTACCGGGACGAACCACGAAGTCAGGCCGGGTCGCGGTTGAGGCAAGCCGGCTAGAATTTCCGCGTCGGGTCGGTCACTTTATGGAACTTTTTTTCAAAAATTCTCCAATCTTTTCCAAACTTCTGGGGCTTCACCCAGATGTTCTTTTAAGGTTCTTTTGGGGTCCACAGCTCACCCCAAGGGTCCAGAAGTTCTGTGATGGTCCTTGGGAAGTACGGACTTCAACTCCCAGAATGTACCTGGCGCAAACTCCTTTTTGGCCACTGGACAGTGGTCAGCTGGTCACTTTTTCAGGAGTTGGTGCAGGGGACTCTGGATAGCAATTTTTCACCTGTAGCATACAGGGAGTCCCTCCTTGAACCAGTTGAAGCCAGGCAAAGTCCTTCTTGTGGTGAAGCCCAAGTGTGCAGCTGGTGCAGTCTTTCTGAGTGCAGGGTCCAGGTGCAGGCCAGGGGTCCAGCAGGGCAGTCCTTCTTCTCCTTGTAGTTCCTTCTTCTTGAAATTTGATGGGGATCTGAGGTGTGGGTGCAGGTCTGCCACTTTTATCCTTGCTCCTGGGTGAAAAGCAGGGGGGTCCTGGTTCTCCAATCAGGGACAGGGTCGTCCCCCTGTGATGACCACTTCCTGGGAAGTGTGGCAAAAATCCATCCCAGAAGGCAACAGTCTCTAAAAATCCAAAATGGATGAATCTGATTTTTGGAGGATAGATCTGGCTGAGCCCACCCACTGGTGTGGCTAAAACTCATAAACACACCCCTCTCCTGCCCTCTCCTAATCTAATTAAGGGGGCACCTAATTGTCTGGGGTTGCAGGATGTGGGGGTGTTGCTGGGTGCTCCAAATGTCCTTCTCTGCCTTTGAAGACCAGTTTGCCCGCCCTCCCCCTTCCTGCCTCACCATCTGCTGAGGGGAGATTTCTCTCCCCCAAGCACATTCCTTTGTGTGAAGTCAGGCCACTTCACACCTCATCAAGGTAGCCTGGCAGAAGCTGCTGCAGGCTGGCCAATCAGAGCACAGCAGCAAAAACAATGCAGAGCTGAAATTGGCAACTTTTTATGTAATGTCTAAACTTTTTACCTGAACAAGTTATATTAAATCCAACAACTGGAAGTTGTGGGATTTATTACAACAATTAATGTGATACCAAATTCTTGGTATGTAACATTTAAGGAGACTTTAAAATTTAAAATAAAGTCTGCCCATTCTAGCCTATGAAGGCCATTTACTTCAATGAGGGAAAAACGAATTTGGCTGTTTTTACCTCACCAGGGCTTATAAATCTATTTTTATAAAGTCCCTGCTTATAGTTACATGGCACCCAGCCCTAGGGGCACATAGGGCACACCTTAGGGGTGACTTATATGTAAAAATAAGGTAGTTTAAGACTTTGGAAGTACCTTTAATTCCAAAGTCGAATTTGCATATAACTTTAATTTAAAAGCAGCCAGCAAGGCAGGCTTGCTTTTAAAATGATACTGGGCACCTCAGCAGTGCACCTAGGTGTGCACCACCTATGCTGTGGTCCCTAAACCTACATGCCCTACCATATACTAGGGACTTATAGGTAGGTTAACTTAGCCAATTATAATTAGCCTAATTTGCATATCCATTTTACACAGAGCACTGGCTCTGGGACTGGTAAGCAGTACCCAGGGCACAGCCAAGAGTCAGTAACCACCAGTACCTATCCAGAAAGAGTGGGGGTGATCAGGCAAAAAAAAAGGACTTTCCTACAATAGCGTTTCCACAAGTATATTCTTTCTACCTTGTTCGGGGCTGCAGATCCATCTCTGCTAAAATTAGCCAAAATGCAACATATCACAATTGGTGAAGAGCATTTTCAGTGTCTGCCACCTCTAAATGTAACTCGCTTCCCAATGACATTAATTTAGAAACAGCCCTAAAATTCACAAGGGTGTAAAAACTTGGCTATTTTCACGTTAACATTTTAGAAAGGCCCTAAATCATAGCTGATATCTTCCAACTTCTCAAGTTAGCATTATTTTCTGGGTATAGTATTGATATTCTTTTGTGGCAGGGTTCCTATAGATACTCTAAAAGTGAACAAAGCACTTTAAAAAAAACATATCTGACAGAACATATCATTAAGACTGTTGGTGTTTAAGGCCTGCGTCTTTAAGATTAGTAGTTGCAGCAAGCAGTGAGACCTGCTGCTCCTGAAGATCCAATCAATACTCCATGATAAGAAGTGCTCAATCTACGTCATTCCATGCCTAGGGCCAAGATGGAAAAATGCAATACAGGTTTGCCTCTTTATGCATTTTATGCATTTCCACCTAACTATAACAAGTGAAACAAAAACAGTCCTCACAAAGGCATTGCCTTTATTGCTTATTGAGTGCATATCCCAAGCTAAATCATCTCAGAGCTCTTATCGGACATAACACAGGCAAGGCAGACTCACTAATACACGAGTGTCATGGTTTTTGATCACACAAGACGGTTTATGTTATCTCAAAAGGAACAATAGCTGGTAATATGATAAGATACATTTGATCACTGGCACAGTTGTGTTTATGCTGGATGATGGAATGGATGAGGCTACTGGGGAGCTGAGGTGTCAGTTCCTTACTGCTAGTCAGGGGAAGTGAGGCGTTCGTTCCTTACAGTTGCAGGGTCAAACAGCAGGTCAAGATGCGAGGTGTCAACTTCCCAGTGTCGCAATCACAGTACCGGGCCATAGGTGCTGCAGCAGATTTGGAGTTGGGTGTCACAGATGTGTGTGACAGGGCACTGGTTACTCACGCTGTGGGGGGACTTCGGAAGCACAGTGTTGGGCCTGTGCTGCAGGTCGCAGTTATTGCAGTCAGCAGGGACCACAGTGAGGAGTCAGAGAGCGGCACTGGTTCCGAAATCGCTCCGGAGTCAATGTACTTATCTTCTTGGTTTCACCAGAGCCCACTTCCAAGGCCTCAGGCACTGGATTTGGCACCACTTGGCAAGTCAGGACTGTCAGCAAGAGAGCCCAGGTGCTGACAGGTGAAGTGTTTGATGGCCATGAGACTTCTTAACAGAAGACAAGCTAAGTTCAAGCACTTGGAGAACCTGGAAAGCAGGATGTAGAAAGCAAAGTCCAGTCCTTTCACTCCCAGGACAGAAGCAGCAAACCAGCACAGCAAAGCAAAAGGCAGAGTGGCAGTACCTCCTGCAGCATCCAGCAGAATGTACTCAGTCCAGAAGTGTTCCAACTATGTGGTGTCAGAGGTCCAGTACTTATACCCATTTCTGTCTTTGAAGTAGGCAAACTTCAAAGAGAAGTCTTTGTAGTGGACAAGAACCTGCCTTTCCGTGCCTTGGCCCCAGGAACATACTAGGGGATTGGAGACTGCTTTGTGTAAGGACAGGCAGAGTCCTATCCAGGTGCAGGTGTCAGCTCCTCCCACCACCCTAGCTCAGGAAGACCCTTCAGCCTGTTGATGGGTCATCAGGATAAGCAGAGCACACCTCAGCTCCCTTTGTGACTGTCAAGAGTGAAGGAACACACAGTTCAACTGTAAACCTAACCCAGACATGGTCCACAGACAGGCAGAGGCACAGAATGGTTAAGCAAAAATCGCCCACTTCCAGCGACCTCAAACTCCAGATCTCTATCTGCTCCCAATGGGAAATTACACTTTAAAGGTATTTCAAGGCGATCCCCATGTTACCCCTGTGACAGAGAGGCAGGTCTTGCAATAGTGAAAAACAAATTCAGCAGTATTTCACTATCAAGACATGTAAAACACACCAGTACATGCCCTACTTTTTAAATACACTGCACCCTGCCAATAAGGCTGTCTTGGGCCTACTTTAGGTGTGACTTACATGTAGTAAAAAGGAAGGTTTGGGCCTGGCAAGTGGGTGCATTTGCCCAGTCGAAATGGCAGTTTAAAACTGCCCACACAGGCACTGCAGTGGCAGGTCTGAGACATGTTTACAAGGCTACTCATGTGGGTGGCACAACCAGTACTGCTGGCCCACTAGTAGCACCTGATTTACAGGCCTTGGGCACAAATGGTGTATAATACTAGGCACTTACTAGTAAATCAAATATGCCAATCATGGGCATACCCATCACCAATACAATTTAGACAGCCAGAACTTGCACTCTAGCACTGGTCAGCAGTGGTAGAGTGCCAGGAGTCCTAAAGCCAGCAAAAAGGAAATTCAGCACAGGTTCAAAAACAGGAGGTCAGAAACAAAAAGAAAGGGGAAACCACGCCAAGAGCTGAGAGGTCTAACAGAAAAGTGATAAGATGATTTAAAGGATTGCTATGGGAGAGGATTGATATTTGAAATGATTGATCACTGGATGGAACGGGTACTGGATGGATGGGTGAAAGAGTGCATATATGGAAGTGTGAAATTATGTATTGGTGAAAGGATGGACACATCAAAAAATGACTGTGAGTGAAAAGTTGCAGATGGATGCAACAGTGGATGCCTGGATGAAAGGGAGATAAAGGCTTAAAAGGGAGGTTGATGAATGAATAGATGGATGGAAGGGCATAAGGACTTAAAAGTGAACAGAAGAATGAAAGAATACATTAATGGGGGTTGGGTTGGTGGAGGATTGAGGAGTGAATGGACGTACAGACAGATGGAAAATTAAGGTTTAAAAATGAATGGATGTGTGGGTAGAAAGATGAAAGAATGTATTGATGAAAGGAAATGGGAAGAAAGGATGACTGGGTGGTTAAGTTGAGTGATGGAGACGTTTGGACTAATGGATTGAAGGATAGATGAAGGGATGGATGGCCAAAAGTGTGAAAGACCTGTAGGTGAATGAAATGATTGGTGAAAAGACAGATGGATGGACTGACAAATGTATGGATGAGTTACAATATTAATGGATGAAAGGATCAATCGGTGGAAGGTTTAAAAGATGGATGGATGAATGATGGCTGGGAGGCAGTTTGAAAGGATGGATTAACGTAAAGTTGCAGTGGTTGGTGGATGAAAGAATGGGCGCAAGGGTGAAAGAAACTCTTGTAAAGGGGGTTTGGCTTTGCTAGTTCAGTGCCATTACAGGTATGATTCATGATTGGCGTCCAGTTAAGCAGAGGCTTATAAGAGGGTGATTCTATTTAGGGCATTTCCAGTGTTTTACTTACAACAGCAGCCGGATTGCAAGTGACCCAGGGAGTTATGTGGTTGGGTTGCTACCACTTTTCGGAGGACCGAAGAAATTAAGTTAATTTAGGACAGTCTAGAAACAGTCAGACCAAAATTACTTTTGAAATGTTCACTATGTAAAACACTGTCCTACGTTGTCTCTTTTCAACTATTCTGATTTATCACAGCGCAACTTTGAAAAGTTATTGACTTCTTAAGAAAGAAAATAACAATCCGCAAATAGTTAAAAAATATAATCCCCTTAATCCACCTCAAAAGCGGAACATCTAAACTTAAATTTAACACCCGGAACGTTGGATATTACTATTTAATTATGCGTAAATCGCGCTCCAAACACCAACCTTCCGGAAATCAAGCAACTCTAAACGACCATGTTTGATCCTGGTTTGAGTTCAATTTGTATTTATGTTTATTCGTGTGCGCTACTCGGGTTTGTTTCTTCTAGTAAAACAACGTTAATTACAACATCATTTAACATTTTACTTGATTTCAGTCAGCCGGTGCGGGGAAGTTATCTATTCGCATCCAAGGTGCGGCAGACCACCTCCACATCTTTCATGCTTGCCTGTGCATTTGTCAGAGCATCTTGTGCTATCTGTGCAGACTTCAGCTTTAAGCTGTGATCGTTTTACGGTCTTTTATTTTACCCCGTCTAACTAGTTTAGCCAGCATTATTCTTGAAGATAATCTGATGTCAGAGGGGAGCACATGTTGTAACAAATATGTGCAACAAAAACTTCCATTTAGAGTTTGACGTTCAGGACCTGTCTGCCAATGTGCCAGTTCCTCTTCTCTATTGTGAGTCGGGTGAACCACCATTGGAAACCATTGACCGATGACCTATCTGATATTGGACCGATGGGCAAAAGATTTACAGAAAACATAGAAAATTAAAATGACCACGGAATGCTAGGAGAAAACTCTAAGCAATGTCGTTGGCATTCGTTGCTTGTTTCTCAAAACAAAGTCCTGCATTGGGAGTTTGTCTGAAAAACATAAAACTTTACAGAATGGCCCCATGAAACATGGCAGCTGCTCGTCATAGTTGCATGCCTTCAGTGTTGCCGTCACGCCAGCTGGTCCTTTGAAGTCAGAGGATCTTCGCCAGGAAGCAGACATTTTTTAAATATGGCGGGTGTTCGTCCGTCGTGGCGGTGGAAACTATAACCTCTGCCATCCTGGCAGGACTGCAAGCTGCCGGCCAAACATTATGTGAGCACTTTCGACCTGGAAAAGGCATTG
The DNA here is from genome assembly GCF_031143425.1 of Pleurodeles waltl. Taxonomy (NCBI): domain Eukaryota; kingdom Metazoa; phylum Chordata; class Amphibia; order Caudata; family Salamandridae; genus Pleurodeles; species Pleurodeles waltl. Next base: position 1,259,907,163 of record NC_090447.1, read on the forward strand.
TAAATACCAGAACATATGGATTTTGATGTCAAAAGCCTGTTCAACCATACGAGGTTATGTTCCTTGCTCCAGCTGTCCATGGTTTGAACGAAAGTCTTTAGCATGACTTACAAAAACTGTGCCAGATGTGCTTCTTCTGGTCTGCCCCACATTTTTCCTCCAGTAAATTTGATGTACCGAGTGTCTACTCTGAGTGCTTGACGTTTTTACTGCAATGTTCAATAGCTTAGATCGACTGTAAGGTGATTCCAAAAGTAAACCCGCAGCCTGACTGAGGATGGCTGCTGCCTCCTTTCCCAGAATATGAGGCCGCTGTGGTGATGATGGCAGCATGAATGAGTTCAGAGTCACAGTCCTTTTTTCTGCATCCCTATGGTAAGGCTGGACGTTGTCCCTCCTTCTTGAAGGTAGGGATTAGCAAAGTTGCTTAAAGGGCATCTTTAATGGCCCTTCATACTAGCAGAAGTGACTCAGAGCATCAAATGGATTGCCACCATTATGCACCTGTCTCCCACTCAGATACTCTTAATTTATTTGCAGGGTCCATGTAAATGTGACCGCCTGCACCTCTTTGTGCTGAGGACAACTCAATAATGCCAGTCATGTCTTTGGATGAGAGTAAACTTCTATCTACATTTGTTCAGACTAAGCTTCACTTGCTAGAGTGAAAGATGCCCCTCTTTGTGTGTGACAATCTGTTGTCTTGCAGTGATGGCCTTCTGTTAGGGCTTTGTGGGCTCAGATCAGTAAAACAAAGTGGCCTGACCTTGGTTTCCCTGTTCTAGAAGACTGTGAAAACTGCTTTGGGAAAGAGTTTGTGTTTCAAACAAAGCAGATCTCTGGTTGCCTAAGGCCCTCCTATTGTGGGGCTGAGGCTAATTTGAATATGGCAGACTCCTACTAGTGGTGGCATAGTGAACACAAAAATTCTCAATAGACTAGAATGAGGCCAAGTTTAATTACCAGTGGCTAAGCTTAAATCAAGCATTCTATCTATCTTATTTGATCTTCGTCGATTGAGTGCCCTCGTTCCTGTGGGTGTCCCTAATACTGGAGGAACTCAGCTTTCAATGACCATTTTTGAGGTACAGGGCTCTCAAGAGCAGTTCTCACATCTGACACAATTTTCAGATATTGATACTAGGTAATAACTAAACTGGTCTCTACTAAACTTTAACTGTGCCATGCATGGACACTGATTACTAGAGCACTGGTCATCACTGACTTTGACACTGATGCTCGACGCAATAAACTGAATCACTGAATTTGCTGGTGTAGGCTCTTTTCATTGTTTGGGTAGTGGGGTTTTGGGAGCTAAAAACTTTTATTTACTATTATCGGACTAGAAACACGGCAACTGTGGCCTCAGCTGACTGAGTTGCTCAGTGTTGAACCCAGTGTCAGAAACCTCTTATACAGAGGAACAGACACATCATAGCAAAGTGGTTATTCTTTTTGGCTCGAATTTCTATCCTACTGATTGGGATTTTGTTTAGCACTCTAGTAAAAAATAAAGTTTTGAGCTCACCCTTGTTGACCCCATTTTATAAATGGCCTTGAAGGTAATGCTATTAATAATACAAATGTGGAAATATTTCAGCAGGGTCGAAAACTCTATACAAATGTTTAGAGTCACATCACAGTCCCAGAAAATTCTGATGGATGTATTTTGACTGTTTCTTTTTGCTTGGCTGTAAATAAAATTTGAAGACGTAGCACTAACCATCAGGTAAGGATCAAGTGTACGCTTTTGCTATCTATAGAAAGTTAAGGGCCTAAAGTGAGTAACTGATTACGCAATTGGAGGGTGATAATACAGATGACCCTGTAAACGCAATGGTAAATAACAGCACCTACATAGGATACTGTCCAACAACTCCTGATTGGCCCTGTACCCTATGAAAAGGCCCCCTCTCATTACAGAAAGGGTGACAGGAAACTGTGGTGCAAGTACCCATGGCCCTGTACTTTTTAGAGATCAAATCCTTCCATGGCCCCATCACCCCATTTTGTGGGGACCTCTCTTTTCTACTTTGATCATAGATCTAACACTACCTTCCTAGGAACTATTCTGCCCACCAGTTCTAGCTCAAGTTTCTGGCAATTTATTTGTCACATTTTGTAATACCTGGCACACCGAATCCTTCAACTAAAAGAGTCTCCTAATTTCCAGTACCTCCCACTTTCATGCAAATCCAGCCTGGTTATACTGCTTGACCTATCATCAGCATTCAACACTGGCACCCACAAAACACTAATAAACACAATAAGAGCACAAATGAGTATAGAAGGTACAATTCTTAAATGGTTCACCTCTTATCTCAACGACTAAGCACAACTAGTAAAACTGAAAAATGCATGATCTGAATCAGCTGAAATGTGGTCAATAGGTGACCATGGTGCTTGGGTTGCTAGCGCAGGTATTTTGATGAAAATTACTAATGACTGTTCTTGTATTATGAGCAATGGATTTGCGTAGAAAATGTAATAACATAGAAAAATAATGCATGCATTTAAAAATGTGATCAAGATGTGTGGCCGCTAATGTTCATGAAGTGTACTTATTAATAGTTTATTAATATGAAATGTTGACTATGTTTAACTAATGTAGTAAGTAATATGTTATATTAAGGGTTATGCATTATGTACTAGTCTTATTAAGTGTAGGCCTTAACTTAGCAGAGGTCTTGGCCTAGTTGCCCGGACTCATGTCAAGCTGTATTTCTTAACGTTTAATAAATGGCTGTCTTAGAGATTTAAACTGTGATTTTCCATTGTATTGTGTAAATGTGCTCGTAGCTAAAAGTCTTTCGCATGGGAACCGACTGCTAGAAGATGCTGTTCTTGCTAAATGTAACAATATAAGTGTAATGTGTGTAAGACTGACGTTCTCAGGAGGAGAACAATGGAGACACTGACTGGAGTATAAGTTGCAACAATATTGTTACCTGATGAGACGGACAATGATGACATTGCAGGAGAAACCAATCAGTGACATGTGAATGGAGTAGTGTTAGAATTCATAGATTTGAAGTTTTAGTTTTATTGGACAAAGTGTGAACATGCGATCCCTTGACCAATAGGAACTTGGGAAGTAGCGTTGGGGAATTTAACTTAACGGGACTGCACTGAAAAGAAGCATAGCATACCTTTGCACATTTGCCATTGTGCAGTCGCTATTCTCTCTATCCTTCTTGAGGGTTTACCTCTATTCTTTCGAGTTGCTTATAGACTTTGCCTTTTCTGAACTTTGAGGCTGCATCCTGATGGCTTGCTGACCGACTGATGTCTTGATGACGAAGACTATTTTAGCTTGCCGATCCAATTGAGGAGAGGTATTATTGTATCCATGTGTTTATTATGCTTTTTTGCGTTTTCTTTCTAGGTACCAACCGCACTGTTTTGATAGAGCAATAGTTAGATGTTTTTTAAATTTGTGTTCGCTAAATTGTTTTGCATGAAGTCCAACATGCTGATGGCTGATGCTAATCTGATGTCAGATAAGGATTCTCACTAATGAAAAATCTGCCAATAGGGAATAACGTTTAATGAATTTCTTTGCTGAATCTAAGTGTAAGTGATATTGTTTGCACAATTGTTTTTGTTATTAATTTGCACTGTAACCTTAGAATGTGTAGTAGTTCAAGATTTGATTAGATTGCGTTTCTTTAGCAGGTTTGGACAGCCAGTGTTGTTTCTGTATGTTTATCATTTGATTTTGAGATTATTTTACGTGATCTTAGCATTGTTAATATAGGGAAATAAATATTCTAACTTTTACTAAAAGGTGTAGTTATTCATGACTGAAAGGTCATGGTGTGTGACAATTACTGACTCCATTGATTATTAATGTCATTGATTATCTTTGATTATTTATGTTATTGATTGATTCTTGATCTGCCTGCACTAGATCTATGGTGGGAATGTCTTAATTGCGAGTCAAAAGGTTTATCGACCTATTTGCGTCCCCTTGTAAGTTTACTTATTAAGGTCAGACGCGCTAACAGGGTTATTCGAAAGAAACCATGTCATGGTCAGGCCATCCTTTTGCCTTGAAGTCTCTTTTAGGTCTAGTGAGAGGGACGGCATTTTCTTTAATTAAAAGGCTCGGGGCATCCTGTGATCGTTTTTGTATGGCTGTCTTGATGTAGTAACCCCAGAGTTCTGGGATCACCCCAGTATATGTCATAAGCACCAAAATGAAGCTGCAACCTTTTCAGAGAAAATGAATAGAGGCAGATAGGAGTGCAAGAAGTCAAACAAAATCTGTCAGAACATCTCTCATCTGCAGGAGTATAGAAGAGGCCCACCACAGTACCCAAAAATCAGTACAACCATAAGCAAGTCTATGCATTTTACAATGAACAAGTATTTGTTATACACTATTCATTTACTCATAATATGAATGAGAACAATTAAACTAATAAACAAATAAGGGCAAAGGTTAGCTACATCCTAATAGTATTTCATCACACATCCTTAATCAACTAGCCTAATTCCGGCCCAGATTATCATTAGCTGTCTAAAAGTATGGTTATAATAGTTTGTGATTATATGCCAAGTCAAGTAGAGTTTCCGTCTGCACCTTATTGTACCATCAGACCGGAAGATGACACTGTGATTCAGCATCCCTCCAAAAACATCCCTAACACTGGTATTTTATATACCTTTTGTATACATGGTGCTCTAATGAGTGAATGAGGGGTCAGGTCTCGCCTGACCCCTGCTTTGTTGCACAGGACAAAGTGCACAATGCTCTTCTTCAAGTTATATGAAGTACACAGAACCTTACTGCTACTATATCTCTCCTTCTTCTTTCAAGATGGAACTTAAAACTCATTGTTCCTCATGACGCATTTCAGCTACTGTGTTTATCAAAGAGCTTCAAAGAAAGTAATGTTCACTTCTCTGGGCTGCTAATGTGAGCCACAGAAAATATAACGTTAAAACTTATTTTATTAGAAGTACGAATTGATATTTTATTAGCAGTACGAACTGGAAGGATCTTGTTTAAAAAATAAACTGGTCTGCTTTCCTGGCCTCATGTTGCCATTGTGCCCTACTATGCAGTCAATGCTTAAGTGACAATGTAAACATACAGCAAGGCCTATGTTGTATGTAACATTACAACAAGCATAAATAAGCCATACCAACATGTCACTCTGAGTGGTTGTTCAGTGTGGAGTAGATTAGGGTATAAACAGCATGCATTTTGAAATGTAGGTGATCATTCTGTAGCATGTGTGCTATTGGGCGCATGTCAATGTTAAACATTAGGGACAAGAGGAAGTTCCGCCAGGGACTTCCACAGGTCTTCCTTTGCATTGAAGGTTTTTCTGATCCATTGCATACTAATTTGCCTATGTCATGGAGGGCGGATGAGTCTTTCCAAAAGGATCTCATGGCCCACTGAATTGTAAACTGCAGAGGCAACAAGGATTAAAGCCCTTCTCTCCATCCAGGTTGCAGGAGAGATTGTCTCTATGTTCCTAGCAAATACGATTTCTGCTCCCAGCAGGGGTTTGAAGCCTCACTGTAGGTCAAGGATGATATTGTTAGCCTCCACTTGCACTTCTCTAAGGATTTACTGTTAAAGGAGGCTGCAAAATGGGCATTAGTTTCCAGTGTCTTTCAATGTGCAATTTTTTTTCAGCACAGGCTGATGATTACATGTTTAATTTATTTATGAACAGATCCCTTAGAGAGAGATGTTTTATCATATGTGTGGTATCTGCTGAAAATGGATAAAATTATTATTGCCTGCAGGCCAAATGTGAAGGCTTTTTTGGGCAGGATTTGACATACTCCTGTTTGAAGGCAAAAGGAAGATCAGATGAGGACTGAATCTTCTGTCTGCAACCTGGGAAACTGGGTCTGCTCTCTCTTGTACCCAGGACAAAGAAGTGGACTACAATGGTCATAAGACTGGCCTCCTGTTACAACTATAGGAATGTAACACACTATAGGCGTTCATTGCTTGCAACTGTCTAACTTACTGGTAGGAACTGGACCTGGACTAGACCCTGCTGCATGGCATCTGCCTGACACCCAGTGATACTCTAAGTACCCCACCTGAGGTCCCGGGGGCTTTAGAAGTGTACGTCTGTGGTAGATTGGGACTTATGGACAAAAGTTAGAAGGGAACATTTTTGACCAGGACAAACCTATTTGGTATATCCGACGCATGCTCCATCCTCATCAGCATCAAATTGTGCCTACGTCCAAGTCTACTGCTAACACTGCCTTTCATTGGCACTTTATGCTTCTTGGTGCTATTCCTACTTACAACTTTAAAAATCCATAGCTCTGGTTCTCCTTATAGAATTTTTGTTATTATGGCGTCATTTTGTTTATTAAAGTTTACACTATTTTTCAAATTCAGTTTGGGATTTTGATTGTTTTGCATTTCAACTTCATTCGTTTTTTGGCACTGCATAAATTCTTCACACAGTGCCGAGGTTCAGCATGTCTTCTCTATGCTATAGCTACCAGGGGATTGAGCTAAGGTTAATTTAATGACTTTGAGGGTTCACTCTGACAAGGGTTGTTATTATTCCTTGAGGTGGGCCATCAGCCACTCCAAATAATAATCTAGTTTTTTACAGGATAAAACCAAAGGAGTTGCCTAAGCCAAAGGGGTAGAGGTCAAGGAAACAATCAAATACCCTACTTTAGATCTGTCAGAGTAAAAACACCAAGGTTGAAAGACAGAATAAGCCACAGGCCAATCACAATCTCCTTCAACCTTGGGAGAAGTCGATACATGGGAGTTTATCTTCATCTCCCACCCACCATCAATAATGGACATCCAGAGAGGAAGATCAGAAATCAGAGTCATGCAGCTGTGTGGTGTTGCAGCCTGTCTTGGAGACTGCCAAGTCTCACCTCCAATCTTCCTCGGGCATTAGCTTTGGGCTACTAGTCGTATCCCATGAGGGGATACGATTAGAATGTGGCCAGAACATTTGTGCTCAAAGGTGAGTATGCAAAATGGTTGTCAATTACTATTTTAAATCATGGACTAGGGCTTTATTGGATGTAATCAAGTTGTTCCTCTGGTGCAGTATGTAACAATAGGTACAAGTAGACTGCAGGTTGACCTGTTTCGCTTGTGAATCATGGGACGTATTGGGGCACTTGGCATTTTAGCAGGTGGCTAATGCTGCATGTCTACAGCTCTGAAACACAATTTCCACAAAATCTAACTTGGATGGGGTTCTATCCTTCACGCCAGACACTGTGGGTTATATTGTACTGTAATTGCTTATATTGCATCTATTTCCTAACGTGTTGAAGCAGTGTATTCCGGGCAGCATTCTACTCCAGAATCCAAGACTAAAGTTAATCTAGTGGTTATTTATTATTGTTTGGTGTGATTAACAGATAGGTTAGTGGATATTATGTATTGTTAGATTGTAGGGATATGATTTAAGAAGAAGAGGTTGTGACTTATGAGATGGGCATTTTGGAAGAATAAAATAATAGAAATTAAGGCAAATGTGCATTTGAATAGGCTGTACTCTGTGAGAAGAGACATGCAGAGAATGGAGATTAAGGACAGGGTCATTTTAAAGAAAACAAGTAGAGTCAACAGTTGGACATTTTAAGTCCAAGTCAATTTTTTATGGAGGGTTTTGGGAATCTAGAATCATATGCAATCAGAGGATGCAGAACTGTAGAAAGAAATTAAATTATTTGCATGTCAGACGGTGCTATAATAGGTGCTTTTGATAGGCACTAGATACTGGCAAATGGTTTGTTCACTGCTAGGCTTCCTCTAGGCCACTTTCATTAAAGAACAGAATAACATGTGCCTTTAGAGAGTGTGCGTGATGTGGATACTCCTGCTTGGTGCCAGCCTCAGTGACACCTGCTGTGAGATGCATCACTTTACACAATGGCTGCGGCTGGAGAGCAGCCTGAGAGGACATTTGAAAGAAAATCAACCCTAAGTAACTTAGAAGTGGTATGAGCAAAACTTTAACTAAACTTTAACCAAATGTAAAATAGTTCTCAAGCCTTGCCGAACTTCTTACTACTAACCGTACTGCAATAATATTGCAATAAAAATATGCTTTACAGATGTAAACTGATTAAACCACAGTGGAGCAGAATAATGTTCACCTTTGATTAAAAAAAAGTACTAACGTACTAAAAGTGATTAGAACTCCCTGCACAACAATTACTGCGTAAACATGCACTACATCAATAATTTTGCTACAGAAGCACAATAAAAGTATGGAAATCAAATTGTAACCACCAAATAGTACAAAGAATAAAAGCAAAACAAGTTATCTAAACCAGCCGAAAGGAAAAATGTCTTTACTTCGGCTGACTTTAGACTAATTTTAGTAACGCCGATGCCATTCATGAAATCTGCACAAAATATTCCAGCCAAAAAAAGCATCCATATATGTTCAGCATGGCAGGTTTCATACCCATCCATCGAGAAATGGTCAAAATAGAAAACAGTTTGAGGGTCATTCAAAAAAGTGGCATTTAAATTATAATTCCTATAGGACTGGCTGAAAGGGATTACATGGCATGAAGATAGAATTTTATTCAAGAAAGTGCCTTTGCTTAGTCTGATGTAAATCTGTTCAGTAGGTTTCAAGGAATCGGAGTTTAAAAAAGTCTATAAACTCTGGGACTCACTTCCCTAGGGTGGCATGACCTCATTCCCAGAGAGCACCAGTCGTAGAGCAGCAATTCCCTTGTTATGTCTTGTCAAATGGCCACCTGTTGACATTTCAGACGGCAGAATAAAGAATGTATATTCAATGCAATTTTTTCAGATGGGATGGGAGATGCTGTAAATCATTCTCATGTATGTGTGAAATAAGCTACAGGGCCAGGAAACAAGTAGACTTGCTTTGAAACTCACTTCATGTCCCCACACGAAAATATGAAAGGGGAAGGTGGGTGAAGGGAGCAGCTCACAGCCCACCTCACTCCGTGGCCCTCCGCACTGTGCACTCAGAGAAGTGGGTACATGGGCAACCCCTGCACCCAGCACTGCCCACCCATGCTACTATGTTGTTAGGAGGACAGCGGGTCTTAACCAATTCCTGCACCAACAGCACAATCTATCTGTACCAATCAAATAGAAGGAGTGTTTGGGTTGTTACTGCATATCAACTGTCCTCTATCCTGTGGCCCATAGTCTCTGCTTGCTGTAAATAGAACCCAGACATTCAGTTTGGCTTAAATGGTGCATTTTAACACCCTGCCTGCTTTCACTGAAAAAGGACAGTCTGTGGGCAGAAGTCAGAAACCAAAAGCATCAGTCAAAAAATGGAGGTGGGCACACAAAAATAGGCCATTTTCCACGTCAACAACAACGTCATTTTCTAACAACTAAAGCGTACAGCAGTATCAAAGATGATGAAATCAGTGATGTCAATAGTGATTTATTAATGATGTAATTTAAGATATGATCAGAGATGTCATCAATAATCTCATTTAAAATATTATCAATGAGGTCATATGTGCGTTCATAAGCAGTGTAGGAGAGGGGCACGAGGTATGGTTAGTTTACTTAGTTATTTGTGTGACTTTTACTGACCTTGGGAGAAGAAGGTCAATGCACAGAAAGAACAATGTAATTGCATGAGCAAGAACTAAGCCACAAACAACATAAAGTTAAAGTACCCCTTGATCAGGCTACAGGCATTTATTAGACTAAATCCTTTTTTTCCATACCAGGGGACCCCTGGATGTTCGGTAGGGTTAAGATGTATTCCCGGTGACTTACATGTCTTTAACAAGTGCTCTAAAGGTATTAACTGTGATAAGGAAGGAAAGGATTTGGTCTACTAACGCCTGCAGCCTGATCAAGAGAAAGGAGTCAATACAGATGTGGACTTTGGACCCATACCTCGAATGATCTATGTCATTTACTTTCAGAGAGATCTACCTGATGAAGAAAGGATTGACTTGTCTCTATATATGAGACATGCTATGTCTTGATGTACGGACATAGGGACAGCATATGAGTAAATGTACCCCACTTGTTTCCTTGGTGAAGAAAATGTACAGATATAGGTCCTGAAGAAGGTCATCAAGATAATATTGAATCTGCCGAAACGTGCATTGACCAATGTTGTTTGGAGTCCCCAGGATAAGAAGCAAAGGAAGAATTTAAAAAATAGTTTCCATGTTTGGATGTTAAGAAAATCTTGGGGTTTGGGAATTTGTCTGTGTTAAGGTTGTATGAGTGTGAAGGTCAGGTATGAATGAGAGGCTGTCAGAAATCAGTGGGTTGTTTTAAGTTGACTCATTATTGATTATAGTTGTTATTTCCAGAAAACGATCAAGTATGTGTAAATGTTGGGTCACAAATTCTGTGATTGGGATGTTTTTGTTTGTAAAGTGTGAAAAAAAGTTTTGAAAAATGTTTATATAAAAATGAAATTAATGTATGGGAAAGTAATTTATTATTAGTGAAATAAGTAAATGAATGACATTGTCGGGTCAGTGATTATATTGGACTAATTTCCCCACAGTAAAGTAGAAAGGATTTGTTCTCCTCCAAGCCCCACACCTACAATACTATCCTTGGTGTGCCTCCTTTTGTAAGTTCCACATATCAATGCAAGGCATATATATTTATATTAAGGTATTTGAATTCTAGCGGAGCATGCCTAAATCGAGCCCAAAGCACAGTGACATGAGGGAGACACAGGTCACCTCCCTCATGACTCAGTGATAATGATAGAGTCCCCTATTCATAGGCCTAGATATATAGCACGGATCCCTGTACTTTTTTACTTCACATTGTTAATTTCCTGTTGACACCAGTGGAAACTGATGGCTTATGTGACAATGTTAATCCAACCCCTTATTGTTCCAGTTTCTCAGGATGCCCTCCCTATACTTGCCTCAAACACCAAGCCTGAATTTGCACCCTGTCAATTGCCTTATGTAGCCCGCTCATTTGTTTGTGCCAGTGGGTACTACCCACCATGCCTACATACTTGATGTATTTTGTCAGAATGAGACTTCACGATCTGGCTATATTCATGCCTGGTAAGAAGAGTGCACAGCTCCTCACCTACGGCCACCTTTCCTTGTATGTACATGTGAGAGAAGGACTAGTGTTCGCTCCTGTTCACTACTCTTAGGCTAACCCCCCACTAGATGCGATTTCCCACTCCCTAGATTTGTTGGTACCATGCTCTCTACATCTTTGCTACTGATGGACTTGGGCTGCCAGTGTGGGTGATTATTTTGTTGCTACCCCCCAGAGTTGTGGGAGGCACTAATTACACTGCTAGGTCTGGCGGCTTAACACCTCGGTTATTTCCTTGCTCTTTATTCTTCACTCCAGATCACTGCTTCGGAATATGCTAGCTATCCTCGAAGCTCATGTCACTTACACCACATGGCTAATCTGTCTATATCATTCCTCACTTGAAACGCTAGGGTCTCTAAAATCCCGGTAAAATCCATACGTTGTAAAAAATCCATACGTTCTTTCCTACCTTGATAGATATCACATTAATATTGCTCTCCTACAAGAAACTCACTTGATCAGACAAACTGAATCCATGTTTGCCTCATGATGGGTTTTGCATCAGATAGTCGCTTCAATTTCCTTGTATGTTCAAGTTGTGGCTATTCTGACTAAGAAAGAGGTAGACTTGTCACTACTTGGCTCTCAGATGGGTAAATATGGTAGATATGCTATAACATTAGGAGCATCCAAATCGCCATTGTGAATTGTTATGGCCTGAATGTTGATGATCCTGCTTTCATCAACATTTTATGGAGCAGGGTGCTCGCATCCGAGACACGCCTCACTGATCTGAGGAGTATTTCAACTGAGTACTCCATTGTCCCTTGGATAAGTAATCTGTAACAACCGGAGCAACCGGAGCAGACATGTCAGCTGCAACGTCACTTAGACTTATGTCAGAGCATAATCTCCTGGATAGTTGGCTCCACTGATAACCTGTTACACAGGAGTTATCATTCTTTCTGCAGGCCATAATATGTGGTCTCACCTGGACTACTGGCTGATCTCAGTAGATGATGGCCCATGGTCAGGGAGATTCACCATCTTGCCCAGATCCTGTCTGTCCCCTCTCCGGCCTTGATCCCACTGGTTTTTCTGTGTCTCCCCATTGGGAAAGGGATGTGGAGATTAGGGCCAGGGGTTTTGCTAGTCCCACAGTTCTGTGAGGAGCTTAGACAAGATATTGTGGTATATTTTGAAACTAACCAGGGATTAGTGGAGAGAGATGTTAGGCATCTGGAATCAACGCCCACCAAGGAACTGACTAGCCATAGGCTGAGTCGGATCAGAGATAAAATAACGGAGTATTCAGAAGTTGCAGAAAGAGAATGCCACTGAAACTGGATATATGCATAAGCACATGCTTATGGTGAATGTGAATGTCCTTGTATATCACTAGCAAATATGATCAAGTGCCCAAGAGCTGCGAATACTATAACCACGATCACAGGCTCCAGATGAGAGATACACTTCATCACACTTCACATCCTAGACACATTCTCCATGTACTTTAAATAAATCCAGGATTAGTAAAGCGCAGCAATTTACCTGCAAGGGTCTCAAGGAACTGAATTGTGGGCACAGGGAGATTAAGTGATTTGCTCAGAATCACAGGATCTTGAGACGACGCCAAGATTCAAACCTGGTTCCCCCAGGTCTGAACGCAGAAGCTCAGGCCGTTATGCTACACCCCCTCCTCTGGAGTCAGATCGCCAGGATGTATCTTGGAATACTTGGAAGATACTGCCCTCCTCTGGACCAATGACACCCATTGGCAATTTTTGACCCAACTAATTACATTAGGTGAGATAAAAACTGTCATTAGCTTGACGCCAGCAGGTTGAACACCTGGGTCCCCTCCTCCTGGCAGTGTTTAAAGAGCCCCAGAAAAGACAGATTCTCCCCTGTATCTACTGAGAGACTATTCTTATAGCATTGTTAAAACCTATAAGGCGGCCTCTAGCTGACTGCTGTCCCTACTAAATTGCAACACCAAAATTCTTGCAAAACACATTGACAACTGTTTAGTCCTCTTTTGCCCCAATTTGGTGCTACCTGGGTAATCCAGGTATACTCCAGCTAGCTCCTCTGCCCATAACTACCTATTGTCTTTGCAATGATCAGAGACTTGGAGCTTACCCTGGATGCCGCTGCCATTTATCTTGACACATCAAAAGCTTTTGACTCACTGGAATGGGATTTTCTCTTTTCCATACCAGAGGAAACTGGATATACCTCCATGCTTTATAGAATGGATACATCCTTTATATAACTCACCAAATGCCCACATCAGAATCAATGGGGACACCTCTCAGCAGGTTTCAAAATCAATGGGCCCCAGACAGGACTGTTCTCTCTCTTCACTTCTTTTTGCAATCACTCTAGAACCTCTAACTGCCTAACTATGACAGCATTACTCTGCTCATGCCCTCAGGAACTTGGCCGACACATCCTAGTTTCCATGTACGTGGATGGCGTGGGCCCCTATTTAAGAAGTTCTGGGTCCTGCCTTAATTTAGTGATGAGAGAATTATGAAAATTTGTCTCCTTCTCGAAGGTGACTATAAATTGGGAGAAATCTTACATTTTTCCCCTCATGGATGTCACTGTTTGATTTATTCCAGACTTCCCTATGCAATGCTATGACAGCTCACTGAAGTATCTGGGCATCTGGAGCAGTAGGAATACAGATGAGGTGATAAGACAAAATTATGGGATAAACTATCTGATCAAGTCACCAAATGCAAAGAAGTTCCGCTATCACTAGTGGTGCAACTTACCCTTATAAAAATGGTAGTTCTCCAGAAATTATTATATCTTTTTATGATCATTCCTTTCCCTAAAGGTAAGTGCTTTTTCCAGATGCTCTGGTCAAAAATGGTAGACTTGGCATGGGAAGCTGGTCAGCTTAGGACCAAGTGGGAATTACTAACATGTCCTTTCCACTTTGGCAGATTTGAGGCCCCTGATTTAAAATTCTATAATCTGCGCACAGGCCCACTTTGCCCATTACTGTATCATCCTTCCCCATATACCATACATGTCTTAACTGAGTTGGACAGTGTTACCCCTTTGCCACTGCATTAATCGTTTGGCCTGCTATCCCCCAACCATCAAAATCCATAGGCATTGCCATGTGCAAAGTACTCACTTGGGACTCACTGAGAAATAAGGTAGCCACAAGTACCCTCTATCCCATGGAGCTCCCACTGCTCTACCATCCAAGGCTGGAGGTTAGGCACAAACCAGAGGTGGTGTCACAGTTGTATACCCTAGGGCTTGTGACTTGGGTAGTATATACAAAGATGGCTACTTTAAACACTGGATGGCTTCCCTTTTTCCCCTTTAGTTGTTTTACTCTATTATTGTATCCATAGTGCAGGTAGATCTGAATGTCCTTCCTTGCTGAGGGACATGCAGGGATTTCAGAACCTGGATAAATTCCTCCGCCTTGAAGGTCCCAGTCTCTGGTGACTGGGTCAAGACCAGACGGGAATCTGATTTGGTGAAGGTTCTGGCAGACAAGGTCTGGCACTCATGTTGTACACTGAAGGGCATGTTGTCCCTGAGTAGTAGGTTGGGAACCATCCATTTCAAGTTTTCTCTACCTGCTGTGTTACACCCCTTACAAGCTACACAAATATGGGCTTTGAGTGCACTCCAACTGCGAGAGATGTGGTTTGCCCAATGCTGACTTCCTCCACCTGACCTGGTAATGCAGAGCAGTGCAATCCTTCTGGAGTGAGGTCACTTTTGCTTTATCCCAAATGATTGACCATGTAAAAGATATGGACCCTAAGGTCACCTTTAGTGGTGGGTGATACATTTTACCCTGCTGGTGGAGTTGCTGGAGTTTTGGCCATTCTGCCTTACTCATGTAATGCTGGGTTCCAGCCAAATTCCGCCAACCGCCACCTGTTGGAGTTTTTACTTGCATGTGGCTTGTCAACTGTAAGTTAGCAAGTGAGATTTGGCATCCCGTACCGTGAATTTCGGTTTCTAGGAGGAAGATTTCGGCAATGCGGGGGTTGCCAGTTATCATGACCGTTCGCAATCAGAAAGCTGCTGCTCGAGTAGAAAATCAGTACTCTTCGGTGCTCTTCAGCTTGCTGGCTCTGCCCCTTGTGCCTCTTCAACTCTCTCTGCAGCTCCATTCCTTCTTCACCTGGTGGGAAAGACAAGTCTGAGGCCCAGAATGACCAAGGCCTACACTACGGACATTATAGACATCAAGCATCAGAAAATCCAGAGTGACTCTGACTTAGATTCACCTTTGGAACCACCCTTAGATCCATCCTTGGGCCCTAGCCTCTCAAAGCATCTGGGGTCTGTGGCAGCCTCTGTGGACAAATCAGCGGATAACCCCCCGGTCTGTTTCCAGGATCTTGATTACCAACATCTTCCAGAGGTCGACCAACATAGTAACTGTGGCTGGTATTGCCGTTAATCCTGATGAAGCTATTTCACATGGGACAGTCATGGCAGTAACCCTTGTACCACCTCTCACGCCACCTGATACGTCACCTAGGGCACTTCAAACTCAAACGCAGGTGCAGAGATTGGAGCAGACAATGATGACGTCTCCACCAGCCGTGCAGGTTACACAATAGAGGGTACCGCCTGCTACAGTCATCCCAGGCATCACAGACAGAGATAGAACTCTTACAGCAGATGCTGCCACCATAGCAGGGAGGTGCCAGCATTGGGGTCCGCTTAGTCTGTCCAGTCCAACAGTATGCCCAGAGTTTTCAGATCCATTTGACCCGACCCTGACTCTGAAGATTTGGAGGAGCTGGGTTCAAACTAAATTTGGTCCAATCTGTTCAGCCTCAAGAGGAAGGGGGAGCAGTCCTGCTCATCCATGTTAATGGCTGGCAAAGGCTACAGTCCCATCCTTGTATAGGCCCGGACCAGGGAAGATCACAGGAGAAATTTAGTGAACCCCTGTTTTGTTTCCTCTTGTTTTCATTGATTTACTACTTTTACGTGGGGACCTCTCTCCTACATCAAGTGTCCTTATGGAAACAATGCCCAATGCACCAGCCGATGGGCTGGCCCGGAGTGACCAGAGTGCCAAAGTTTCCTTTGCTCACTTAGGCCTCATAAATTCTGACCATCAACTGTTAAACAGCAACCTTTCCATTCCATGGTCATAAACAACAGATTTGTGTTCTTCTCTGCTGAGCACTATTCAATCGATGGCAGTCGCCCTGACTTACCACTCTGATAAATGAGATATTCAAGTGGACGTTCTTAGTTCTATGGTGGCTCTTATTACGGGCATTTACAGGGAGCTGGACACCGTGAACGTGCTGATCAAGCATGCACAATCAGCAGCATATTTCGCTGATGTCACCATAAGGTTGTAAGGTGACTGCCCGTGTTTAATGATCTTAAATAAACTGTCCACTCTGCCGCAAGCCATGGAAACTGCTGCAGGACCTTATGTCGCAGCTTTTACCCCCCAGTCCTTCAGCTAGGAAGTGTGCCTCACAACACTCCATTTAGGGCACCAATACGTTGCAAATCGCACAAAAATCTCCACCAACAATTAAAGCCATGGGTGCAGGATTAACCATCGCTTTGCCACCTTTGAATGCAGTACCTTCTCTCGAATCTGCTACATCACCCAAGCCTCCTCAACAACCCGCTGCTTCTCTTTTCCTGTCTAGAAAGACTGAAGTACCTTCCTTCGAATCTGCGACATCGCCCAAGCCTTCTCAACAACCAGTCGCTTCTCTTTTCCTGTCTAGAAAGACTGAAGTACCTTCCTTCGAATCTGCGACATCGCCCAAGCCTCCTCAACAACCGGTCGCTTCTCTTTCCCAGGACAGTAGGCAAATTGATCATTGCAATTTACAAAGCTGCCCTTTGGTTACCAAAGAGAGCGTCGCTAGCGCAAGTAACAGTCCTGGGCAAGAGGCAGCTGCTTCCTTAATTTCTGCCGTAGGCTTCAATCTGCACCACAAGAGTTCATGCATGGCCTAATCTGGTGCGAATTAGAGGGCGCTAGGTTAACATAGTCGTACAGATGTCATCTAGATGATAAGCTGACTGAATTTTCACTGACAGAGGCTTGGAGTAAACATCTTTCTCATTGGTTTTCAAGAAACTAACTTCAACAGCAAACACACTGTCAAAATTATAGGATCTGGCAGTATTAAGCAAGCGCTCTCACTCATGGTCAGTTATTGACTCATATGCCACCAATGAGCAGCAGAACCACATCACCTGCACTTACCCTGTTTGGAATTAGGCTAGGCTTGTGTCTTTAAGCCTGGGTGAGTTAGAATCTGCATGTCCATCTTCCAGAATGGCGACGTTCAGAATCCTATGTCATGCAATGCCGTCTCTGCGGCCAAGACAAAGAAACTCTAATTCACATCTTATGCAGCTGCGCTGCAGTGCTGCAGCAAAGGAGAATTCTTCTCCAGCCCAAATTCATCTGTTTTGGAGACCGCACCTGCCGGCAGGCAGTAATTACTAGTCTGAATCCTAATATGGTTACAACTGAATTGGACAAAGTCAGTCCTTTTAGTGCCGCAACAGCCTGTAACAAAAATGTTGAATCTTACTTCTACTGCACCTTTTCTGCACTGGCATTTTTTTATTTTTTGCGCTATATTTTATATGCTCTGTTCCATCACTGCATGCCCATGATGATGCTAACGGGCTGGGTCTACTTATGTCCTAGGCATACTTTGCACATTGCACTTTAGTGAACTTACTTGATGCCTTGTGTGGCCTCCAATAGTCTTAACTGCGCGCAGCTTATTGTATTCAAATGACCAGTTTGCTCCATTATTGTATACCAGGATGCTGCTAACGGGAAGGGGCTACTCATGCCTTTGTCATATATTAAATATTGCACTTTAGTAAACATACCTGTTGCCTTTTGTTTGCATTATGCACACTGTTCTCAAATTTGTAGCCTGCTTAAGTATGCAATAACAGCATGGGTCTAATTATGTCTTTGGCTCATTTTGCATATAGCACCTTATGGACTAAATCCGATGCCAATCGATTGGTCATAAATACGTATTGCGCACTATTTTTAATGTTCAATGTTTTTTGGTTTTATATTGACTTTACTGAACATATTTGCTGCCTGTTGTGTGGCCCCTTGGTCATAACTGCGTGTTGCTTATTGCATTTAAACGACCAGTTTGTTCTGTTACTAAATGCCAGGATGCTGCTAACGGGCTGGGTCTACTCATGCCTTAGGCATACTTTACATATTGCACTTTAGTGAAATATCTGCTGTTTTTTGGTAGCATGTTGCACACTGTTCTCAAATGTCTACCTGTTTCATATTTTGGCTCGGGGTGCTGTTTAGTTTTTCCACATCATGTCTCAGGCTAAAATTTCTTTTGCACTGCTGCCTTTTAATTGCTCAAACTGTTTCTGCAATGGGTTAGTTCGGGAGCTAGACAAAAGTGTAATATGTCCATTTTATGTGCCGACTGTGGATCTGGCTAGTGTATTTTGCACATTGTGCTATTTATTCGAAGACGAAGGTCTGTCTTGTTTTATTTAGGCGGTCTAGACCAAAAAATGCATCTTGTTTTTTACCTTCAGTAACGGCTTACTTGAATGACATCTCTTGCCTGAATTTACAATTGACGTTTTAAATATACGGTGTTTTTTAATCCTGTATGTTGTATATTTTGAATTGTTGTGTGGTTTGTAAAGGTTTTAATGTATTGTGTAGTGAGTTTATTTTTATTTTTGTAGCTAGATTAGTTTAGTTTTGCTACATGTCGTTTATGTATGTTCTAATGTTTCTGACGTAAGGCAATGGTTGTTTTGTTGGTGGATGGGAATATATGTATTGTACTAACAGGGAATGCTGTGCAATTGGAAAGAAGATTTTTGAATGAGGATTTTTTCTTTAAGACATTTTTTTTTGCTTTTTTATTTTTATTTTTTGTTCAAGCATATTATTTTGTGTGTTTATGGGTTAATTTTTTATAACAATATTATGGTAGTCGACATTTAAATTATTAATGTGCTTGTTGTTGTACATTTGTTTTAATGTTTACTCGATATTTTGAGAATTTATATTTTTGATTTTGTGGTTTTTCCAATAGTTTTGTAGTCAATATTTTTGGTATTTCTATCTGTGTGTCACCAGGTCGATATTATGCGCAGTAGTATTTTTGTAACAATGTTTTTGAACCATGATATTTTTGTGGTTGATATTGTGTGACACAAATGTCCATGGACCTGATACTTTCGAAACCTGGTCTCTGTGTTTCACAGGTTTGGGATCATAAATACTAGATCCATACTACGGCTGTATAGCCAAACAATGTTGGCAGTTGCCTCTAAAGTTATGAGGGTTGTATGAAGGACTTTGGCCAAAGGCCCCAGCTAGGCTTGCCTAATGTCATAGCCTTTGTTGGCATGGTGACTGGAAATGAGACCTGGCCAAAAATCAGGCCCTGTGTCCAGTCCCCACTGTGCACAACCAAAAGCCATCAATAATTGGGTCTGTGGTCAAAGGTTAGCGATAGAGCCTGGCCAAATGTCAGATCTTGTACCCATCGCCCACTACTCAGAGTTGAACGCAATGCAAAGTAGTCTCTGTGGATATGGTGATTGATCACTTTGGCCAGGCCCTGCATCCAATCCCCCACTGGGCATAATCAAATATCATACACAGAAGCCTCTGTGTAGGGCCTGGCCAAATTCAAAGTCTATGGTTGTGTTAGGACAGAGGAGGTGCTAATATCCCCAATTGGCCAATTTCAATGTTTTTAGTTTCCAACTATATACAACATCTGGTGTAAATCTGAGATGTTCTAGGCACCTCCTAATTACTTTAGAAGTAAGCTTTGTAAATCGTCTCCTAGGTTGCCAGTCCTAACTTAAAGAGCTTGCATATGTTTCAGGGATTTACTCACAGGAATAGGGAGATTACATCTGGGTGAGGCCATAATAGGCTACATCATAATAATGGGAGGTTACTGATACACCATCACATAAAATAGATCATGCCGCTTTCTCTCCAAGTTACTGTTGACAAGTTTAGCAGTTTTTAGCACCTATAACTCATCTTAGACTGACCACTACTCAATTTTATTGTTGCATTCTGCACATCTGTGCTTTTGAGAGAAACTCTTATTTGGACACTGCAATAGAACATGTAGTAAACTATACTGGAAGATGGCAAACGAAATATAGACTATTTATAACAGAATATGTAACATAATAGTTCCCTTTTAGAGAATTAACAGGAACCATGAAAAACCTTGGAAACATCTCACTTATTGATACACAGTGTAACGAGGTCTCTGCCACGGTCCTGACCCTTTAATTTATATTTGTTTTCCTCAGGAGCCTACCACTGATGTTCTGGGATTACTGAATAGACAGGCTGCTAGGTCTTTGCTACACACCATGCCTCCAGGACTCCACAGTTAAATGTATTTGTCTCAGTCTTGTAGGCTCTTTTTATTCCATGCTTTCTTCATTGGTCTCTGTTTTCCTTTCTTTCACTTTCTCCTTCCTTCTCATATTCTGCCTTTCTCTTTCTTGTTCTGAGCCAACGTCTGGTCAGGGGCACTGCATAGGCTCCTGCTGCCCCTGCGGCGCAGGGGGCCGCCAAGCCTTCAGGGCTACTCCACCCTTCAGTGTGGGCCCTTTTCAGTCCAATGAATATCTGTGAGACATGGGAGGAGTGGGGGCTCCTCTTCACATTCTCCAGGGGGACCCCAGTATTTGAGTTATGCCTCTGAGTCTGATGATGAAAAGTAAGTATTGGTCCCCAAAAAGGAGTGCTAGCACTTGCTACCTGCAAACATCTTCACAAATTAAGAAATGGATACCAAATACAGTGTCAGCTTCCACTCACTGTGTCATGCCAAAACAAACTAATAAATTGTCTAGGACAGTTGTCCCTGGTTGTAATGAGTTATGTCTAGCATTATGCCTTGCCCCTTCTACGTATTCTTTTGAGTCACGTCACCACTTAAATAATTACTATACCTCTGAGTCTTCTCTCCAAGGTAACCAACAAAGTACTTTTGTCTCACAAACAGATACATCAATCCAGCAAAAGCCGCCGGAGCTGAAAGAAATGGAGTCAAAATCAATACGTCATTAGATTACGTCAATAAATCAGAACATATAATTCACAATAGTATCACTGTGATGCTAGGAATTAGGAGTTAAAAGCACTGATTCTTCTCCCAAAGCAAGGGCATGGTTGCTTTCTGTTTTCTTTGAGTTAATTGATATTAAGTGTAAATGTCTTAGCCAATTATTTTAATATCACCTGAGCTTGAGGATTGTTGCAGCACAATATACAGCATATTTTAGTACACCTATACAGGGGGCAGCAAACACAAAGTACGTGCACTTTTGGAAGGGTTAAAGAGGCACATGCCACATCAGTGAAAATATCTTATGGGATAATGAGGCAGCAATCGTCCCCACCTGAAGCTGTAGCATGGAATTTAAAGGAAGTGAGGAACATGGCACTCTCGAGAAGCAGCTATGAAAGTGATTAATTGGAGATAGAAAAGAAAAAAACGTCACTTTAAATTTGGGGACCCGGAAGGGTAGGAGGCTTATGTCGGGCCGACTTTAGCGCTGGTGGCGCCCTGTGCAACATTTTTTTGGGCTCCCCCTACCCTATGCCCACCTCCTCGGATTCACTCACTACCACCTGGCAAATGCGCTCCTCATCTCTCCACAGCCCCTCTCACATACATTCATTTGTTTTAAAGTGCTTGTAAAGGCTGGCTTTAATTTGCAACAGGCATATTAACCCTATACACTACTTCATGGCAAGTCATAGCTGCCACTTTACAAAACTCCCATCTCTCTCCCTAGCAGGAACATGAATCACAAGCGGTATCTTTAATTTTTTTTTTCCTGAAGGGTGGATACACAAGGAACTTTTCAGCAGGTGCTTTTAAATCGCAAGTTTTGTAAGTTCTTGCTAAACACAGCGACCCCCAATTCAGGTCAGCACCCAGTGCGGCTGCACCACTCGCACCACCGTAAAGCCGGCCCTGGACTCATGGCTTCCTGACAAAGTGACCACCAATCAATGGAGACACTTGGGCCCTCATTCTGACCTTGGCGGTCTTTTCGCAAGACCGCTGAGTTACCGCCGCGGTGAAGACCGCCGACCGCGGCGGTGTGCCGCTGTGCGCATTCTGACCGCTGGGAGCGTTCCGCCGGAAAACCGCCAGCAGCCACACTGGCGGTCGGCGGGAAAGTGGAGACTGGTCAACCTCCACCGCCACGCCAGCAGAACACCGCCCACAGAATTACGACCCACATTTCTGTGTGGCGGTCTTCTGTTGGCGGTCTTCTGTTGGCGGTCACGTCCCTATGGCTCCCGTCGCCTCCCGGAGGACCAACGCACAAGGTAAGTTGATCGTCCGTGAGGGGAGGGGGTGGGGGGGTGTTGTGTGATGTGGGCGTGCATGGGGGTGTGCGTGTGAGTGTGTAGAGGGAGTGTGTGAGTGCGTGTATGCGGGCGGGGGGTGCTGCTGTGTCTATGGGTAATGTGTGCTGTTCGGCAGGTGCGCATGTCGGCATGTATGTGTGCGGGTATGTGTCCCCGTTGTGTATGTGTGTGTAGGGGGTGTGTATATGTGCATGTTGGGGGTGTGTGCATGTCGGGGTACATGTATGTGCATGTCGGGGTGGGGGTGGGGAGGGGGTTCGTACCACCTCTGGGGGGTGGCAGGGGGGTGGAGGGTGTGGGGGGAGGACTCGGGTGGGTAGTGGGGGATGGGGGAGACCCCTATCAGTGCCAGGGAAGGAATTCCCTGGCCCCGATAGTGCTTACCGCCATGGTTCGCACGGCGGTTCCCGCCCGCAAGAAACCGCGGCGGTAGGCAGGGTCATAATACCCTTGGCGGTCTTGGGACGACCGCCGGGCCGGAGTGCGCAAACTCCAGCCCCGCGGTCATGACCGCCGTGGCGGTCGGAGTGGAGAAGTAGCGGTCGGTCGCGGCGGGGACCGCCGCGGTCAGAATGCCATTTTTAATACCGCCGGTCTGTTCGCGGTCCGACCGCCGTCTCTCCGCCGACCGCCAGGGTCAGAATGAGGGCCTTGGTCACTTAAAGAAATGTGATGTCTCATTTGTCATTGATCTACATTTTGATGACATCCAGGTTATTTTTTCATTCATCAATAATTCAAATATTGCTCAAAATAGCCAACATAAATGTAATCATGAAAAAGTAAATTCAGATTACTATTACACAATACATTACAGAGTTATTTATCTAGCTATACAGTTGTCTAGTCCATCCTGTGAGATAAAATAAGTTGAAAGTTTCCTAAATCTCTCAGTTTGCTTCAGTCACACTGAAAGCCAAATGTGAACCTCTTTGCAAAGCCATGAAGGTTAGATAAAGGAAGGAAACTCCTTTCGCTCTGCACATTATCTCAGTTTTCATATGCTATCACTCATCCTAATTTTCTTTCTCATTATGAGTGTGGCCCTAACAAAGATTGTATTTTCCACCTTCTTCTATGTCACTTGTCATATATGCCATTAGGCTACTTTTTCAATGTCACTTGCTGTTTGTGCTCTGTGGCCTTCTTCTATTTTGAAGGTTCTATGAGTCATTTTGGTCTTTCTTCGATGTTGCTAGCTGTGTAAGCCATGGTAGTCCTTTTTTATGTCACTTTTATGTGCCATTGTGGGCCCTTTACTATGTCATTTGTTATATGTACCTTTATGGGACCGGAGGCGAGGATTTTTCATGTCTTTCTTCACTTTTATTTAACAGCCAGTTCAAAGTTCAAAAAAATTCAAGAAAAACTACAACATCCATGAAGCCAACGTCTCCATGGTAACCAGTGTCCAATCGTTACTCTGTCTGACGGTGTGTATAAATATCCTTTGCTGTCGTCGTCTGCCCTCTTTCTTCACTGCTCGAGCATCAGTTAAGTTCTCTTTGGCCCTTACTGCCTCTTGAGTGTGCTTGTTACATTTCGTTTGTGTGTTTTTTTTGGCATAACCTTGTGCCGGCATTGCTTATTCACAGTACTCTTGTGACAAGAGACGCTCACCACACGCAGTAGGCTTTTTTGCCCAGGCACCGATTCCAAACTCGATGACACGTCGGCTCCACGAGAGGGTGCTCTTTCTCGCTTGCTAGTGTATAGACGCGCGAGTCCTATTGATTCGAGTCGCGGTGAGCACTTGATCGCTAATGGTACAGCACAACAGGGGTTTTGGGTGTGAAGCTCACTTTTAACCCGGAATTCAAGAGCGCGCACAGAGGCTGTTCGGTCTCTTCCTTTTTTTGACAGGAGCGTGGGGGGGCTGCCCTAAGCATCTCTCCAGGGTGTTTCTCCTGTCCAGCATCTACCACTGTGTCCCTGCAATGCAGTCCATTCAGGACCATGATTTCTTCCCCAACCTGTCCCCAGGGGAGGGCCCTTCGCAGAGCACTCTACCCCCTGAGGTAGATGTTTTGCTCTCTCAAACCATAGTCCAGGCCCTGGCCTCTATTAAGGAGAGTGTGGCAAAACTGTCAGAGCAGGTATTCAAGGGGACAGGCATGTTTGGGGGGACAGGAGCTGACCCTAAAAATGCAAGTTTAACGGCTCCCAAGAAATTGCGCAAGCGCGACGCAAGGCACGTCGAGGGCTTTGAACGCCTCACCAAAGCGTTTTGCAAGAGTGCGCATGCGTTAAAGCACCCACCCTTCTGGGAGGGTTCTTGGCCCAGAGAGACTGGTGAAGAGGTTCACCCCATATTAGGCCCTGACGTGGGCTCACCCAAGCTGGTTGAAGGGGACACAGAGGGGGATTCCTCCTCTGACGAGGAACAGGACTCCAGTCGTCTATGGCGCCCGGATCCCACCACGCCAGACCCTCAAGAGGCAGAGGACTCCAGTTCAGAAATGTTTGAGCCGGAGGGCATCTATCACCATAGATCCTCGGAGTGGCAACCGGAGCAAAAGGTGGCTGAATATGTTGCCAGCAAGATTCGGTAGCCTCTTGAGAAAGAGGTTCAGGCCTGCCTAAAGGCCGAATGTCTGGCAAGGTAGTGGCAACTCCAGACATAGGGCCTGATTCTAACTTTGGAGGACGGTGTTAAACCGTCCCAAAAGTGGCGGATATACCACCTACCGTATTACGAGTTCCATAGGATATAATGGACTCGTAATACGGTAGGTGGTATATCCGCCACTTTTGGGACGGTTTAACACCGTCCTCCAAAGTTAGAATCAGGCCCATAGACCCTAAAATGTGTACCTTCTTCGGGAAGTACACTAAGGACCCCAAGAAGTGCATCAACCGGTCCTGGAGGGCATGCCAGGACAAGTTGTTAGAGGTGTCAGGACCCCTAACACAGATTATTCAATTGGCCGAGCACGCAAGGCACACGGACACCCCCCTGCCAACGGACGTCGTGGCTGGGTGGGCCCAGAGGGCGGTTTACCTCCTGGGCAATGCCAACTTCGCTATCTCGGCGGAGAGGCACCATTCCTTCCTTATCAAAATAGACCCCAAACTAGGGGAAGTCACTAACTCCGAGGCAGGGGCGGTTGCCAAAGGTAACTTATTTGGCGATCCGTTTGTCAAAGAACTGGGCAAGTTTGTGGCCACTTTTTTGGTGCTTGACAAGGCACAGTCCTCCATAAAGAAATTTTTTCCTGGGAAGGATTTTGGGGTGGGGCCGGACGAGGCAGGGGTCGCTCCTCTGGCCGCCTATATCAACAAGTTCCCCAACACTTACACCTACCGGAACAATGGATGGTGGGACGGTCGTTAAGGTGCCTTCTTCCCCAACCGGGGTAGAGGGAAAAGCAGAGCAGGCAGAAATGCCTGTGGTGGAGCTAACGCTCCAGGAGGCACTAATGGTAAGGATTACCCTTCCTTTCCCTCAAATTCTCAGAGGGAGATTGCGTTTTTTCATGCACAAATGGGCAAATATAACCTCAGATGCCTGGGTTTTACAGACAGTGACGGGTTTTTACATAGAGTTCTGGGGAACACCAGTCCAGCAGTGTCTTCTGAGACCTTTGGCCTTTACGGACGTGGATTCCGCACTGATAGACTCAAAAGTTCAGGACCTCCTATGAAAGGAGGCCAAATGAAAGTCTGTCCTACTTCCCAGGGGCTTTGTGAGCAATATCTTCCTGGTAGAGAAAAAGGACAAAGGTTTTCACCCGGTGATCAATCTCAGAGCATTCAATGAGTGGGTAGTCTACAGACACTTCAAAATGGCAGCCATTCATATGCTCAGGGATCTTCTACTAAAAGGGGATTGGATGATTTGTCTGGACCTCAAGGATGCTTACCTGACGGTCCAGATTTCCCCCCCACGTCGCAGGTTTCTGCAATTTCTTTGGCGGGAGCAGGTGTTCGAATTCACGTCCCTCCCCTTCGGCCTATCTTCAGCACTGTGGTGGGTCGTGAAACTGCTCAAACCAGTGGTGGAGTACCTTCGATCCTGGGGGATTCGTCTAATCATTTACCTCGACGATATACTCCTGATGGATAAATCCCACGCACAACTTCTATCCAATGCAACCATGACTACTGCACTCCTCCAGGACTTGGGGTTTGTGATAAACCAGCAGAAATCAGACCTCCTGTCCTCACAGTCGATGACTTTTCTGGGTTTTCTCATAGACTCCCACACAGCCTCCCAAGCTCAAAGATATCCAAGATCAGGAAGGAGTTGACGAAGGTCATGAGACGCGACAGAATCTCACTTAGACAACTAGCCAGAGTGGTGGGACTTCTCTCATCCTCGATTCAGGCCATATTTCCGGGCCCTCTTCACTACAGGGCACTTCAATCAATCAATCAATCACTGCATTTGTAAAGCGCGCTACATACCCGCGTGGGTCTCAAGGCGCTGGGGAGGGGGGGTGTTACTGGTCGAAGAGCCAGGTCTTGAGGAGTCTTCTGAAGGCCAGCAGGTCCTGGGTCTGTCGTAGGATGGTGGAGAGAGTGTTCCAGGTCTTGCCGGCGAGGTAGGAGAAGGATCTGCCGCCGGCTGTGGTTTTTCAGATGCAGGGGACTGTGGCGAGGGCAAGGTTGGCTGAGCGGAGGCTTCGGGTGGGGCTGTGGAAGCTGAGTTGGTTGTTGAGGTAGGTGGGTCCGGTGTTGTGCAGTGCTTTGTGTGCGTGGATCAGGAGCTTGAAGGTGATCCTTTTGTTGACGGGGAGCCAGTGCAGGCCTCTCAGGTGGAGTGTGATGTGGCTGCGGTGGGGGACATCGAGGATGAGTCGGGCCGAGGCGTTCTGGATGTGTTGGAGTCGTCTCAGGAGCTTGTTTGTAGTTCCTGAGTAGAGGGCGTTCCCGTAGTCGGGTCTGTTGGTGATGAGGGCCTGGGTAACGGTTTTTCTCGTGTCGAGGGGGATCAATTTGAAGATCCTGCGGAGCATACGGAGGGTGTTGAAGCAGGACGCGGAGATGGCGTTGACTTGCCTGGTCATGGAGAGAGTGGAGTCGAGGATGACCGTGGGTTCCCGGGGCTGTGCCTAGTGATGTGGGCCACCAAGAGTCGTCCCAGGCTGACGGGGTGGGTCCGAGAATGAGGACCTCCGTCTTGTCTGAGTTCAGCTTCAGTCTGCTGTCCTTCATCCAGTCGGCTACGGCCTTCATTTCTCTGTGGAGGTTAGTGTTGGCGGTGTGGGGATCTTCGGTGAGGGATATGATCAGCTGGGTGTCGTCGGCGTAGGAGATGATGTTGAGGTTGTGATGTCGTGCGACGTGGGCGAGGGGGGCCATGTATATATTGAACAGTGTCGGGCTGAGGGAGGATCCCTGTGGGACGCCGCAGATGATCTCTGTGGTTTTGGAGCGGAAGGGAGGGAGGCGGACGCTCTGGGTTCTGCCGGAGAGGAAGGATGTGGTCCAGGCCAGGGCCTTCTCTCGGATACCGGCGTCATGGAGGCGTGCTGATAGGGTGCGGTGGCAGACCGTGTCAAAGGCTGCTGATAGGTCCAGGAGGATGAGGGTGGCTGTTTCTCCTTTGTCCATCAGGGTCCGGATGTCGTCAGTGGCGGCGATGAGGGTGGTCTCGGTGCTGTGGTTACTGCGAAAACCGGATTGGGAAGGGTCCAGGATGTTGTTAATTTCGAGATCGCGGGTCAGCTGTTTTTTGACAATCTTCTCGGTCACTTTTGCCGGGAAAGGGAGCAGGGAGATGGGCCGGAAGTTCTTGAGGTCCTTGGGGTCCGCCTTGGGCTTCTTCAGAAGGGACGTTGATCTCGGCGTGCTTCCAGCTTTCTGGGAAGGTTGCTGTCTCGAAGGAACAGTTGATTGATTTCCGGAGGTGGGGTGCGATGGTTGCGCTGGCTTTGTTGAAGACGTGGTGAGGGCAGGGGTCCGATGGGGATCCGGAGTGGATGGAGTTCATGGTTTTGATGGTGTCTTTGTCGCTGACGCTGGACCAGACGGTCAGGCGAGTGGTGTGAGTGGTAGTCGCAGGGGTGGTGGACTCGGTGGTGGGTGCGGGGGGGTCGGAGTTGAAGCTGTCGTGGATGTCGGTGATCTTGCGGTGGAAGAAGGTGGCCAGGGAGTCACACAGGTCTTGAGATGGCGGGATGTTGTTGGTGTTGGAGCTGGGGTTGGAGAGTTCTTTCACGATGCTGAAGAGCTCTTTGGTGTTGTGTGCGTTATTGTCTAGGCGGTCCTTGAAGGCGGTCTTCTTGGCGGTCCTGATGAGTTGGTGGTGTCTGCGGGTGGCACTCTTGAGGGCTGTGTGGTTGTCTGGTGTTCGGTCGTGGAACCATTTCTTCTCCAGCTTACGGCAGGTGTGCTTGGAGATCCGGAGGTCCTCGGTGAACCAGGCGGCTTTCTTGTTGGTGTGGTTGGTTGTAGAGGTCTTGAGAGGGGCGAGGGTGTTGGTGAAGTCGTTGATCCACTGTGTGAGGTTGGTCGCGGCGGTGTCTGGGTCGGTGGGGTCGGTGGGTGGTCTCAGGGCGAGGGTGGTAGTCAGTTGGTCCTCGGTGACCCAGCCCCAGCAGCGGCGTGGTAGCTGTTGGGTGCAGTGGTGTGTTGTGGGTTTTCTGAAGGTGAAGTAGACGCATCTGTGGTCGGTCCAGTGTGGTTCGGTGGTGTGGTTGAAGGAGACGTGGGAGCTTGTGGAGAAGATGGGGTCGAGCGTGTGTCCAGCGGCTTGAATAGGTGTCGTTACGAGCTGTTTGAGTCCGAGGTTGGCGAGGTTGGCGATCAAGGCGGTGGAGTTGGCGTCGTTGTTGTTCTCGAGGTGGAAGTTCAGGTCCCTGAGGAGGATGTAGTCTGTGGAAGAGAGGGCGTGGGTGCTGATGAGGTCGGCGATGGTGTCACTGAACTGTGGGCGGGGTCCGGGAGGTCTGTAGATGAGAGTTCCTCTGAGGGTGGTGTTGGGGTCGGTGTGGATCTGGAAGTGCATGTGCTCGGCGGTGGTGAGGGTGTCATCGGTGTTCGTTGAGATTTTGATGGAGTCTTTGTGGATGATGGCGATTCCTCCTCCCACTACGTTGGTGCGGTCTCTGCGCGAGATCTTGTAGCCCTGTGGGATGGCTATGGCGATGTCTGGCGCTGAGGTGGCGTTCAGCCAGGTCTCCGTCAGGAAGGCGACGTCGGGGCGGTGGAGTCTAGGAGGTCCCAGAGTTCGATGGCGTGCTTGCAAGCGGAGCGGGTGTTGAGGAGGATGCAGCGGAGGTGGTTGGGTTCTCTGGCTGGTGGTGTGGAGGGTTGGATGCTGGTGAATCTGCAGTTCCGGCAGGTGAAAGGCCCCTGGGTGCGTTTCGGGGTGGCCCAGTAGCAGGGGTGGTCTCATCTGGTGTTGAGTGCGTGGAGGGTGCTTGCGTCGTAGTGCAGTCTGGCGTTGCGGGGGGTGCGGGTTCCAGGGGTTCTGGTGCTGGGTGCGGTCCAGGCGCGGACGGGCGCAGACGGGCTTGCCTTAGGCGCACCTTTGGCGCGCGCCCGCTTCGCAGCCTCCATATTAGGGCAGAGGGAGGGAGGAGCAGCTGGGAGGTGGGAGCGGGGCGGCCAATGGGAGTGAAGGGGGCGGGGCAGCAGGGGCTCAGCGGCGAGGGAAAAACCCAGGGAAAACCCGGGGAAAAAACGGCGGGAAAAGACGGCGGGAGAGGGACAACAGAGCACAGGGGTACAGAAAGCAAAACACAGGGGCACAGAATGAAAAAACAAAGTGGCACAGAAGCCAAGCGCAGGGGTACAGAATAAAAAAGGGAGCGAGTAGTCAGGCGGCAAAAGGGGCAACGGAGGTTCAACCCAGAGGGGGCTGCGGTGCATCATCTTATTCCGAGTTAATTTCTCTTCCTCACGAGGCGAGAACGGAACTCCAGTGGTGGCTGGACCACATGGAGGCTTGGAACAGCAGAACGATCTTTGGATCCTCGCTGGATCTGGTCATAGAATCGGATGCCAGCCGTCAGGGTTGGGGAGCCCGGTGCAGGGACGTCTTGTTCGGTGGACGGTGGACCCCACGGGAACTCAGTCTGCACATCAATTATCTAGCGCTCCTGGTGGGATCATTTGCGGCCAGGTCCCTAACTTGGGACAAGGTATCTTGCGTTGTCCTTCTGAGGATGGACAATGTGTCCGCAGTGCGGTAAATAAATCGCCTAGGGGGCACTCACTCGAGAGCCCTAGCATGAGTTGGCAAAGGACTTTTGGCATTTTTGTCTCCAGCACCAAATTTCGGTGAAAGCGGAGTACCTTCCGGGTTCCCAGAACACTATGGCGGACTGGAACTCCAGATTTCTGGAGGACTCCAGCGAGTGGCAGCTGGACAGAGGGGTTTTTCTGGCACTTATGAAGCACTGGGGTCCGTGTTCAGTGGATCTCTTTGCATCCAGATGGAACGCCCAGTTACCAAGGTACTTCAGCTGGCGCACTGACCCAGGGACGGCAGCAGTGGATGCGTTCATGCAGGATTGGGGGCGAGACCAGGGTTATGCATTCCCCCCTTTCTTACTGATTCCGAGAGTGTCAGCTCAGGTACGTCATCAGGAGGCTACGGTGGTCCTGATAACCCCACTTTGGAGGTCACAGGTGTGGTTTCCATCCCTACTGGAGCTCTCTTGCAACTTCCCAATTCTTCTCCCGGACTCTAAGTCAATTCTCCTGGACTCCACAGGGCACCTTCACCCTCTGGTCCTTCAGGGCCATCTATCGTTGATGGCTTTGAAGATTTCCGGGCTTGCTGGGAACACAGCCAACTTTCAAAGGACGCCGAAAAATTCATTAAACAGGCCTGGGCTCAGGGCACATGCAAGCAGTACAGGTCCGCCTGGAATCGCTGGGTTCGTTGGTGTGTGGAAAAACACGTCAATCTCATGGGGGCCCAAGTTACAGATGTCATAAATTTCCATGTGGAGCTAGTGGAGGCTGGTTTATCTTATTGCTCAATAAATTCTTTTAGATTGGCGATCTCGGCAGGACATCCCCGCTGAACAATTGCCCGGTGGGGGAGCACCCATGGGTGTGCAAAATTGCTTAAGGGTATCAGAATATCCAGACCTCCAGAACCTAGGTATTCAGAGTTATGGGACGTCAATCAGGTTCTGCGTTTTTTATCCTCGTGGCAGGATAACCAGTATCTCTCTCAAAAAGAGTTGTCAGCAAAACTAGCTATGTTGCTATGTCTCATCCTGTGCAAAAGGGTGCCGGACGTCAGAGCCCTGGATGTATCTGCAAGGGTTTTTCCCCAGAGGGAGTGACCTTCACTGTATCAAGACGGACCAAGTGTAATACCAGGCCGGTAGCCTATCCAGCTTTCCCACACGTGTAAGATGTCTGAAAACGTACGAAGATATGACGGCCGAACATCGACCTCCTGGAGAAAGCCAATTGTTGATTTCGATAAAGAAACCCTTTGAGGCAGTTTCCTCGCCTTTGATAGCTAGGTGGATCAGATGGGTTCTGATGAAAGCGGGCATCAATGTACATGTATTTGGGGCACATACCACTCCGGGTGCCATGGCCTCCAAGGCCATCCAGGTAGGTGGTGGGTTGGTAGACGTCATGAATGCCGCTGACTGGTCGTCAGAGTCTACCTTCAAAAAGTTTTATTTTAAACCTATTCACGAAGCAGCCTCTTTGGTGGTAGGTAAACTTTAAACATGCATAATCCTCGCCTCTGGTCCTGACATAGAATGAGAAATATCCTAGCTAGCGTGAAGGAAAGTTTCAATTCTATTAAGGACACAAAGGCGTGGATTATCCCGCCCAACACAAGGGATGTGTCTCCCGCCCGGGAGCTGTTTGGACACAATGCCATTGGAGGTGGTAGCTGTGTTTACAATGGTCATATGATGAACCTTGGTTTGATTTGTTGCCAGCTTGGTGCTGGCTTTCATATATTAATTATATTATATTATATTATATATTATATATAGTATAGGACTTTTATAGAAACAATCTAGCTGTACTAATGTAAGTATTGCTTCGTTATTTAATATTTTTGAAATTATATCACAGTAATTGCGCAGGGCCATTATGATAAACTGCAGCTGTACTTTTTTAATCTTGTTGTACTTATTAACAGCGTGTGCTACTGCAGTCTTGTGATGCTCACCATTGGGACACCTAGAACTGGCAAAGCCAATAGGTCTCGATTTAACATTTACACGAACACATGGAGTTAGCATTTGTGCTTACCCAAGGTTGCATCTGTTAGCACATCAGTGCCACACTTATTGGCGTGCCAATTCTTGTCATAGTGTGTATTGCATCTGACCTGTTTTCTGCCAGTCTGTTAGTGTGAGGTAGAATGTCATTGCTAACCAACAAGTTCTAGCATTTGGCTCC
This sequence comes from Pleurodeles waltl, assembly GCF_031143425.1. Taxonomy (NCBI): domain Eukaryota; kingdom Metazoa; phylum Chordata; class Amphibia; order Caudata; family Salamandridae; genus Pleurodeles; species Pleurodeles waltl. The sequence goes on from NC_090447.1 coordinate 1,259,939,943, forward strand.
TGCTGTGAAATGAGACCTGTTTTCTTGATTCAGAGAATCGTCGGGGACTTGCCATCAAACTTTTTGTTATGAGGAGCATTCTAGGGTAGTATTGGCCTTCTGTATAGTTTATTTTGGTTTGAAAAAAGCCATAATATTCTCTACTTTTCATTATGACAGTAAGTCTGGCTCAGTCTTCCCTAACATTAGGCCTAATTTACTTCCACTCCCAGCCTTGCGATACCTTTGAGTGATTTTCAAGATTCATCTGCTGAATTTAATCTACACTATGAAATAATTACATAAAACATAACATTAGAGTTACCAGTTCAGTTTATTCCCAATAAGACTTAAAGGTTCTAGTTAACATTGTGTGTTTTATTAATTCTCGTCCATTAGCCAATGCTGCATTATTCAGTTGAGTACTGGGTTGTGTTTGGGTAAAAGAAAGCACTTGTGCCCTCATTATAAATTGTCTGTTAATTCCAGGGGCCTGGTAACACTGAAGGTAAATGATATTTCACCTGAGATTTTGTCGGTTTTAAGCAGTCGAAGTCTCCATGTGGAATACCAGGAAACAATGTGCTGAAAAATCTTTATTGTAATTTCAGTTTCTGCAAGTAATTCACCCAAAAACATAATTCCTAATACTTACCAGCCCCCATTGTAATGGTAAATCTGGGCGGGTGTTACATCTGTCAGTTCTAGGGTGGTCTTCCCACAAATGTTTTGCCTACTTGCCTCCAATTTTTGATGGATTTTTGCTATTGTTGGCCTTAGAACTATGTGCACTTTACCACTGCTAACCAGTGGTAACGTGCTTGTGCTCAATCTGCTAAACATGGTTTGATTGTCATATACCTAAGTGGCATATTTAATTTACTTATAAGTCCCTTGTAGAGTAGTATGCCATATATCTAGGGGTTGTAAATTAAATGCTACCAGTGGGTCTGCAGCATTATTGTGCCAGCTACTTAAGTAGCCCTCCAACACATGTCTCAGGCCTGCCTTTGCAGCCTGAATGCAGTGTCTCACTGCCAGGCCAACTTGCCATTTAAACCCCCTTGCCAAACCTTAAACTCCAATTTTATTACACATATGATGCCCCTAAGGTAAGCCCTAGATAGCTTACCTAAGAGCAAGGTGCTGTGAATTAAAAGGTTGGGCTTGCACTTTTAAGTTTTACATGTCCTAGTAGTCAACAATTCCCAAATTCATTTTTCACCACTGTGAGCCCAACCCCTCCCATAGCATAAGATTGGGGATTCTTATTACATTTAATAACGTAATTCCTAATTGAGAGGAAGTAGATATCACATGTTTGGTACCTAAGAAATTGTAATGATAACCTCTCTTTAATGGTAAAGCCATTTTTTCGTTACTTACACATTTGAAAGTGCAACTTTTAGAAAGTTGACATTTTCCTTCCCTTAGTCCTTTGCACCTGCAGCCTGTTTTGGGTCACATGCCCGGGTGTAGCTGACAGACTTTGTAAATTCCTCTCAGACAGTCACACAATAGATTAGAAATGTCCAAATGTGCCATCTGCTGGCAGGATGGGGGAGGAGCTGAGCACAGCCCCACTTACACTTGAGTAGCCTGTGCTTTGTCTTCACACAAAGGGCCTGATGACCCTGTATTGTCACTACAGCCAGCTTGGTGCCGAGACAGGAGAGTCAGGAAATTCCAAGCACTTCAAAGAACCTTTCTAGAAGCTTCTCCCAACTTCCTGAAGAAGGACACAAGGGTATAAAAATAGGACCTTCAGACTCACTCTTCAGTTCACTACTGGACCTGTTGAAGGACTCTCAGAGAATTGTCTGCTTCTTCGACCTGCTGTGCACTCTGCCAGACTGCTGCTGTCCCTGGAAGGAATGCTTTGCTGCCTGGAGCCTGCCTTAAACCCTCAGCGTTGAGCCCTGCATTTACATATGCACCCAGGACTACAATAAGAGACTCCAAAACCTAGTTTGCTGGCCTCTTCTTCAGGGCTATAGGGACTTAACAGGCTCCCACCATCTTGAACCCACCCCTGGACCAAGCCTGGGTGAGTCCTGAATTCCCAAGAGGTTTCCCACCAGTTCTGGACCCTTGGTTGTGGAGCTATAGGTGTCCCGATGACCAATTTCCAAAACTGAGGACTTAAACAAAATTTGGTCAAAAGTGCTCTGAAAACTAGAAGGCGACCGGGATCAACCTGCTCATCTATCTGCCCGAGGTTCATTGCCAGTGGGATTGACTTTACGCTTTTCCTGCTACATTCTTCTCTGCAACATCAAATCCATTTCAGCAGTCCTTCTCTAAGGGGTATCCAACCCCATGAAACTGTCTTTGGCTACAGTTCTCTTCTTCGTACTGTTGAAGTTTTTCGACTTCCATTTTGGCGGCTAAGGCCCATATTTACGAGGGCCTTGCTGCACTGTTGCATCACTTTTTGGGACACAAGGTGACGCAAACCACTATATTACATTTATGAAGCCATGCAAAGCCACTTTGCGTGACTTTGAACGGCCTCATAAATATGGAGGAAGGCAAGGCAGCACAAATCGCTGCATTGCCTTACCTTGCTTTAGGGAGGCGTTGCATGGGCATTGCAATAGGTGTTCCCATGCAACACACATGGATTTTGATGCATCCCCAGATTTACAAGACCTTGTAAACCTGGGAATGCACCAAAACCTTATACCTCCACAGGGGACGCACAACATGGAGAAATGTCACAGTTTCTCGTTTTGTTTCTCTTTCTATGTGTGCCACTCCATCATGAGCAGCATTCATTCCAGGGCCCCTTCTGACTCCTGCCACCAATACGTATTCAACAAGGCCAGTGCCTCGATCACACCCAAGCTCCGCAAGACCATCAACTGCTCCTTAGAGTCTGCAACCTTCCCCAAGGACTGGAAGCATACAGAGATCTGCCCGCTATTGAAGAAACCCACAGCCGACCCAACGGATCTCAAGAACTACCGCCCCATCTCGCTGCTGCTTTTCTCAGCTAAGGTTGCTGAAAAAGCAATCAATGATCAGTTCCACCAACACATCAAGGACAACAACATCCTGGACAGCTCCCAATCAGGATTCAGAACTAACCACAGCACCGAAATCTCTCTACTCGCTGCCACAGATGACAGCTGCTCCCTCCTTGACCGCAGCCAAACAGCGCCCTCATCCTACTAGATCTATCAGCCACCTTTGATACAGTGTCCCACCGCACCCTATGCACCAGACTCCACACAGCAAGCATACGCAGCAAGGCCCTTCAATGGATACACTCCTTTCTGACAGGCAGAACACAGAGACTCAGGCTCCCCCCACATTTGTCAGATCCTACAGCATGCAGCTGTGGAGTACCCCAACGATCCTTGTTGGGCCCCACGCTGTTCAACATTCACATGACCCCGTTCACTCCAGTCATCAGGAACTACAGTACGCTGATGACACCGAGCTGACCATCTCCCTGACAGAAAAACCCTCAACAGCCAGGAAGAATTTCAAAGGCAGGATGCAAGCAGTCGACACCTGGATGAAGGAGAGCTGCCTTAAGCTGAACTCTGACAAGACCGAGATCCTCATCCTGGGACCATCCTCCTCAGCCTGGGACGACTCCTGGTGGCCCTCAATACTCGGCAGGCACTTCACCCCCACAGACCATGCACAAAACTTCGGCGTCATCCTCGACTCAGTGCTCACCATGACCAGACAGGTCAACTCTGTCGTATCCACCTGCTACCACACCCACCGACTCCTACGGAAGATTTTCAGATGGATACCAAGCGACTGCGGCAAAACCGTGACACATGTCTTGACCACAAGCAGATTGGACTACAGCAACGCCCTCTAAGGTGGATCCACCAAGAAAAACCTGAGCAAGCTGCAACAAATCCAGAACGCCACTGTCAGACTTGTCCTGAACATCCCCTTCTGAGAACACATCACAGGACACCTGAGAGGCCTCCATTGGCTCCCATTGAGAAGAGGATCAACTTTAAACTCCTCGTACACGCCTACAGAGCCCTCCACTACATCGGACCCAGCTACCTCAACCACTGCATCACCTGGTACGCCTCTTCCAGATCCCTCCACTCCTCCCAGCAGTCGCTCGCCACCTAGCCCCGCATAAAGAAGTCCTCGGCTGGAGGAAGATCGTTCACCTACCTGTTGGCAAAAGGTTGGAACCCCTTACATCTCCACCTCAGACAGTCACCATCACTACCTCAATTCAGGAAGGACCTCAAGACCTGGCTCTTTGACTGAACCCTGAAGACATATCCCACAACGCCTTGAGACCCTATGGGTTAGTAGCGCGCTCTCAAATAACTGATTGATTATGCTGCATTTTGCAGCATACATAGAAAGAGGAAAATACCTCCCTGGATAGTTTTTGTGCTGGAAGTTGCCCCTTACTGCACAAAAACAATCCTGCATGCAACGCAGACACCCTTGTAGCATGGTGCAAGGATGCCTGCATTGGTGGTAGGCAGCCAAAAGGGTGCCGGCAGAGGGGAAAAGGATAGGAAAGGACCATATGTCATAGAAGAGGTGCATTCCATTCCTTTCCCTTTGATGCAGGGTAGCGCAGCAAGGTGACTTGCTGCGCTGCTCTGCACCAAAATCCCAGTAGTATGGGCCTTAGTCTGAACGTAGAAATCTTCACCTCAGTTTCGTCCCAAGGCCATCCGACGACGACATTCCCTCCTCAGACAACTCCTGCAGCGTTGCCCCCTGAACTTTACCTTCTCAGACATTTTTCTTCAGAAAATATTTTAAGTCTTTTATCTGAACCACGCTCTATCGCAGCCTGCCTTAACTTTCGACTTGGACCCTGTCTCGTACAATTAGATGTCCACAGTTGGCACTTTGATCTTTTAGGTGTCATTTTGAACATACATGCATACATATATACATATATATTAATGGATTAGGATAAATATGTGCACGTTTAACTTACCTTCACTACAGAACAATCCTGCACACCAAAGCATGGCTAAAAATGTGGGATACGCATCCACACAATTTTGACTGGAAAAAGAAATGGGAAATAATTATAAAATGTAATGTAATAGTAGAAAACATTGCACATGCAATCCTAGTTATCATCATCTTCATCTTTTGATGTATAAATGTCACTTCTTCTAAATCGATAGCAATAGAAAGAGTTCAATTGGACTATTCACAACGTCAAAAAACTCCTTGCTGATTTATGCCTAGAGTTGCCTACAATTTGAGTGGATTTTCCGGTTTTGGACATTCACAAAAATCCTCAACTTTTTGGATATTCAAAAAAATCCCCAATTTCCTTTAGAACTCCGCCACCTTGCTCTTATGTCTTTACAACTTAATTACATTAGCAGAGAAAATGTTCTTCTCACTGCACATTTTTCAGTTTGGGTAAAACCCTTTCACAATAGACCCATTAAATTTGATGGTGATGCATTCACCTTTCCACCCAATAAACAGACTTAGGGCCTGATTCTAACTTTGGAGGACGGTGTTAAACCGTCCCAAAAGTGGCGGATATACCACCTACCGTATTACGAGTTCCATAGGATATAATGGACTCGTAATACGGTAGGTGGTATATCCGCCACTTTTGGGACGGTTTAACACCGTCCTCCAAAGTTAGAATCAGGCCCTTAGGCTCCTGTTCCTAAAAGCAGTTAAACAACAGTCGGATTTTTCGAATTACGGCCACAGGTAGATTTACTACTTTTTGGAATTAACATTCTCCTCAAGTAATTCACATGGAAAGCTGCACCTGGAACAGGTTTCCGTGTGGATTCGTTGTTGGTTCATGTTGGAAATAGAGGTCCTCAAGGATCGAGTTCTCAGGGGTTCAGAATTCTACATAGGGGAATGGCTCTCCACATACAAATGCACGTTTTTGTTTCTTTTTCTCCACTGGGAAAATATTTTCCCAATCAAGAAAGCTCTTCCATTACACTCTAAACAAACCTGGGGTGATTCATTTCGCATCCAGAAAATTGTATTTATGCCAGCACTTGATGTAAATATGTAACCCTTTCCAGGCTGAAAGGGGAATGAAGTAAGTTATGAATGCCCACAAACATACGTGTTTGTGGGCATTCACAAACTTCCAAAGCTAACCATGCCTTGGAATGCAGAGGAATGGTTGCAGAGATCCGACTGGCCTTCTGTCATTAACACAATGATTAGGAAAGATTTCAGGAACTCTCCCTATCTCAGGTTGAGTGAATATCCTTCATGCCACATTTAAGACTATTCACAGTTTTGCTGGTTACCAGTTGGAGACCTCTGCTGCTCTTTTGATGAATCCTCTCTTGTATCCATAGTGGTTCTGTTTCTGCTGACACAGCAAAAATGTGGAAAATGTATATCCTTGAATTTTGCTGGGTCATGGACTTTAGTTTTGCTGCTGCTGCTCTCCAGGGGCGGCTCCTCCACTATGGCGCAGGAGCGTTGCCGCCCCACACCCCCAGCAGCAGCAGCTGGAAAACTTATACAGCAAAACCATAACAACCATAATAAACTGGGTTTATTATGGTTTATGTTGTAAAAAGGGTGGGGCAATGGGAGTGATAGAGACCTAGGGGTAGAGGGGTTCCCTCAGTGTGCATGTATTTTCCGGCCAAACACACGTGCACACTAGGCTGTCTCCAACCCAGCACTGGTTGCCAGGTTGGAAACAGCAGGCAGAGACTTTAACTCTGTCTTGCACTGCCCAGCCTGGCCGCTCTGTCCAATCCGAATGCCAGCAGCATGAAAAGACCGTTACGATTGGCTGCAGGGCAGGCTGGGAGCCTGTGCATGCAACTTCTGGCAGTCAGAGGAGGGGATCAGAGCGGCACGACGAGAAAGGCAAGTTTTTAAAAACGTTTTTTTTTTTTTTATGTTCCTCCTCCCCCTCCCCCAGCCACGTGCCGCACCGCCCCTTTTTCCTCCCGCAAACCATGACTGCTGCTCTCAACATTTCCTCCTTTTGGCATTGTGAGCACAGATCCCTGTTAATTGTACCTTGCTCCACTGAGTTATCTCTGTGCATTCCTCTTACTTCTGGGTGTTTGACCACAATATCAACATTTTAATATCGTCCTGTACATACATGGGCATCACAATATTGACTCTCAGCATATAGTTATAGTTGGTTACAGCACATGGATTTAAGAGATAGAATCGAATCGAATTGAATAGAATAGAATTGAATTACCACTGGTTATGAAGCACAACCTCATTTGCTGAAGATGTGTATGTATAAGATCCAGTTTACCTTTGGTTGTGACTGCTACCCGAATTCCCAAGTTTCCAGACTCACCTTCCTGCTCTCGAAAAGTGCCTGGTGGCACAGAATAATTCACTGAACCCATTGAATTAAACATTTGAGATAGCAGAACTCACACTCAACCACGTGAGACTGCATTTCAACTCAATCCATGTCCTCAGTCTAGCCCCCTGAAACACACAGTAAAACATCCCAAGCAACTAGCACTTCACCTAGAAATCACAAAGGGTAGAGGTACTGTAGAAGCTTCTTCGGCATACACAAATGTGAAGTACTGGAAACTCCATCCAGAAATACGTATACTATTTGCATACACAGTGGCTGGGTCTAGGGAGACGATATTTCATATCCCAAATCCCATTTCCCATAACTGCCAGAATCAAACATGGTAACTGCAACCAGGGTTCTTTCCAAGTAAGGTGGCCTGTCAACCGTTGATATGGTCCTGATCTCCTCTACCATTCAAAAGTCACAGATGAATGACAAAGTGTTATTTAAGAAGTTACTACCACTTCCCATAATAGTGTGTTTGGCATCAGTGCTGGTAATCTAGGCACAGCCAACTTTACTACCAGGGGCGGCTCCTTCGATATGGTGAAGGAGTGGAACCCCACTGGCTGCAGTAGAAACAGAAAAATAAAACAATAGATTACTATTGTTTTATTTTTCTGCTTCTGGCACAGCCCGCAGCACAGTCCAGGGAGGGTCTGGGCCGTGGGCTGTGGAAGGAGGGGAGAGTGTACCTAAGTGTGCATGTGTGTTTGGCCGGCCATCTGAAGCCGGCCTCACACACATGCGCACTTAGATTTCTCCAGCCCGGCTGTGTTTAACAGCCGAGCGGGAGAAACTGCACAGACCCCAGGGTTGTGTCTAAGCGGCAATTACTGCTGCTCAGACCAATCCTGGTGCTGCTTTCATGCAAGGTTTTGCATGAAAGCAGTGTCAGGATTGCTGGGGAGCCTGTGCTGGTGTCCCAGCATTGAATGCTGGGACATCACAAGATGAGCAACGAGCGAGGCGGCAGGGACAAAGGCAAGGTAATGGCTTTTTTGAAAATTTTGACCTAGTCTCTGTCTCCACCCCACCCAGCCCTCCCTTCCCATTGAGTTATGTGGGGGCCGCCTTTGTTTACTACTAGTGTGACAGCTATTACAGGTTGACAAATAATACAAATTTAACAGAGGACATGTGAGGGTGAGCCTAATCACAAAGCTACTGCCACAGAAGATGGAAAAAATTAATGTCCGGAATAAAACTAACATGGGGATTATCCCAAATGGTGAAATTGCTCACAGTGCACATAAAAATAACATTAATAAATAACAGAACCATTAAGAGGAAATTAAAGAATTTGTCCCACGTTTAGATGAGGAGGCTGTTGCCTGGGAGTAGTGTAACCTCAACAATTCATAATACCAAATTGTTTGAGCCATTAAACATTAAACAAGTATTAAAGCAAGAATGTTTTCAAAATGGCGTGGCTTACTCACTAAACCTTATACTCCAGCTTGCCTGTCATGTTATAAAGTAAACTCCACACCACAGGAAAAATAAGAAACACAAGTAAAGCATGCCTTCTTCTTGAAATCCCAAAAATTAAGCCATCCAAAACCCATTAAAGGAATGGTAATGCTAAGCACTACGGCTCATGATTTGCCCATTCCTAGACCTCGGATTTAACACGATTCTGCTTTGCTTCTGGAAAAGAATTCCAGTCTGTTCGAAACCTATTTAAAAAATAGCTTTTCTCGCTGCCAAAAGTTATTTAGCTTTTTCGATTGATTACATTATTTCTTGTTTTCTGTGACAATCTCCAGTTCTTTTGTGGCTGGGTCAGTGCTATATAGAAAATAAATAAATGGATAAAGGCGTCTTAAAGTCCTTCCTAAATCGCTACACATTTCTCTTCAAACAGTCAGCCTCCACAATTCACTTGACCTATACTTTAATTATAATTTAACGTGTGGGGAAATACTTACTGTTACTTGTGTAGCACAATTATCAGAACTGGGGAGTTCTGTTTCTGATCCTAGGAAAACTAGGAACTTCAGAAAATTCCCGTTTCTAGGGCCAATCACAGCGCAGCTGGTAATTTTGGCTCGTTCTTAATTTCAGTCTGGAAGTTTGTTCGTAAATGTTGTGATCTAATAAGACTATCCTGAGGCTACTCTTAGCTTTTCTTTCAAGGCATGTTTTGCTTCTGGCATGGAAAGTGTGGCTACATTTGTGATACATAGATTTGTTTTATCTTCAGTCTGATTCTGTAGTTTATTTTCTTAAATCTGAAACATTCCAGCTACTTTTCACAGTGCCAATGTTTGTAGAATTTACCTTTGGAATCTCACTTTTCCTTAGGTTGTCACTTTAACTGTCTGCAGCTTCAGTAGACTGTAGACTCAGAAAATCAAGATGATTTTTGGTGCTGACTCTTTTCTCTAGGTTATTATCAGGTTTGACTAGTTCAAGGTGCACTGACTGATATGACATCACTCATGCTCTAAGTGGCACAGATACTATATACTACTATAATAGTCTGATGTGCAGACCTGAACATTTACAGAAAGATGTCAAATGTGTGCATCTTCTCAAATTCAAGTTAATGGACTCCATCAACACAGACCAGTAATTCCAAGTCTTTTGACTTGTCTGTAAACTCGTTGTCCTTGTAGGACTGGATGACACAGGGAAATCCTGCTAGTAGCCCAAGGTATAAATAGTGGCTACACTCTCTGGCTATTCAGGTGTTCCCATCCACCCTTTTTTTATTAGTTCAACCTAGTAATCCTTCTAGTTCAAGGTTCCTATTTTACATTGTTTTTGAGGGAAATAAATTGCAGTGCTCTGAGGATGTCCTGATCCCCACTTCTGGGCCTCTGGTTTGTTCACTATCATCATCATTTTGTTTCTCTTCCAAACTTGTGATTCAACCTTTTTAAGTTCTGTTTCCTCCAAAGCCAGGATGAGTCTGAGCAGTCTGGACACAAGAATGTTGCCTGCTGAGAGGAAACTCACTACTGTTGATCAAACTCACTACTCCGGGCCTTAAACAGCTCCTTGAGTCTCCATTCAATTTTTCTGCATAGGACTGGTATACTTTTTCGAAATTTCCAGAATATTGTCCTTGTCCTCTTTCTACTCAGCTGTTCAAGATTCCACAGGTAATCACCCAATGTTAGATACGTCCCCATTTAGAAGATTTAGGGATCTTTTGACTGCATGCTGATGTTGGCTGCAAACCCAAAATAGGAGGTGAATGAGATTACTGTAAATATACAGGATGATAAGTGGGACAATTTACCAGACTAAATACTCCATGCTCATAATGATGGCTGACAGCACCGCTGCAGCAATGTTGATTGAACAGTTGGCTCCCCCTTCACTGTGCAGGTACTAGGAAGAATCACACAAATGTACTTGGAATAAAATGCTCCCAACTCACCATGACCCACGTGTGACCTGTCAACTGAGTCTGATTTGATGCAGAAAGCTGCACTACTCATGCACCATTGGTGAACACATCAGAGCAAATGCTGTGATTATGCCCACTTCTGACTGGTTAAAGCAAGCTTTGCCTTCTGACATATACCCCCCCCCCACCCACAATGTACTTGGTACTTGTACCATATGTGTTTTTGTGATCAAGGAGAGGACTACAATTGAGGTTTTGAGTTCTATTTTTATAGCACAGTCTTCTTAATGAGGTCTATTCCTTCTGGATAGAGATTTTCCTAACCACTACTAGTAATATGGTGCAGTCTTATGTGTGCAATTCTTGTTAAATTCCTATATTGATAGCCACAACAAACCATTGATGAGGCGTATAAAGAAAACAACCTTGTCAATGTTATGATAGTTAATATAATCCAGTGGTAAGGAAAGTTTGCCTAAAGATGGCCATGCTCCATTGAATACTAATGTTGACACTTCTTAATGTTTTTAAATACCACTGTCCACAACTATACCAGCAACAGCAAGCTCCACTAAGTCCCAAATATATTGACAGAGATCTGACAATGGCAGCAGCAACTCCGGGTGCAGGCTATGGAGAACAGGCTAAATCCAAATGCCAGGTACTGGTGAGGGTATAATCTGGAAAAGATGAAGGGTGTTTACATCAGAGGACTAGATTCTTTATTCAGCCCTCACTGATAGGCAAAAGACATTGCATGTCTGAATTCTGCTGCAACAGGCAACTGGTCCACTGCCCCAAAGATAACAAAAGGGTGGGAAGGGTCCATGAAGCCAACATAATATTGGGAGCAAGAAGACTCTTCAATACACAAATGGTGCGGACAGCTTTTTGGCTCAGTGAGCATTCCATGGTCTGATACACTCACCTCATGTTAATAGCCAACTGCCTCCCTGAAATCACAATGTTTAATGTGATGTACCAGAGCAGATCTAACAGAAGGTCCTTGCTTTTAAAGAGAGAAAGTCCTGAATTTTCCAATTCCTATACATTGCTAACCAGTGCTTAAGTGCTTGTGCTCTCTCCTTTAAAAATGATAACATTGGCTTACACCCATTTGACACATTTGGTATACTTGAAAGCCTCTAGTAAAGTGGTACTACATGCACCCAAGGTATGTGAATTAAATGCTACTAGTGGGCTTGCAGGAGTGATTGTGTCATCCACCTGAGGAGCCCTTTATACATGTCTCAGGCCTGCCATTGCAGCCTGCTTGCAGTTTTAAACTGCCAATTCAACTTGGTAGTATAATCCCCTTGTAAATCCTTAAACTGCCCTTTTTTGCATATGATTCACTCGGGACGTAGGTTGGACATGTCCTTGAAGTGAATAAACTCCTACCTCTCCAATAGGATAACTTTTGTTTGCCTTATTACATTTAATAAGTGCTACCTTTAGATTGGGAACAGGTAAACATTCCATGTTTGGTGTCTGAAAAATTGCAATTAAAAACCCGTTGAATTTTAAGTTACCCTTTTGATAATGACACTTTCATAAAGTTTGCATTTTCCTACCCTGTTTGATGCCTGAAGCCTGTTCCTGGATGATATGTGTGGTTAACATTTGGATTGTTTATTCGCCCAGGACAGCCACACAATAGAAGGATTACTTATGCCTTGATGGGCCATCAAGTGGCAGGATGGAGAGGAGGAGCTATCACAGCCCCACGTGCAACTAAATAGGTTGTGCCCTCCCTTCACACAAAGTACTTGTCACCACTGAATTGTTCATGTGTCTAACTTGGCGCCAAGGCAGAGGAAGCTGGAAACTTCGAGGAGTTCAAAGGGAACGCTCTAGGAACTTTCCCTACTTCAAAGTGGGCATCAGATATAAATACTGGAACCTCTACCCAACTCTTCAGTCTTCAGTACACCTCTGGACCTGTGAAAGACTCAGGCGGACTGCTGTGTTGCTCTGCAAGAACTGCTACTCTGTTTTCATGCTGCCCTGCAGCCGGAGTGAAGGACTAGACCTGCAGAAAAGGGTCCATACACCTTTAACTTGGCACCAGTACTCCATCTGCTGTGAGTCCTACCCCTCAAGTAGTGCCATCCTAGTCCTAGACCCTTGGAAGTGGGCCTGAAGGTGCTCTGCCAACCCTGCTGTAGTCCTGTGGGCAGAACCGATGAAGCATGATGCACGTCCGCACAGCTTTGCTTCGGAACTGCTGCTACGCAACACATCCCCAATGCATCGCAGCCCAGAGTCTTCTCGGAAACGCAGCTGTGAAACGTATCCTCGATGCAGGCTTTCACATCACAAGTCCCTCGTCAATAGAATCCTCAATGACAATGCAAACCTCCATACTGTAGCCCCTCAGCTTCATCAGAACCTCAGCTGTGTAATGAATCTTCGAAGCAGGATCTCACTATGCTCCGCAGCCGGCGTTTAAGGTACTTTGTTCAGCGGGCCTAACTTGATACTTGTATCCAGCCCAGGCTCCAGCACATTCAATCTAAACTTGTGACTCTGTCCCAGTCTGGGGTGACCAGATAACCACAATTTTGCATTTTTAGGCACCATTTTTACCTACAACTTTGAACTTCCATATCTCTGGTTCTACCAATTGGAGTTTTGTCATATTTGTCTCAAATAATTTATTAAATTTTACTCAATTTTTCTAAATTGGTGTGGAATTGTTCTTGTGTTGTTTTTTTCATTTTATACCTGTTTGAAGTGCTGCATAAAACTTTACACATTGCCTCTAAGTTAAGCCTGACTGCTTTTGTGCCAATGTGGAGAAGTGTGGCACAATGGTTAGAGCGGCAGACCCTGAAGCAGAGATCTGGCTCAAGACCAGGGTTCAAGTCCCACTTCGGCAGGTCTTGGGCTCAATTCCCTTGGACCAGATAATTCTCGCCTCGGTGCCTAATCTAATTAATGGGTCCCACTCTGCAACTCTGGGCAATAGCTTGCTTAATCTCCACAATGGCCCCAACAGCGCTTGGATGCCTGGCTTCACCCTGGGGGTGCCCAGGAGTGGGCACCTCACAGGGAAAAGCCAGGAGGGGTTACATAGCGGTATGAGTACAGCGCCTTGAGACCCTAACGGGTGAGTAGTGCGCTATACAAGTGCAAAATTTACATTTACATTTACAAGGTACCAGAGAGTTAAACACAGGTTAATTTGGGGTCCGCTTGTGTTCACCATGACTGCGGTTGGGGTTGCTGCTTGAGTAGGGTTTCACTGCCCTCAGCCAGTAACCCAATGTCCTACACTGTGTATAATCTGTGTGTAGATGAGTAGTCCAAAATGGAATTGCATATAATTTGGGGGCACATGACATTAGAGGTTATGGTTTGAGCAATGTCACGTCTTTTGGTTACCGAAGGAACACCCACTGCTTAGATTAGCCAGTCATGTTAATATTAAGGTAATTTCCTTTCAAATATTTAAACTGTATGAATTTTAGGGTGAAGGGTACATTAACATTTGAAAATCTTATTCAGTTTTTAATACATTTTAAATAGGGGTTAGGGTTAATATTATATCATGATAACTTTATTGAAATTCAGATAATTTTATTCTCAGTTAGGGTGCTAATAAAGGAAACAACATTTTAATCAATTAAAAGCATAATTAAATACAACTCAAAAGAACTTCGAGTTAAGGTTAGTGTCACTAAGATTTAATTAAGTTTCAACTGCTGTCTCTCACGCCGCACAATCTTAATACGTTTTTTTTTTCTAGAGCTCACTGTACTGTAGTTTTGTCATCCCTTGGCACTGTAAATAACAGTTGTTACTGTCATCTAATCAAATGATGAATAATTTACCAACCCTGGAAGGAAGAAAGTATCATTCCAGGTGTCGAAGTTTTGACCTCATGAACAGCAGTTGACAGCAGATGTCAGCACGGAAACATCTTGCCAGATCTACAAGCATCGATCGTGCAGGATTTTAACCTAACATCAGCATCACCTAAGTGGGAAGGGTATGCCCAGACGTGGGTCCCTTGCTCACTCTGCCACTGGATTCAAGCTAACCTGGCTGATGAAGAGTGATACCCTGAAACTGGTCCCAGGATGCTTGTTTCTGATCCAGGGAGGACCTGGCCTGGCAGTTCGGTCTGGACTGTTCCCATGAGGAACAAGGTCAAGACTGATTTGCATATGGCTGGGTCCAAACTGGGGTGGCATGGTGAGCAAAAGAACAATGGATTAAACCCAGATCTGTGAATGGGGGTGAGTGTTTGCATTGTTCAGCACTCCGTTCATCATCCTTTTGTGTTACTAAAGTCATACTGTTTACAGCAGTAAACATCATGAGAACAGCACCATGAGAACATTGTCAGGCAAATCCTACGTTCCATAGGAAACTAGGGAGCTGCATCTGTCCTCTCCCCAGCTCCTAATACAACATGGATTTGAGAGACTTCAAGTGCGCATGTCGGGATGGAGGTACCAAAACAACCTTCCAAACAGACTTGCGCACTTGAAATACATCAATAATGTTCAATGCAGTCTCTCTTCAGTCAGCATTAGCCCGCCCACTAACCTGACCGGCGCAACAGAAAGAGCAGCGCAGTCAGGTCATTGGGACAAGAATAAATTAGTGAGTTTAAATATTTTACAAATATATGATGCATGGCTCACAGCAAGGGGCGGTGCAACATCCCTTATGCCCTAATGGAGAAACTGCCCTTGCCTATTGTGACACTAAACAAATGCAATAATTGGGGGTCAACTCTATATGCTTAATCTCTAACCCTTTAACCCTATACCACAATCCCATAAATGTATATCCCAAGCCCTTGACCCCATTCCCTTAGCCCTATACCATTAATCCTATACACTTAATCTCTAACACTTTATCCACCAACTTCTACATCTTTAACCCATTACTCTTAACCTTATACCTCAAACATAACACCCCAAACGTTTAACTGTTTACCCTGTACCCTTAACTGTAACTGCTTAAACCCATACCCTATACTCTGTTAACCCCTGTTCCTCAAGCCCTTAAACCATAGCCCTGTGCCCAAAGTTTTTAATTGTACTCCCAAACCGCTTACCCCTCATACTCTGAAGCCTCTCACTCTATACCTCTAACCCTCAACTCATAACCCTTAACCACATTACACCTAATCACTCGGCGCTTAACCCCTGTATATCAAACCTTTAACCTATGACCTAAACCCTTAACCTGATTTTCACAACCTTGAAACCCTTACCACCAAACCCTTAACCACTCAACCCCTTTCACATTTGTGAACATAAATTCACTTAAAAATGTGTTTTCATGGTTATATACTATGAAAATGCAAATCCACAAGTTGTACCTTAATGTCGATAGCTATATTTTGTTAATCAATTGCTAGTTCGTTTTTGTGCTTGTTTGAAGAACGTTTTTGTGCTCGTTTAAAGACCAACTAAAGCCTTAATGTTACTACGCAGTTACACACGTTAAATGAGTTTCAGTTGTGTTTCCCTCTGTGGTACAAAGCACATTTCGGCAAACCCCCTCTAATGAGCATAGCCGTGTTCTGAAGTTGACAAAATGAAGTGAGGATTTCAGAATTTAGTAGAGTCCACTCTTGCTGGAGATACTTGCAACATCATTCCAAGACCTTCTCACTATCTTCCCACAAGAAGAGCCTCGCAACTGCTCATTAGCATCTGTCTCTAGGTTTCTGTTTTATCATGTGTTCACACTTCCTTTCACTTGCATTGGTAAAAAGGTGTATAAATGCAGTACCAAATTGTTTGGATTTTAGCATTATACGCTCCAGCTGATTGGAGGCACAGCTCTGATCCATTAATTAGGCAAGTGCCTTGCTTATTTATCATTAGGCAACTTCCTTGCTTATTTTTGACTATTTTTGGCTGTTTGTGTATTAAACATGTTAGCCTTCTAGACTCTAATCTCAAGCGGCTCCGTTTCTTTTTTTACACACTGTTTCTACTTCAATATATTTTGGGGATGAACTGTTTGGGAAGTGTTTATTTTGTATTGGAAGTGTTCCTTTTAAGGTTTTGAGACACCACTTCCCACACAAGATGCATACGTCTACAGGGGCATAGGAACAAACATTTTACCTGCTTATTTAGATTATTTTTCTTCCTAGAGTCATTAATTTTTATAGCACAGTAAATAATATGCTTGGCTGTTTTATAGATGAGTGATACTTATTTTATTGAAAATCTCATTTGCCCACAACAACATTGCTAAAGTAGGATCAGGAACCCACTGAGCTATCCTGCAAGTTGTATTTGTTGGCTAACTGTATCTGCTCACACGGGATATCAGTGCATTAACGCTGTTATTGCAGAGATATGTATGTAATCTACAGGTCGAATATTTTAATAATTATAAAATGCTCAGTCCTCAGTCCAAGAGGGCTGATGATCCTGATTCAGCAACAAACCGGATTTTGAGCCAGAAAGAAGTTTACAATTAGTTGAGAAAATGTGCACTTTGTTTTCCCATACAAATGTCGGCGGTTAAAGCTTGTTGGATTTTCTGTGGGGTGAAAAAATGAGTTTGTGAGTTTCACTATCAAAATAAGAAAAACAAGTAGGAGTATCACATTGGCCCCCGTCCAACGTGCGGAAAGCAAAACATGGAAGTAATAACACACTGTGCAATTACTGCTGCCAGAGGTATCAGCATTTACCACCGGCTCCACAAATAGCAGCCAATGGTCATGAGGGTGTTAAAGAGAGAGAGTTTCAGGGCATTAAATGTATCCAGTAGCCCTAATGGTTTCATGACTCTGGAACATAGGCTATGGCCCTTAGCCGGATGAATTCCCTCAATAAGGATAGGATTACACCTGCCAAGCACTAGACTGGTTAGGAGTGGCCAGAAGAACACCCTTTAAAGTCCTTTACATTGCACACTGGAGATCCATAGGCTGGCTCTCTACAATCGAAACTCGGACTTCACAACCAAAGGAGAAGCCTCAGATCCGGAATGGCCCCGCATAGGAGGTAGCTGTTCCTCAGTACAGGCGTGTAACTTATAGAACAAACTGCCCAAGAATATCAGATCTTTCAACAAACGCTTGCATTTCGGGAGGGCATAAAGTCCTGGCTTTTCCCATAACGAGGGCTCGGTCCATGAGGGCAACACCCCTGAATAGACTGCAAATGCTGCTCGTGAACCTATCCTAGCACTTGGGCATGCCTTACTCACACGCCACCGCTTTATGTTTGGCGGACACACTCTGCCATCAAGATCAACATCTATTCTCAGCACAAACGAATGACACCACTAACAACACCTGTCTCCGAGCTGTACGCCTCAGAACCAGAGATCAGGATTATGCTTTGGAACCTGGACAAGAGGCAGGAAAGCACTACATGATATATAATATTATTATATAATTCTGCAATAAATAAAATATGCATACATGAATGCTAGTAAGATAGCTCTGAGCTTCCACAGCAGTAATTTTCATATATTCTTTAGGGCATAACTTTAAGCTCCTGCAGGGCTGACTCGAACAACCATTCATTCTTCTGAGATCAATAAAAATAAGTACCACTGACTGCCATAGTAATGACTATCTCAAAAATGTACCAAGAAACAAATTGTTTTGTGTTCCAATCTTCAACCTAAATTGTAATATGTGGTATAATTATGCATGCAGAGCAACATGCAGATACATCAGCAATGGGCAATGAGTTGCCATATTTTCCTTGCCCAACGTCGGCAGTAATGCAGCACACTGTGCAGATATTGCTGCTATCTTTCCGATGAAAATGAACATTCTCTTCACTTCGTCTTTAGAAATATTCTGTATTTATAGAGACTTTGAGAAAGTACAAATCTTTCTTGTGTGTTTCTCTCTATTTCATAGCCAACTAGTGTAAGTCAGCAAAGTGTTTCAAGAGTGGGTAGAATTCTTGAACTGCCCCCACCTCCCCTCTGTCCCCCCTACTATCACAAAAACAGAGATTTCATGCACTTCCCCGGAAATCTAAAAGAGTACATGAACCCCCTGCCACACCCAGAAAGCCTGGAGCTTAGTCACGTCTTACAGGAACACATTGGAACAGTTTGTCCAACTTCTTGAACACTGAAGGGATGGAAACCGTAATGTAGCTCTCTGAACATCGAGATGAACTCAACAGGAGGTCCTGCTGGTTACGAGTCTCTTCTAATCAAATATATATGGGATTAAGCTGTTTTTTGGTTATAACAGTGCTTCCCAAACGTTCTCAATCCGCGGCTCCCTTGACCTATTGGCCAGTGGCCGCGGCTCCCCATTATGTTAATTTTATTTGGCGAGTGGGGGTATGTAAGCCTGGCCTGTCCTTGGAAGTACTTCCATTTTCTCCCTGAAATTACTTGGGATGAAGCTGATGAAGGCATTAAAATCATAGATATAACTATGTATACTGGGCACACACCAATGACCTGTGTGCAACCGACTGCTGCATGCTCACTCAACCTGTACGCTTGGAGCACAGGGGTCCTCTTGTTTTTCACACAAACCACTCAGTTGCTTGGTCCACGAGTCTGCCTGTTGTCCTCCGGGACAGCACAGTGTAGGGATAACCTACAACCTTCTCCTCCTCGGAGCAAATGTTTCTTTGAACCCATCCCATCTCCCCGTCATAGTAGTGCATCCGTAAAGGACACTATCAGGTTAGCCTCTGGAGCCATGTGAGCAGTGCAAAGGAGAGTTGTCAATCAGGCCGTTGGATGAATGAGTCAATGTGGGCAGGTTAGGAGCACAGATGTAGAGTGAGAATGCATGGTTAGGCAAGCTCTCAACCTGGACTGGATGAACAGGCAATTTGCCCCAAAACTCAAGCCAAAGAGGGTAGTTAATTGGCAAATCGACTGGTGCTACACAGGCCATGTCTAAGGACTGGACATGCTTCCGACTTCTGTATACCTCATACTGTGGAAATAATAAAGGAAACTACCCAAGGTCGTATTTCAAACACAAAATGAATGATGAGAATGCAGGGTACTTGGCAGCGTTTGACATTATTACCAAGTAGCAGTGCAATAACTCCAAGACAACAATTAAACATGCTGAGAAGAGACTCAGAAGCTTGATTTGGAGCAATTGGACCCAAAGGTGATGGCAAGAATCATCAAGCAGGTCCTGCTCATTTATTGGAGGTGGGGGGGCGGGGGGCAATGCTCTTTTTTTGCTGATTGTGGGCGGTGAAGGAAAGCTCCATTCGTACAGCGAGTGTAGCTGAGTGGCCTTGGGCTTTTTACCAGATTCTGTTGTGGAGCCTGTACTTAGTACTTTATTTTGAATTTTTCTGTCTTGCGACAACTTCCGTTGTATGATGCAGTCTTGTTTGCTGCTACTTGTATATGCATTGCTTGTGTGGTCTTGAGTACATTGCTACTGTGGTGGTGGTTTGTGCCTTCGTACAGCATTACAATTGCATTTATATAGTGGTGCGTGCACCTGACTAATATGCTACAGAGCTTTTCAGATGGGTAAAACACGAGTGTTGGATTGAAAGGCTTCCCATGTCTACATGTTGATCCACCAGACTGAAGCAAAACCCAACCTCCTTCCTCTTGAATTCATGTTCCGAAACCCGACTCATTTACGGCGTTTAAAATACTTGTCAGCAGTTTGAGGCGAGCAACATAACTGTAGTGCTTGTGATAAAGTAACTGTTGTTTTAACGAAAATAGTTAAAAAGCACTTGCTTCACAGATGCCTTAACCTCAGCGCAGAGACCCAAGTCCAAGAATGCTTTGCCACAAATGCATAAGGCTAAATTTAATTGCCATACAAAATGATCACATATCCCCTCCTGATGGTAAAATCTGCAATAAAAGCATGTCAAGGATGTGCGTCAAATTAAATTGAGAGAATGCAAAGAAAGTGGAAAATAGTGTGGCTTGGAAACGAGGCATAATGCAAGCATAACAGAAGGAGCCAGTTAGAGAGAAACAGTGGCATGAGGAATTCCTCCAGTACCCACATAAGAATTGTGAGGGGAGAGACCGGCAGTATTAATAAACAGGTGTCCATAGCAAACGACAACCTCCTAAAATGCATTCAGCTCAAATTGTGCACATTCACTATCCAGTCATTCCCAAACTGCGTGCTTGGTGTTGTGTGCTCTTTGCGGTGCCCCTGTCTCGCTTTGACGATGCACTGGGGTGCCATGGCGCACAGATTGGGAACCACTAGGTTAGAATCTCCAAGTTGAGTATGCTTATGATGACTGGAATTAAAGTAATTACCTGTTTGTTGTCGTGGGTTTGTTTTACACTCTGCTTGGGCACATATACTTTAGTTTAGCTTAGGCCTCTGCCCTTTCACCTACATATGTGTTCTGATTTCATTTATTCAGTCTTATTCATTTTTAGTTAGCCTGCTTTTTAGGGGGAGGTGTTTTTTTTTCTAATCAGCTCTAACTCTGGCAAGAACAGTACATGATAATCCAGCTAGCAATTTTCACCACAAGAGTATGTAAACAGTCCGACACTTGGGCACATTCCCACGTCAGGCCTTTTCACAGAACAATTTTTTTTTTCGTATAAAAGCACTGTAAAGGCCAAGGAACAATAGGGAGGTAATTCCGGCCAAGATGTCTGTCCAGACTGCATGCCATTTTAATGCTGACGTCATCCCTGTCTCTACATTCAGCTCAGGAAACAGCGGGCAGACCCCTATCTTCCAGTTAATGGGGTTGGGTGCTCCTCTCATGGACTAAGTACGGACAGATTGGGCTATCACTGCTATGGTCTTGCTTAGGAGATAGGTAGAAGTCATCTATGTATGTTGTTCCATTATGTTGTGACTGATTATTTTCTTCTATTTGGTCACCACCATCCTAATCCTTTTATGTCTCATTGCCCTAATAAAATTGCAGCTCATACATTTTATCGTAGATTGCAGTATTTTCAATAAACGTATTGAAAACCACCCTGCATTGTTTTCCTTGGCGTATGTGTGTGTATGAGACCTTTTGTTAACAAGAGAAAGAGGTGAGATTTGTCGACCTCGACTTCCCCTGATAAGCCACTGAGTGCCACAAAGCATCTTCTCTTTTATGTTTGGGTGAGGTGCTGCTAACTAGCTGAAAGGGCTGGCCCGACAGATGCCAAGACAGTGTGGGATTGACTCAATCACCCACAAACTGTAGTGCTGCCACCCCAAATCCAGCAGTCTCATTCTGATTACAAGAGTCTCACAACATGGTGCCGCCAATATAGGTAAGGCACTAATTATACAGGTCCCCTGAGTATTTTTGTCTCACACACTCTAAAGGTAGCCTAAGTACCATACTATGGAGACATCCCTGGTCTTAGGAATAATGCTCCTCAGCTGAATAGGGAGTACCTATCTAGGCTGTGGACTGTTCGAGCTTGAACCATAAAAGCATCCCCCCATTGGTGTTCCTGACTCTGATACCTATTCCTTAAATATGGCACAGCCAGTCAAAAATACTCGAGAAAACTGTAGACAACCAGTTACACAGCTCCTTTTAGCAATTGCTTAACAAATGAGGGTGGGGATGTCACGTTCATAGTTAAAGCTCAAGACACATGCAGAACAGAAATATTTTACTCATGGGTCCCCTTCCCAGAAATAATCACTGACTCTACCACATTTCATACATACAGATTAGTGAACGTACCACTACAGTACAGAGCATGCCAATACTTAAAAATATCTTTAAATTACCAAGAACCCCAAGATAGGTTCAATGGTGCCCTCCAACATGTAATACAATAGATCCTTTAACCAATGACGGTCCAACACGGCTAACATTGTCCACATATACACCACATCCCAATGTGAAAGCTCTGCCAGTAGCCGAAGCACGCACATTATAGAATGAGCTAGTAGCAATATATAGACAATTAATACAATTCATAATACAAACTTTAAATACCAGCCCAGCTAGGGCGGCTCCAGCTATAAATCAATTGGCCATTACAGGGATAAATCCTCAAACTGCCCATTAAAAAATGGGAAACACGCCCACTGAGCGGGAGAAGCTTCCGTACTTGGTTGCGCAAAAAACAAATCAGCTGGAAGCAGTGTTTCCTCATATGGGACCCTAATATAAACAGGATTCTCACAATGTGCTTGCCATTTGGAGTGGTTCCCTCAATTGAGGATTGTGCCACTTTAGGCACAGTCTTTGCTGCAAAATATTCCACTACACATGGTACACTGACACTTGTAAATTAGCCAGGAGTGTTGAAACAAATTCAAAATAAACACGGGGCAGCCCTATCCCTGGAGTTAGGGATGAAACTGATGCACAGTTTTGACACAGTGTCCTCCAGAGTTTTAAGCAATATTAAAGGGGAAGCAACAGCACTGGCATTTCGGCAGCAGCTCCAGGAGGTTCCTCAGTGGGACCAAGAGCACGAACTGCCAAAGATTATCTCCAAAACCTATACCAGTATAGGTTGAGATAGTCTGGGGGCCAGACCAACTAAACCTCAATTATAGAGCACTGCCACTAAGGAGGCTACTAAGCAAGCACAAGAGAGTTCTAAAAGCACTGGGATAAAGAAAAATAAAACAAAGATAGAAGAACGCAAAGAGGAGAATCTCCACCACCCAAGACCTCAGAGAAAAGATAAAGGGCCTGATTACAACTTTGGAGGACGGTGTTAAACCGTCCCAAAAGTGGCGGATATACCACCTACCGTATTACGAGTTCCATAGGCCCATAATCTTAGAAATAGGGATACCTTAAAACACCGGATAAATATCAATATATTGGCAGTCGGCAATCTTGTTCCTTCCAGAGCATACTGGATAAATGGAGTGGCAGGGGATGGTCAGAACAGTGAAGCAATTATGTGAAGCTGAAAATGGACTCACAACGTTCCTCAAAGACATTCACAAAAAAGGAAGAAAAACTTTCACAGCAAAAGCCCCATTTTAAAAAGAAAAAGGTGGCGCAATTTTGGTCAAAGATGCCACTCGTATTGCGAACATTGTTGAAGAACAGGGCATGAGCGGTGACTCTACTATACACCGCAGCAGAGGTCAAAATATGTCACCAGAGTCTTATAGATCTTCTGGATGTGACACCGACTAACGACTTTCTTGAAGTCGAAATAGAGGACAGGCGCATCTTCCCCCCCCAACAGGGTATACGAGCTAAATATTCAGATTGAGGGAGACATAGCGCATACTATTAAAGTGATCTTCTGGAGAACATTAACACTAAATTATGATATTTTATTGGCAGATTAAGATTGGCCACCTGAATTTTTCTGCATGGTCCCACAAGAGGAAGATGGCATTTTACCTTCTTTCTCAGTCCTAGTTCCAGACATAGTAAAAGATGCCTATGTTGTCGATTAGGCTTTGGCACATATTCCTGCTCTGTACCACAACCACGTAGGGTGGGATAGAGATTCCACCACCATGTAATACCAATTAGATCTACTCCACAGATCCAGCCTCAATATCCAATTAAACATGAAGCAAAACTACCTGTGAAAGAGATTCTCACAGAACTTGAGTACCAGGGAGTAATAGAATGCTGTGTCTCTGCAAAGAAAAACTCATTATTCCCCGGAGCAAAACCTGACCATTCATATAGAGTAGTCTTAGATTACAGACAATTAAACAGTCACATTTGCAATCCAAAATGTATATAGCACAGCACTTATCATCCATATAGTGCAGAAAAAATACAAAACCCATTTTTTTTCCTGCCAAAATCTAGCACCTGAAAGCCTGGATCTAAGTGCCATGAGTGCACTGGGCATTTAGAGCCACTATTGTTGTTTGCCTCAAGGGTATAAGAACAGCCCTGGGGTATTTTCTGCCCATGTAACATCAATATTACATGATATTGATCCTGAGGCATTGTCTTACGTTGATGATATCTACCTCACAGATGATGACCTCAATGCACATTTGGCCTAGAAAGATCACATTGTTTTAGGATTCGCTGCCCAAGGCTACAAATATAAGTTAAAGAAAATCAAAATTGCTTTTCTCAGTGTGCAGTTTTAGGATACAAATTATCTGATGAAGGCAAAAGCCTAGCACCACACTTTATAGAAAAGTGCACTAAACTACAACCTCTAAACACCATCAAGAAGCTACAGTCATTACTGGGTTGCTTTACGTTTGGCAGAACATACATTCCTGACTATGCACAATGCATAAAACCACTTTATGATTTCAGTCATCAAGATTTTTCAAGCAAACACTTGACAACAGAACATACACGCATACTTTACTTGAAGATTTACAACAAGACATGCTAGAAGCACAACATTTACACATGTGATAAAACAAATTTGGCCATCAGAATAATGACTTGTGGCATCAGGTTTACCTATTTCACATTTAATGAGGGTGACATTGTACCCAGCATAAAATCACACTTTTACTCTAATGCAGAACAAAGATTTTCACCAACAAAAAAATACTGACTGCGTGTATGGGCCTGCGTGGAACTCCATGAAGTGCTGACAAAACTCTGCCACGCTAAGTGAAGTTCTGCGAGTGGCAGAGTTTAGGTAAGTTGCGTTGTTCCTGCTGATTTTCAGTGCCAGGAGTGTCTCCTCCACTGTAAAATCAGTGCAAACAGTATCATGCAGAGCACCAAAGGACACTAGATTATTTCTGCAGCTCGAGTAGACTTTCTACTCAAGTGGCAGCTTCCTCACGGCGAGCGGCAGCTTTCTCATTGCGTGCAGTTGCAGCCTATCACAACTGCTCGTGTTCAGAAATATTTCTCTCGCTCGCCAACTTAACTTTGGCGAGTGAGAGAAAAAACCCTGTTCTGCGTCACTTCCCTGAGATTTTCAGAACAATGTGCTGCGCACTGAGGGCGGAGTGAGGAAAACACAGTGAGCTCCACTGGCAGAGTGGAATTCTTCACCCGCCCTTACTGCTGTACAGATGGCTGTCACTAAGGAGAGGCCATTTGCCCAAGGTAACACATTATTGTCATTATGCCGATACCAGCCCTTGAGGAGGTAACCAAAGCTAGCATTCCAAATACAAACGCATTACATCCATGTCAGATTCAATGGGCAACCTCCCTGACTGCCACTGATGTTGATTATGTTTTCGACCCCAAACTACAGACCCAAGAATTACTACAACATGAACTTGTTTACACCGTGCCCTCTAACATCATGCCTCTTGATCAATACAGAACAATCATTTATACTGATGGGTCAGCACAACCAGCTGTAGATATAAAAAACAATATTCTGCTGCTTGCGCAGCTGTTAGCAGATTAATGAGGGATGGTACATTCCACCCCCAACATACCTACATGCAGGCCCTAGGGGACTGCATTGTACACCTTGCAGAGCTTAAGTCTCCGATTTTGGCACTGGAACAGACAGATCCTGAACAGGTCACATTGATTGTGTGTGATTCATACTACTGTGTCCAGTTGTACAATAATTACTTACATCATTGGTGCTTGAATGGGTTCAGAAACTCAAAAGGGAACACCATCAAACACAAAAACTTGTGGGGGAGGGTAGCAGATCTTAAGGAAAGACTACCAAGAGCTTATGTAAAACATACATTGGGCCACCAACATGTAGGAGTACACATAGTAGGAAACAAGCTGCCAAATCAGCAGTAGGTACGCCTTCTGTTGCTGCAATTACTCATTCTCATACAAGATTGGATAATAACATATTGGCTGCTGTGAAAGCTCTGGCTAACAGTAAGCCTTTACCAAAAGCATACCCTGCTAATTATTCCCACCATCTCAGTGCCCAAAATATTGTACTTGCAACTATCCCTGGGGTGGGTAATCGTATGATCCCCATTCAAGAGTGCATGAGGGTGTTGCTTCTGCCCATGCTGGTGTGGCAACTACTATTTCCCGGCTAGAAAAACGCTGTTGGTGGCCAAGTCTTTACAAATAGACCAAACAGTATATCCGTTGTTGTGACATCTTTCAACAAATGAAGGAGTCCACCATCAAACCCCCACTGCAGACACCCCTCCTAGTGTCCAACAAACCACTACAATGTGTGTGTCTGGACCATTGTGGTCCCTTACAACCTGATGTTGCATACAAATACATCTTAGTCGCTTTTGATTCATGTTCTAGATTCCTGTGGGAAAGGCCACAACTGTTGGTTGACGCCAGAACTGTTATTAAAGATTTGCTAGTCTTCATCGGTATATATGGGGTTGCAGCATTCCACTCAGATCAGGGACCTGCTGTTTGTTTCAGGGCATTCAGGAACACCATGACAACGATGGGTCTTCAGCTCCATTTCTCGTGTCCATATCATCCTTATGGAGCACAAGAACCAAGACTAAACGCATTCCTTAACAGCAAGGGTATTAAATGACAGTCTTAGTTGGATTCCTCACCTATATGAGGCACAGAGAGCACTAAATAATCTGCCCAGAAGGTCCTTGGGAGGACACACCCCTTTCGAGGTCCTATTTGGGATACTGGTGTGTGTCCCATATCTTGATGGCACTGGCACGGTGGTGGCAGAAG
Source organism: Pleurodeles waltl (assembly GCF_031143425.1). Taxonomy (NCBI): domain Eukaryota; kingdom Metazoa; phylum Chordata; class Amphibia; order Caudata; family Salamandridae; genus Pleurodeles; species Pleurodeles waltl. The sequence continues at coordinate 1,259,967,058 of NC_090447.1, forward strand.
CACCATTTGACATAAATGAACGAGTCATTGTTTTACAGGAAACACAACAATTCTGTGATGAAAATTCATCTACCTATGCTGCCACCTTGATAATGAAGGATTTGCCAACAACATCTACTGGCTGGATTCCTAAATTTGGGGATCTAGTACAATAAAAGTTTGCTGTAAAGAAGGAGTTTGGCCCATCCTACAGAGCAATGGTTCTAGTCCTGGAAATACACAGTACCAGAACGCTCACCATACCACCACTGCCTGGTTTAAAGAAAACCATTTTGTTTCAATTGACAACATTAAATTGCAACAGGTGACTGATGCTGCACAGTAGACCACGAGGATTCCTGGGTAGTTACCTAGCCTCCCTCACTACCCAACGGTATAGACTCTTCAAGGACTCAACAATGTTTCTGCAAGTACTATTGCTACAATTGTCTCCCCAAGCTTGGAGAGGGCGGAGAATGAACTTTCGTTACTCCCTGTCACCACTTCACCGACAAGAAACATCCACACTATGGATCTCTACTACTCCAATTCAACAAAGATGGGTGACGTTGTTTATTATGAACCACCACAATTGGGTCCATCTACCAGTTCTGCACTGGCTCCTGTCTTTGCACAAACAGCTTCTGGTTATTTTGTCGACACTGATGACTTTTCTTAAAATTCCTCTGCATCTGCACCTGTTTTAGCAGCACATAAGCATAGTAACTGGCTTCAAAACAATTACTTGGCTAATCTATGGTACTGTCTTTGTATACTACTGACATTGATTGCCTTCCTGCTTTGGATTGGGTTTGTCATGGTTTTCTTTTTTTTTTATAGATGGTCACTATCTTCCTGAATGTTCTGCTGTTGAACTGGTGGATGAGGTTTTGACACCTTACTTTTCTTCCTATAACGTCCAAAGAGACTTGTCCCTTGTGACCATTTCAGCTGTTCTAAATCCTGATGGGATTGTGTGGCATAAGTTACCAAATAATATATTCAGTCCTACTGAGGTCATTCAAAGTCCATATATCTTCAAAGTTTCTATGAATTATGTTATTACACCTAGGGTTGTTTCTGATGACTGGGATGTTAAAACAGTTGATTCCATGCTTTCTGAGCTTCAATATTGTACTGTATTTGAAATTGAAGATTTATATATAAATACAGTGCATTATGGGGAAATGTTCTGTTACCATCCTTATGGAAATCACTTTCTGCACCAAACTAGTACCCCAAGATCAGTTTTTAATTACACACAATGAGAACATTGTCCGACTCCTCCACTGGGGAGTTCAAAAACATATGTAGAAAGGTTTGCATATTTTTCTGGGCATGATGCTAAAAATTCAGAGTCATATTACTTTAAATTACCTCCTTCTAAAGTGAGAAAAACATTGCTAAGTAGCACAAAATGTATCTATTCAGATTCCTTTGTTTCACGGCTGGCCGTTGAGGGCTATGAATTTTGGAAAAACTCTGTTTATTTGAAGAGTGTATGGGGAATACATGATTGGCAAATACAGGGCACATAAGCTTTATTTACAGCTTGCCTTATTCCGTTACAAACAATATTTCTGAATGATACAGTTTAGCAAATAACTTGTCTGGGGTTAGCAAAAATAAAAGAACTTCATGCACCCAGTATCTCGACACCAGCTACATTTAAACAATTGGAAGGCACTTTTGAATGTCACTGAAGAACAGCTCACTAGTTGGGTTCAGAATGGTACCTCTAATTCCTCACTTTCATGTCCCGGCAGGTGGTTATTGTAGCCAGTAGACACAAACAGTTGTCAGGCATGTTATGCAAATTCCATATGGGGTTTTAGAGCAAGTCAACTGGACCCTTGCTATGTCACAGCCCAACACTCAGGTATCATTACAATATATAGCGTAGGTAAACTTTGCCAACAGTGGTTACGTTCTTCTAAATTAGCAGCTGTCAAAGCAGCTGCTTTCAGAAGAGGTCCACTTACAAGACTTCATGTTGGGTCCTAGAAAACCACGCTCAAAAATGTTTTTTTATATGCCATATATAAGAAATTTGGAAGCTTTTGCAAATGGAAGCTGCTGCATGTGTAAGGCAGATTGATAAAGAAAATGTCGAGAAGTCTTAAGCTGTTGTCGATAATGGTATTAACACATTGACCAACCACATTAAAACACTAAATAATAAAGTGTCATCTGTGATAGCGATCATTCAGAATGATATGTCATTTTTACTTCATGGACTGAGTCAACTTAAGTCCATTTTGCAGCTGCATTGGACCTTTGTGCCCTGGCAGCATGTTAACTGTACTGGGTTATATGCTGCCTTCAATTTAACCAGACAACATTAGATAATGGCTAAGAAAGAAGCAAGTTACATCATTAACATTGAAAATATGGAAAATTTGCCTTTTAATGTAACAGAAATTCCATCTGCAGTATGGCTATTACACGGAGTGATTAATCTGCCCATTTCCACATTTCAGTTTAGCAAGCGTTTGAAACATTTTGCAGTGAGCAGATTTAACCAGTTAACAGACAGTTACATCCATGAGGTGGAGTTCCCTTTCAATTACAAATGTCTAAATAGCGAAACAGAAGTCTTTCTTTGTGGAAGCGGGTGTGAGACTGCTGTTAGTCATTCTATGATTTGCAAGCAGGTGTCCTTTCACGGCACTTGCAACGAGGTCATAGCAAACTTGGCATGCTATCTGACGGGTACACCTGTCCCTTTGATTCACCTAGTATTTCAGATACTTTAAAATTGAAGTTATGTGATGCTGAATAAGGAAAGCCTTTGCTGAATAAGTCCTTGAATTGCCTATGGGATTTCAGTTTCTCAAATTGTATCTTGCTGCAGCCATGTATTATATCCCTCACACGAGAGATTAAAGTAGCAGAAATGTGGCTGCACATTGCTAATTCAAATATACATTTTGACAAGCTGAGCAGACTAAAGGCACTATTGTTTAAAAAACATGTGGCTCTGACATCAACCAGAGAGACCTATGACCTCCAGCTAGCAAGGTCATCAGCAGAAGTACAGTCCTTATTAAATACCAACTTCCACAATAATTTTGGAGAACTGGTGAGTAGAATTTTCAATCCATTCAATACTCTGGAAACTGTTTACTTTTTAAAGGCTGTCTGGTCTGGATTTGTTAGCACCTTCCAGACTGTATTTGGAGTGTTACCTTCAGCAATCTATTCACTCTTTTTGAGTGTCTTTGGTGGATTCTCAATAACTTTGGCATTGATTGGCGGCATTTTATTGTTGCTATTTTTGATATGCAATGGCTGTCCCATTTCAGCAAAGTGGAGTAATGGAGCTCCCACTAGCCCACCTGTGTCGGGATCCCACGATGCAGTACTTCGGAGCTTCACTGCTGGAGGAGCTTGAGATGAATTGGTCATTAACATTCTGACCAATACTGACCTGTGTGCAGCAGATTTTCAACTGTTTGTGGTGCTTCTTCGAACGTGCACCAAAGGTGTGTCTTGCCATGCAGCCTGTGCCTTCTGCAGACACGGATCTGTTATGTTTTCATTAAGGGCTCATTCACAAACATGTCCATTCAAACCTCGGTTGATACACAAGGCATTCTATGAGTCACCAATTGTGGATTTCCTGGCTCCTTCTACATCTGCCACTGCAAGGATTGTGGCCCCCTCAGCTGGTCTTCTGGCTGAGGCTTATGCACACGTATGCTCTGTGGATCCTTCAGTTAACGCGCTTCTGAACTTGTTGCCTGCCGAGGTTGAATCCTTCCTGGCTTCCATCAGCATTAAAGACATCAGAGATTTCCTGCAGGACCATCATTATTGTTGAATTCATTGCTTGGCATATTTGCTTAAATTACTACATTGCCATTTAAATTGGCCTGCCTATTGGCGTGTCTTGCTTGTCTTCTTCAACATTTTTATCTCCTATATGTATATTTTAACATGCTTTTAGAGTTTTTTTTTAATCTGTTTATTAAACATGATAAACAAGCAGCAGTACATTTCACCATTAAAGCTTTTGCAATCTGTTTACACGCATATGTTATCTTGCACAATGCGGTTTGTCTTTTGACGTACTGTAATGCAACATATAACTGTACAACTTATGATTAAGGTCACATTTGTGTTCCAAGGATATATAAGCGGGCATATGATGTGGTTCGCGCAGTACTTGTCTGTGGGGTTGGGGTGGCACTTCTGTTGTGTATGTGAGCTGTGGAACAGGGGCTGGGGCTAGACAGGAGTACGCGCAGCGCCAAGAGTGGTGGTGCCGTGTCCACATGGTAACTCAGGGGGTCGCTGTTAGGGGAAACTTATTTAACTTAATATTGTTGCGCTTCTTGCGGATATGTTGGTGTCTGTGCTGATTTTTGGAGGACTTCGGGGGGTTGTGCAGTGTGGAGTTTAGACATGGAATATGACACCTGGGTTCCAAGGTGCTCAGGGGGGGTATGTATCTTCTCTGGCTTCTATGCTTACCACAAAATTATCCCAGATTTCAGCGCCGCCCTGGATCAGACCCTTATATTGTTGTTGGCGTAGTGTCTAAGCCTCTGCTTGCGAGCGGTTATGCAGGTCACGGAGCCAGGCAGCATGTGACGGGGCGTGTGGGGCCTTCCGGTGCGTGGCAATCAAGCGCTTGTAAACTACGAAGGCAAGGTCTATAAATTTATGAAGGTGTTTGTTTCCTTTATCACTGTGGCGTATGCCACGTAAGCATGATTCCGGCGTGGGTGTTAGGGTGTGAGCGGCGATGTCCGCTGTGGTATCGATAATACGTTGCCAGGCCGTGTTCACTGGGTGGCAGCTCCATACCATATGATAGAACTCTGCTGCAGGGGTAGCGCATCTAGGGCATGCTAGGTTCGAGTTCGGGTATATTTTGTAAATGCGGGCCGGAGATAGATAGGAGTGATGGATGTAGTTGAACTGGGTGTAAAGCAGTCTAGTATTACGAGATACGTTCTTGATCATAGAGTGTGCTGCGGTCCAAGTTTTCTGAGATAATGGTGAGGGGAGGGTGGCATCCCAACAGGACTTAGCTTGTGCCAAGTCCGAGCAAGCCTCTGCTAGGAGCAATTTATATAGTTTGGTTATGATGCCTTTTGTTTTGCCCATAGTGAGGATTACGGTGAGCAGCTGAGATTCTTGTGGGTCAACATTGCCGAGTCCCCATAGGTTGTTGAGTAGACTTTTGACTGTGCTGTATGTCAGAAAGGCCCCGGAATGAGTAACCCCGTCGTTCACTAGTTCCGCGAAGGTGCGCATTGTGGAGCTTGAATAACAGTCTCCTGTGTTTAATAGTCTCATGTCTCGTGTGTTGTGGTGTAGTGAAAGTTTTTGGGTTCCCGGCAGTTGTGTCACCGGCAGCAAGTGGGAATCAGGAGGCGTGGGGGCCTTGCCTTGGACATATCTATGCCAACAAGATCTGGCTACATCCAACAATATAAACTTTTTCTGTGGGCGGGGGGCTAGCTAATAGCGAGGTTAGAATCTGCAGTGGTGTTATATGTTCTCGCAATGCTTTGCTTTCTTCTAAAGGGGGCTCACTAAGCCACATGGTTGGCCATTGCAGTTGGGCAGTGGTGTAATATAGTTCGGAATTTGGCATGCCCAATCCTCCTGCATCTTGAGGGTATTGTGTTGTGGATAAAGCTACTCTGCGCCTGTCTTCGCCCCAGAGCAGGTCAGTCAGCAAGGAGTGCAGGGTGTGAAAAAACGAGCATGGCCAGAGTATCGGGAGTGCAGTGAAATAATATAAGAACATCGGAAGGATGAGCATTTTGGCTATAGCTACCCGGCCCATAGGGGATAGAGGGAGCAAGCACCAAAACGTCAGAGAGCTGTGGGTAGATCTGAGAATTCCGTCGAAATTGCCGTCCCTTAAGTCGGCTAAGGTGTGATATATTTGTATACCTAAATATTTAAAGGTTGAGTGAGACCATGGCAATTGGTATTTTGTTAATGTCGTGTGCATGTCATTTGCTATGGGAGTAAGGGGAAAAATACTTGACTTGGACCAGTTAATTCGTAGGCCAGAGGCGAGTGCAAAGGTGTCCAGTATTGACATCACCCCAGCTATGGATCTGGTGTGATTGCGCAGATATATTAGGGCGTCATCCGCATATAGGGATATAATGTGGTGTGTGTTAGATTCTGGGATGCCCCAAATTTGGGCACAGCTTCGGAGCTTAATTGCTAGTGGTTCCATGGCTATTGTGAACAGTAAGGGGGATAGTGGGCACCCTTGCCTAGTGCCTCTTGCTATTGGGAATGATTCGGAGATAACTTGTCCTGTTTTGACGCGAGCTGTTGGTTTGGAATATAATGTTTTAATCCATCTGACAAAGCTGTTGCCGAATCCTAGCATAACAAGTGTGCGCATGAGGAAGTCCCAGCTTAGTGTGTAGAACGCTTTTTCTATATCTAAGGATAGGGCTACCGCTTCTTCTATGTCATTGTGCATTATGCGGATTAATCTTCTGATATTTAAAAAGGTGCTTCTCCCTGGGATGAATCCGGACTGATCAGTGTGTATCAGATTTGGTAGGTAAGGGAGCAGCCTCTTTGCTAGGATTTTCCCCAGAAGTTTGCAGTCCGAATTTAGTAGGGAGAGTGGTCTATAGGATCTGACATCGAGAGGGTCGCGGCCCGGCTTTGGGAGCACAACTATCAGGGATTCGGGCATGGAATCAGGCAGTTGCACCATGGTATGCGCTTCGTTAAACACTTCTAGGAGTGGTTGCAGGAGGTGGGTTGCTTGGGAGTTAAAATACTCTACTGGCAGGCCATCTGAGCCAGGTGTTTTGCTACGTGCCATCTGTGACAGTGCTAGGCGTATTTCATCTATGGTAAAAGGGCCCTCCAGTGCATCTGCATTTTCAGTAAGATGTTGATTTTGGGGGATTATTGACAGTAGTTCAGCCATTTGCTGGGGAAGGGGGCGAATATAAGGAGTGGTAGTATGTAAAAAAGGCCTTGTTGATTTCCACCTGAGTGTTAATGATGTTTCCTGAGTGCAGTCGAATCGCGCCTATAGGTGAGGATTGCGATGGCTGTCGGATCAGCCATGCCAATAATCTGCCTGATCGGTCTCCCTCTGCGTGTTGTCGTGCCATGAAAGGTCTGTAATCATGCTTACATAGCCTAGTGTCTGCCTCCCTGTGGCTGGCCCTTAGCGATTTCAGTTCCTCTAGAGGTGTCTCATTTCTGGAGACCGCTATCTCCACCTTGCACAACTTAGTCTCCAGTACTTGCAGTTCTTTGGTTAGTGTCCGTCTTACCCCCACTGAGGCTGCAAGACAATGACCTCGTATCACAGCTTTTTGGGTGTCCCATTAGATTGCACGAGACGTGGTTGTATTATTATTCAAGGAGAAATAGTTAGACAGGCACTTGGCCAATTCTGCATGGAAGGGGGCGTCTGCGAGCGCCTCAGTCTGTAGTCGCCATGTTGGTATGCGTGTGTGTGTGCGGCCCTACTCCAGAGTTGAGTATAACGGACTGTGGTCTGAGATGGTGCAGGCTAGGTACTCTGATGTGTATATTTTCTGGATTACAGCCGCTGGTGCAAGGAGCATATCTATCCTGGTGTGTAGACTGTGCACTGAGGAGTAATAGGAGTATTCGCGATGTGTAGGTTGCCCAGATCTCCAGATGTCCCTCAGGCCATTTTAGGAAACCCAAGTTGCTAGGTCAAGTGATGCGCGATTGGTCGGGCGGTATAAAGCGTGGGGAAGGAGCGGTCTTTGTGGATCTCTAGGATGCAGTTAAAGACGCCTCCCCATATGCTATCCGCTGATAGGTCATTAAGGTTTCCCGTTGTTAGTGTTCTCAGAAAGTCGCGTTGGTTTGTGTTAGGGGCATATAACGCTACCAGCGCTAAGGGTGAGCTGTCAAGGTCGCCCTCTAGGATCACATATCTACCATTGGGATCAATCTGTGTTCGAGTCGTGACAAGTGGGACACCCGAGGCGATCCAGATCGCCACTCCCCGGGCGAATGAGGAGGATGTGGTTCCGTGTAGTTGTCCTTTCCATTTTACGTGAGTGCTTTCAAGTGTAGTAATTGAAAGGTGTGTCTCTTGCAGCATGGCTAGGTGTATTTGGTGTCTCCTGAGATATGTGTATACACGTTGCCTCTTGCGCGATGATGCAATACCTCTTATGTTCCATGTGAGCACATTATATTTTGGGATATGTTGTTGAGCTTGGGAGGTCATGTGAGGTTGTAGGTTTAGCTAATCAAGGGTCGTACATGATCCTCGTTGCGTTCATGTTAGTGATGTGCCTTTTGCCCCACAGAATTAACCTGTTTAGGCCCCTGATTCTGTTGAGCATGATATTATTAGTATAGCAAATGTGACGTGAAATACTGAAAGCGTGAGCCCATGTAAACAACATGGGGAAACACACTGAGTGATAATAAAATTAATAAAGATTTAAAACATTAACTTTGATTGTGGCAAGGCGGGTAAAGTTCCGACGATTGCCAACTTGAGTGAACGGTCCATATGGAGCGCGGTGTGCATAGGATAGATGGAAACAAGTCATCGGGATACCCGGCCCGTAATGCACCTGACTCTGGATCCTCCACCCAGGACCCCAGATACCTGGTCTGCTGTGGTGTGAAGTAATGTAGGACTTTAGTTTGCCCAGTCGATTCAAGGGCGACTGTTTGAGTCGGGCCATGTTGCTGCGGGTTGGACGCGTCGCAGGACGCTTGAATGGTCAGGCACAGAGTGTTTATCATATATCGTCTGCCGTGCGCGGCGTGAGGGACGGGCCCCAGGTAGAATCCGCGGAATCCGAGTGCGCTTCTTGGTCTAGTTCACCATCTGTTTGATTGGACAGAGTTGTTGGAGATGTGTTAACAAATCGAGATGAGGCCTGCAGGAGGAGGGAGCGCTCTGCCGAAGGCTGTTCGGGTGTGGGTTTAGTGCCTTGTTTTTTGCGTTGCCTGCATCGTGCCTTAGGAGGGGACCATTTTTCCCCGGGGTTATTCACGTCTGTCGGGTCGGCCAGGCCCTTGGCATGCAGCCAGGTCCAGGCGTCTTCTGGTGTTGTGAGAAAAAGTACTCAGGAGTCATCTTGCAAGTGGAGTCTGGCCAGATACATCAACGCATACTTGATGTTATGCTCGCTGAGGCGTTCTTTAACACAATAAAAAGAGCTGTGTTTCTTCTGCACTTCCGTAGTGAAGTCTGGGTAGGCCGTAATCGCTGCGTTTTCAAAACGTATAGGGCCTGTTTTGCGGAATAGCTGCAGGATGAGGTCTCTGTCACGGTAGTTGAGAAGTCTTGCTATCAGCGGGTGAGGTTGTGCACCAGGTGGAGGGGGTCTGCCCGGGACCCTGTGTGCGCGCCCTATTGAGAAGAACTTTGGGATATTGTCTTTAAGTATTGTCTCCGTGAGCCATTGTTCTATAAATAGTTCTGTGCTGGGGCCTTCGACTCGTTCTGGGAACCCCACTAGTCGGATGTTGTTGCGCCGTGACCTTCCCTCTGCGTCTTCAGCTCTGCGTTTTAGGTCATCTACTTCTGCTGCCAGGTGATTCATCTGTGATTGTAGTTCCTTCACTGTCGGGGGAAGGGTTGCGGTATGCTTTTCCAGTTCAGTCACCCTATCAGACAGTGCGTGCTGGTCTGCCTGCACTATGCTGACGTCTGCTGGAGCAGATCCTCTTTGGCTTCCAAGGTGGTCTTGGTATCCAGGATGGCTTGTAATATTTTTTCAAATTGTACTGTATGGGCATGTAAAGTAAGTTCCATTTTCTGCAGAGCCTGGTGGGTAGCGGTATGGTCACCAGAAGGAGGGGCGCTTGATTCCATGTTCCCCGGAGGTGCTCGTGGGGTTTTCAGCTTGCCCAATTGGTGTCCGCAGCAGTGAAAGGTTTAAGGTGATGTGTACCCAGTTGGGTGCGTCTAAGGCCGAGCGACCTGACTGGAAAGCTGTGGTCCTATGCTGGTTAGGCTAAAGTTTTATGACAATGAGTGCCAGACGTAGGCCCGAGTTACCGCGTCAGTATTAACGGTATGCCTGGTGAGGACCGGGACGGCCGTCTATCTGCAGCGGAGTGAGGCAGAAATAGTGGCATTGATATGCAGATCAGTTCATCTCAGGGTCTCTCGCGGCATATTGTTCCCTTGCCCAATTCCTTGCTGGCGTGCCCGGGCAGCGACATGGGCGGGGGACGAGCCTGCCCCGCTGGGTGAAGTGGTGTGGGAGGCCAAGTGCAACCTGAATTAGCAGTTCTGGTGCAGCGCAGGTGTTGCACCTGCTGTATGGGTCCGAGATTGACGTCCCTTGGACTCGGCGATTCAGCCCGCAGCAGGCTCGGCGGCCAGTCGGGGTGCAAGCAGGCCGCATGAGAAGGGATAAGCAGGATTGTGGATCAGTGTCACCGCCGTGCCCGGATTGAGGTGATTGTGTTCAAAAAGGTTACTTGTGGTGGCTAGGTGGTCTGAGGTGGCTGCTGCTGCGTTTCTTCGGGGCCACTATCGACTCAGCTCACTCCAATTGGGGAGGGAGCCTGATCCCCGCATCTGCCCTACTGTTTGGCGCACAGCGCCGAAGATCTATGGGCCGCGGTCCCTCGCGCGGCGCCAGTCCCATGCGGGCGCTCGGAGCCAAATAGGGAGCCTCCCGCCCCGTGTCTCCTTACTTGCAGCTTCTCTTGTGTGGCAGCGCCCTCCCCGGTCGCAGGCCACACGTCGCGGCTCACATCTGCACCGGCCGCTATATGCGGCGAGTAGGGCTCGGCGTCCTGGTGCTTCAATTTTTCTTTTATTTTTTTGTACCCTTCTGTTGAGGAGCGATGTTGGGCCCCGGCCCTGATCAGTACTTCTCTTGTGCGCGGGCGGTGGGTCTCGGCTCACCCCCACCTCGGCCGGCGCGCGCCACGAATGGAACCCGGCGCCCAGTTGTTTCAGTTCTTTGAGGGGAGGAGTATGGCCACGGTCCCGACGAGCGCCCCCCTCGGTCGCGGGCCACGGACTCCGACCCGTCCCTGCATCGGTCGTTTGTTCACGCCAGAACAGTGTCCGGCACCTCGGCTTTTTAATTTGCTGTGAGCGACGTTGGTCTTCGGCCCTGGATGGCGCCCATCTAGGTCGGGCCGTGGGCGCTGACTCGCCTCCACGCCGGTCGCCGCTCGCTTCGGTGGGCAGCAGCTGCGCCAGGAATGAAGCTGACCTCAGTCCTGTCTCCACAATTAGCTCAGGAGATGGTGGGCAGACCCCAATCTACCTGGTAATGGGGGGAGGTACTCCTCTCATAGACTAAGTAAGGACAGATTGGGCTATCACCGCTATGCTGTCGCTTAGGAGTCAGGTGTTAGCTAGAATTCATCCATGTGTGTTATTCCAATATGTTGGGAATGTTTATTTTCTTCTCACTAGTCACCACCATCTTAATCCTGTTATGTCTCATTGTCCTAATATTTGCAGTTCATATATTTTATTGTAGATTGCAATCTTTTCAATTAATGTATTAAAAACCATCCTGCATCTTTTTCTTTGGCCTATGTGTGTGTATGAGACCTTTTGCCAATGAGAGAAAGGGGTAAGATTTGTTACCCTGAGAAGCCACAGAGTGTCATGCATCGGGCTGCCACAAATCACAGTTTCTTTCAGTTTTGGGTGAGGTGCTGCTAGCTAGCCGAAAGGGTTGGGTCAACAGCTGCCAGTATGGTGTGGGATTGACTCAGTCACCCACCAAATGTGGTGCTGCCATCCTGAATCCAGCAGTCTTGTTCCAATAGTGATTCCTAGGACAATGTCTCTCTTTCATGCCTTCATCCTATCAAAGTGAGGTTGGTCCCATCTCCAAGCCAGGAAACCCTCCTGCTGTTTTCTCATGTTATTCTGAAGAACAAGTTCAATTCATTCCCCTCTCAGGAATCTATGAAAGGAAATAGTTTCCTAGAATTGTCCTGTATTGGTCCTATTATGTTTTGTAGAAAGACTCGATTAGTATGGCACTCCTGCTACCCTTAACATCCTTGACATCCTTTTTATGTCCCCTTTGCAAAACATTTATAATTATGTTGAAGACAGCAGTGCATGTATTACCTCTGTCCTTTATTTCCTTGTTACATGTCATTTACCCATCAAAATGTCCATGTAATTAAAGGAAAGACATCAGTACTGGTTTGGGTTAAGTCATTACAAGCCAGTAGTGATGTCCACCCTTTCCATGACTTCACCCACAGAAGGAGGGAGCCCTGTTATATTCTCTCACGTGAGCAAAAGCAACAAACTGCTTCAGCTACCAGCCACCTGCTACACTATCTTTCTCTGTATCTCAGCTATTAAGCGTGCTAAAAGTGGTGAAGAAGCAGGATGTGGCGAAGAATCAAATAGTTGATACCACTGGGATGAAGCAGCTGCCATAGGATCAAAGGCAAAAACTCCAGAGGTTCCAAGGAGAGTAACAAGGAATGGCCATTAATAGTTCCTGAAAAACCTACAGGCCTTACCGGCAGTTAAACATAACAAGGATATAAAGATCTAAGGACTCTGAGTGTTAAGTAATAGGTATGAGTCCAGTTTTGTAACTATGACAAAGAAGCTTACAAGCCCTGACTGGCTTCTAGTTGAATTAACTAAATAATGATGGCTTCATTCATCACTTTTTTTAGACAAAACAGTACAACTCTGAGAAGTATGAGGTGACAGATGCTTCCCTGGAGGGCATAAATGGGGAGAAAAGATCCAAACACCAGAAAAGAACTCAAGAACCCACTCAACAAGCTGCAATTTATATTAGCTGATGGCATGAACAAGAACAATTTAGCAAAGAGGCAACAGGGATTGTAAAACAAAAGGATGACAACAAAACATTGTCGGAACAATAACTAGAGATCCATTAACAACCAAACCAGAAGTGAGTGGCAAGCCATTGCTCTCTGACACCAATGAGTGGATGGTAATGGACCAGCACCCATGGACAGCAAAGTAGAATCAATCTTTGCACCCAGCAAAGTGCATGTTAATTGCTTTTGAGCAGGATTTGGCACGTGACAGTGAGTAACACAGAAAGAAAGACAAGGCTGCTGGCTTTGAGTGGTACTTTTGCCTGCATGCAAACCATCTGAAAATGCATATTCAGTTCATGTATCCTAATAGCTAAACTAAATGAACCCAGGAGAAGTCACTGGTGATCAATACCAACTAATAGAGACACACCACCTTGTCAAGGCATAACATCCCTCCTTTAACAAATATTAGGAAAACCCATTGTTAACCTTTCAGATCACACCACTAAGTGTTTAAGGGAATTAGGCCCATGGATTTCAGGGTATTGTGTATTCCTGTTTTGGGAACCTCTCCCTTGTTACTGTATGTTACCGATGGATGAGAGTGTTCTTTCAGTATGCCTATAGGGCTTTCATGTTGGCCTCCCTTTCATCTCAACCATTGTTTCTTAGGTTTGAAACCTTGCTATCCTTATGTGCAATTCCAGGAAACTGTAGTGTCTTCTTGAAAAACAATATATTCGGAAATATTTCTTCTAGTCACAGGAGAGCAGGCTCCAGAGTACCTTCTATAGCAATAATGATCATCAATGATATTTCCAATGCAAATTGCATATCAAGAAGAGTTTGTGGTTGAATGAGGTGTGTTCCAATTCCTGTAGACATGTATGCTGTATTTACCCACACAAGATATTCATAGCCTAGTCCTAACCAGTTGTCACAACTTGCTGCTGGATTTTGGATTTACTAAATCTTGAAACATAGACAATGTTTGCTACGGTGATCACTGCCACGCAGTAATACATGTGGTTTGTACTCTTTTGCACCTTGAGCAAAAGTGAGAAACACAGGGTCTTCTTTGGGCCCAGCCATTACCTTCTTATTCATGCTGTATTGTAGCCATTTCATTTATTATGGATTAACCTCATGCAAAAGGGTTGAACACTATATTTGACATCACTAAAAAGTCTACTGATGGATAGTTCTCCACCAAGTGAACTGTGTGTTGTACGTAGGTATGTATATATGTTGTGGTATTTATATAGCATGAACCTAGCTGAAAGCCAGCAGGGTCAAAGAGAAAGACAACCATGTGATTGGAGGGGTAGCTGGTTTCCAGAGTGGAAGTGGACTGTTAGTGCTCTATGCAGCACATTGTATGTTTACTTTTTTACCATTGATTCTCATCTTTTACACCAGTGGTTCCCAACCTTTTGATTCCTGAGGACCCTTACTGAATCACTACTGGAAGCCGGGGTCACCCAAACAATTTGCAGGATTTTAAAATACATGAAAATGTACACACCAAATACTCAAATTACTAAAGATAAAATTGTTTTATATTGAAGAAATATGCAAAAATCTGGAAATGTTAATGGGAAGGTAGGTGGTGCATCTCAGCGACAAACTTTCTAATGTTTGGTTTTATTTAGGAAAGCTGGATCTTCTGGTCAGATTCTACATTTCCCAAGCGATTTCTGTTTTTATTTTTTAGGTACCTAAGATCTGTGAAAGCTTTTTCACATAAATAGGGGGTGGAGAAAGGAAGTAAAACCATAAGTGCCTCTCACCTCCCCATAGCCTCTCTGTCACATGTAATTCATTTATTTTATAGCACCTCTCATACCAGTGTAGGGTGTCAGAGCACCTTACAGGGAACTACTAGGTGTAGGATTCACATTTCATCCATAATGGTAGGCATTTTCTAAGAGTGCTTGGTCTGAAGAAGCACAAACTCAGGATTCAAAATACTGACTGTAATAATAAGAATGCATTTCTACACAAGAAAAACTTTTTTAGCAGCATAAGGATAATGAAAGACTGGGGAAAAATATAACTTTCTAATTTGTACCATGTAGTATGCATGCAGCTATTTGGTGGCAGTTCATAGCTCACTGTGCGAGATTACTATTATAAGGTATGAACTGCACAGTAACAAAATAATCACTGTGACAAAAGCAGTAACCCTCTATGCTATGCACATAAAATACTGCTCTGTGCATGATATGTGTTCTTTGCAACAGGCATATTAACCCTCTGCGCTACCTTAGATGAATCAAAACTGTCACTAGACAAAACCCTCATCTCTCTCCAGCAGGTACATTATACACCAAAGTTATCTTGACGTTTTTATTTTTGCCTGAAAGCTATTCAATGTACAGGGAACTTTGCAGTGCTTTTAAAACTGCTGCACACAGGAAGTAATAAATATAAAAATATATAAAAATGTGCGCGTGTTTCTATCAAGAGGCCCCAGCTTGGCAGAGGGAGTATCTGTCCCAGCTCTCCAGGCCATTTAGGGGCTGTGTTCTGTCAGGAAATCCCCCACTTTCCCTTCTGAGCATTGCTGAGAGAATATGTGTGCAGCTCTTATCACCTGTGTGCAAATGTCTTTTTTTTACTGAGCCATCATGACTGTGCACATACTCATAAAACCGTGTGCGTCCTTCTGAGGGTGGCTGTATATGCTCTTGACCCTGGATTTGTGTGGGAGAAGGTCTGCGCCTCAACAGACTGTGTCCTTGTGCACTCTGAGGGTGTGGCTGTCGGTGTGTACCTGTTGTATGTGAACATCCGGAATTTAGCGGGTGTGAATGCCGGCACTGTAAGCAGTGGTGTAACTATAGCCTCCGCCTCCCTCTTGGGGGGGGGAGCAAAGGGTGAATACGAACTCCAGGGGGGCCCCCTCAGCCACGCACCCTAGCCTGAGAACTCCTGACGGAGTCCGGGAGGGGGTCGCTCTAGGTACTTTGTAGGTGGAGCCCTCAAGTGTTGTTAGGGCACTGATTGTGAGTACATAATCTGGGTGTGCAGGGCTCCTATGTTTTGTGTCTTAAACTGTCCTTTTTTGAAGCCCTCCTGAGCCTGTGAAGGTGTTTTTAAAACCCTCAGCCACCTCTTAGTGTCCTGGTAAAACGAAGAAAGCACTTTTAAGCTTAGTGGCTACAGTATCGCTATGGAGAATATATGAGAGGTGGCAAGACTGAGAAAATACATGCACTTGTACTGAGTGCTTCAATTTAAAAAAATGTATCCCCTTCAACGCAAGGACACTCGACAAAGTAGCAGTACTTGTGCTATGCTCCAGAGGAGGGGCAAACACACACATTAAACTTGAAGTCCACACACGCCGAAAAGTAAGGAAATGAGAGAGATGGTGAAGCCAACCAGTGTTATACAATGGGCAGTCTCTAAGCCCCCTGTAAGAAAATAAAATGTCTCACAAGTAACCAGTTAACCTTTGTAAATGTTAACCGGTCACCTTTCAGTTAGTGATTGTTGAGTTCTGGTATTAAACTGGTACTAATGATGTAAAACTCTTGCCCAGAAGGTTTTAATTTGTGTTAAAAGGAATAAATATTGAAAATATACTGCCAAAGAATCTACCCCATTATGTTGAATAACTGAACTTTTCTTGCTGCATAACTTAGTATACCTTGCCACATAATTTGGACCTCCCCGGTTGCATAATTCCAGGGACC